>NC_090444.1:1432051615-1432354645 GCF_031143425.1 Pleurodeles waltl | reverse complement strand
CTGTGGTATCCAGACACCAGGTAGTAGTACGGAGGACCTCCACCTCCTCCCCCACAACTAACCTCACAGGAGGAGCAAGTCTTGGCAATACTGCATCCTGAGGGCCTCACAAGAGTAGCAGGAGGACTGGACTCTGGTAAGTCATATCTTAACTACCATATCCCCCACCCCACCTGCATGCCATCACATACCCCAACCCGCATCACTTAAACACCACACATATGCCACACTATCATAACTCACCCATCCCAATACCAAGCCCTGCATGCAACACCAAAGCATGGACACCCATTACCAAAGCATGTAAAGCACAGATACCCACCCAGACCCCAAAACACTAATCACACAATGGCAAACACAACAATGCAAGCACAGGAGTAGAGGGTAACTCACCCAATGCACAAGATGGCACAATTACTATACATTTACACCCCAACAGGACCCCTACCAAACGTCACCGGACAGAAGGTGCCAGACATATCCAGTCTCCCCACAAAAGAGGCCCACAGTGACGACAGCAGCTCTGCACGTCTGGATCAAGATGACCAGCCCGGCCCACCAGGGACCTCTGGACAGTCGGTTCCCCTGCCACTGTCACAAACCACCACAGAGCCTCCCCCCTCAGGAATTAACAGCACAGCACCCACCCAGCGGGACCATCCCTCTGTCCCCAGGACACGTGAATCAGCAGCTTGTCCACCACTACAGGGACCCAAGGCAAACCCACCAACCCAAGACAATCAGGGAACTGGGGGTCAGTAGCAGTGGGCACACCGTTCAGGGGACAGAGGCACAGAATAACAGGGAAACTGGGAGGACTGCTGTGCGACAGGGGGAGGATAGGCCAAGGGAACCCACCCTCCACGAGACACTCTCCAACATCATGGGATCATACCATCATTCCCAGGAGACCATGGGCACGGTACTGGCCAAGTTTCAGGAGACCCAGTGGCTGCAGGAAGAACAGTACCTGGGGATCAGGGAGGACTTGAAGTCCATCAACACCACCCTGGTCACCATTGCAGGGATGCTGGCAGACCTGGCCAACACCATGAGGGACACAGTGGCACACAAACGGGCCCCTGACACTAGCCTGAACGATGAACAGCCCTCCACCTCTGCAAGCGCTAGTGGACAGGAGGTCCCGCCACAGAAACAACAGGCCACCAGCATTCCACCCCCTGCAGAAGGAGAACCACCCCACAAACAGTTCCCGAGATCCAGGCACAAGACAGAGAACATTGCCAAGACCCCCGCCAGGAAATTAGACTCTCCTGATTGTCACCCTTTTGTCCCACTTTGTCACCCTGACAACTTTGAACTGCCATTACTCCACTTTCTATGCCCCTTGGACAATGCACCTGTGAGACCAAGAGACTGAACTCTACCATGGACATTCCTCCACCATCACCCCAGCCCATTGCACACACCCCTCCACTTATTAGCACAGAAATAAACACCCTTGAATCACAAATCAATCTGGAGTCAGTCTGTACTTTCACAAATGTGTAATTGCAACATCTCTGAAATATAGTAATGTCAATGTTCATGTTCACATACCAATGTTACACAGTTGTTGGGCAGCAGTAAACATAGCAGAGGGCACAAAGTGGGACCCAGATCTGTGAAATGGAAAGGCAAAGTGCCATGTGAGGGTCCATACACAGAGGTAAAAAGGCAGATTTATGAAATGTCCTACAGTAGTATTGATATGTGAGAAGCAGTGCCATCCTCTTACCTGTGTCTCACTGGAAGTATTGCATGATGATGTTGTTTCGGTTGTCTATATCTTCTTCTTCTGCCTCCTCTTCTTCACTGTCCACAGCTGCCACAAGACCAGCATCAGGCCCATCCTCCTGCAGAAAAGGCACCTGGCGTCGCAAAGCCAGGTTGTGCAACATACAGCATGCCACGATTATCTGGCACACCTTCTTTGGTGAGTAGTACAGGGAGCCACCTGTCAGATGGAAGCACCGGAATCTGGCCTTCAGGAGTCCTCCTAGTTCGCCCATGTGCCTCATTGTAGCGTTCCTCTGCCCTTGTCCTGGGATTCCGCACTGGGGTCAGTAGCCATGACAGGTTGGGGTAACCAGAGTACCCTGCAAATATCGAGGGACAATTGTTAGACATCCTCCAACCCTTAGGTACTCTTCCATACCCAGACACCTATGTCGACTCTATTGGGACCTTGTGCTCACCTATTAGCCACACGCGGTGCCTCTGGAGTTGCCCCATCACATAAGGGATGCTGCTATTCCTCAAAATGTAAGCGTCATGCACAGAGCCAGGATACTTGGCATTCACATGGGAGATGTACTGGCTTGCCAAACACACCATCTGCACATTCATTGAATGGTAGCTTTGCGGTTTCTGTACACCTGTTCATTTCTGTGGGTGGAACAAATGCCACATGTGTCCCATCAATGGCACTAATGATGTTGGGGATATGTCCCAGGGCATAGAAGTCACCTTTCACTGTGGGAAATTCCTCCACCTGAGGGAGCACAAAGTAGCTGCGCATGTGTTTCAGCAGGGAAGATAACACCCTGGACAACACGTTAGAGAACATTGGCTGTGACATCCCTGATGCCATGGCCACTGTTGTTTGAAAGGAACCACTGGCCAGGAAATGGTGTACTGACAGGACCTGCACTAAAGGGGGGATTCCTGTGGGATGGCGGATAGCTGACATCAGGTCTGGCTCCAACTGGGCACACAGTTCCTGGATTGTGGCACGATCAAGTCTGTATGTGATAATGATGTGTCTGTCTTCCATTGTCGACAGGTCCACCAGGGGTCTGTATACCGGAAGATGCCGCCATCTCATCACCTGCCCCAGCGGACGTGCCCTATGGAGGAGAAGGGTGAGCAGAGGATCATACACCACATAGGTTTCACAAGGCTGTTTAGCAGAATCGTGATATCATCGGTGTGTGCCTTTGTCTGTCTTTATTCCAGGCCAAAAGTGCTGCGACGCAGTTAGTTGCCCTGCCATGTGGCCTCCTGAAATGGCGGATGCCTGATCTGTAAGGAGGGACAAGGGGAAATGAGGTAACTGCGGTGGCGTTGTGCAGCATTGCTGTAGGTGGTCGAAGACTGCAGCGCAATTCAGCATTGGTTATCCTTGGACCCTATGGGTTACAGGAGCCGATGATGATGTACGCGGGCACTGACGGTATGCACCGCCGCGAACGTGACCGCCATTTTCTATCTGTTCACTCACTTGATACCTGACTTTCAACAGGAGAGGACCTACACTGCAAGTGCTGCTGTTACCCGAGTCTGGAAGCGACAATGGCTACAGTGTCTGGGGAAAAGGGCCCATGCCTTCACTGTGGAGGAGTTGGACAAACTGGTGGATGGGGTCCTCCCCCAGTACACGCTACTCTAGGGTCCTCCAGACAAACAGGTGAGTACACTGTGTGCATGGTAGATGGCACATGAATGTATGGAGTGTCGTGGATGGAAGTCCTGGGGGGGGGAACAGGCCAGCATGTGAGGATGGTGAGTATGTTTTTCTGGGCCAGGGTGGAAGGATTGTGGGCAATGAGTGAGAAGAACCGGATGGGGAGTAACATCCATTCTTACTTCACTATTCCTCTAGGTCAGCGCCCACCAGAAGAAGGGTATTTGGCGTACCATCGCCAATGAAGTGTGGACCCTGGTGGTCTACCATAGACAGAGCACCCATTGCCGCAAAGATGGGAGGATCTGCGCCGCTGGAGCAAGAAGACGGCGGAGGCCCAGCTGGGGATGGCCTCCCAACGTGGAAGGGGTGCCCGTCGCAACATGAACCCCCTGATGTACTGGATCCTGGCAGTGGCATTTCCTGAGTTGGATGGGCGCTTGAGGGCATCACAGCAGCCACAAGGGGGTGAGTACAGTCTCATTCAGCTGACTCTGCGCGCTTTACGAGATATGTGGGTGGGGGAAGTAGGCTGTGGGTTCCCCTAGGCAAGGGCAGACGCGCCAAGGTAGATCCATTGTTTTGCAGGCTCAGAGCCACTCCAACCCCAAAGGTTGGTAGTTGGCCCCTACATCTAGTCAGGCTCCTGTGGGTTCCAGCTGTGCATCAAATGGGTCTAGGCAGAGTCCTTCACGGGCATGTGCTTTTCCCCTGCACTGTTAGTGCATGGGCTAGTGCATAGGGCTGCTCCCTGTGTGTTGTGTCCGCCAACGGTAGTAGTGGTAGTGGTGTTGCAGGCATTGACCATGTGTCTCTTCTGTCTTTCCCCCCCTTTTTGTTTTGTCACCCTGTCCTTGTGTGCATTAGCATCATCTGGCAGAGGAGCATTGGCACCGGAGAAGGAGGGAGCTGCAGCCCACATGACCCAGGAGGGTGAATTTACAGAGTCTGAAGGCACCAGTAGGACGGAGGGCGAGGGGAGCTCCACAAAGGGGACAGGAGCAGACACCAGCGACAGTGACTCCTCTTCTGATGGGAGCTCCCTTGCGGTGGCAGGCACCTCTGTGCCCACCGCAACAACAGGTACAGCTGCCACCCCCTCTACCAGCACCGCCCTCCCACCAGCCCCTCATCAAGTTTCCTGTGCCCGCTCACCCAAGAGGGTGGGCATCTCCTTCGCCCCAGGCACCTCAGGCCCTGCCCCAGTCAGTCCTGCTGCCATCAGTGAGGAGGCTATTGACCTCCTGAGATCCCTCACTGTTGGGCAATCAACCATTCTGAATGCCATCCAGAGTGTCGAGAGGCATTTGCAGCAAACAAATGCATACCTGGAGGGCATTCATTCTGGCGTGGCAGCCCAACAGAGAGCATTTCAGCACTGATGGCAGCCATTGTCCCTGTGTCCAGCCTCCCCCCTCCAACTTCCACTACCCAGACCCAATCCCCTGTACATCAGCCTATCCCAAGTACACCATCAGACCAGCATGCACACTCATCAACACACAAGAGTGGACATGGCAAACATAAGCATCACACATCCCACAGGCACTCACACGAGCACCATCCCCATGCAGACACACCAACATCCACTGCCTCCACTGTGTCCCCCTCCTCCACCTCCCTCCCTGTCTCGTCTCCACTCACACCTGCATGCACTACATCCTCAGCCAGTACCTCCATCACCAGCACACCCATCACCATACACCGCTCACGTGCACTCACCAACCCCACTACCATGGACACGTCCCCTGTGTCCTCTCCCAGTGTGTCTGTGAGCCCTCCTCCCAAACTACACAATTGCAGGCACACACCCTCCCAACAGCCATCCACCTCACAACAACAACCGGCCCATACACCTTCACCCAAATTCAGCAGACGTAAGCCTCCTACAAGCACTGCCTCTTCCTCCACTCCCAAACCCACTCCATCTTCCTGTCTGTCTAAAAAACTTTTCCTGGCTAACATTGACTTCTTCCCTACACCTCCCCTTCCCTCGTCCTTCCCCTAGGGCCAGGCTGTCCAGGGCCCAGCCCAGCACCTCAGCCACCAAATCCTCCAGCACTGTGGTCTCAGCAAGTCCTGTAAAATCGTGGGCGGCACCCATCAGGGCTGCCAGTGTGCCATCTAGCGAGGCCAAGGATCAGCCCATTCTGCCACCTGCCAAAATGAAGAAGGGGCCCACATGCCGTAGGGAAAAGCCGCACCAACCACCCAGCAAGGCCTCCTCCAAGCCAAAAGGGGACAGTGCCAAGGGCCTAGCAGCGACATCCAAGGTGGGGAAGGGACATAAGGCTAAGGGGAAGTCAGCACAGGGCACGGAGCCTCCGGCTGAGGGACTAGTGTCACTCCTTCTGACAAACAGAACAGCAAGCTGTACGGCGGTGGACACCACCACCTGCATGTCTGCTGCCTCAGCAACAGTCCCCAGCATCAAACCCAATGGGCAGCCGTCTGAGGCTCCAGGAGACGTCCTGCTGTCTCCCTCCACAGGCGCTGACACATGCATCACCGGCAGAATCTCCATCACAGACACCGCCGCAACCACCGCCACCAGCCCTGTGACGTGCACAGACAGTGCCACCACAGCCGACATGGCAAACATTCCCAGTGGACAGCCATCCGAGGCTGCAGGAGATGTCCTGGACCCTGCACAGCGTACATGAGGCACGACACCCCAGCACTGTTAGTACCAGCAGGTGGCAGGCAAAGTCGCAACAGGGTGGAGTGTGTCTCTGACTCCATGGAGTATCATGCTACCTGTTCCCAGGCAATCTCGTGGCACACACACCCAGGTGAGGGAATGGGACCTGCCACACTGCATGTGCAGCACTCTGGGCACCAAGCCCCCTCCAGAACCAGTGGAAAAAAGCATCCACTACCCCAGTCCTTGGCAGGATGAAGCACTCTGGGCACCATGCCCCCTCCAGAACCAGTGGAGAATAGCATCCACTAACCCAGTCCTTGGCAGGATGAAGCACTCTGGGCACAAAGGCCCCCCCCCGAACCAGTGGGGAAAAGCATCCACTACCCCAGTCCTTGGCAGGATGAAGCACTCAGGGCACCATGTCCCCTCCAGAACCAGTGGAGAAAAGCATCCACTACCCCAGTCGTTGGCAGGATGAAGCACTCTGGGCACCATGCCCCCTCAAGAACCAGTGGAGAATAGCATCCACTACCCCAGTCCTTGGCAGGATGAAGCACTCTGGGCACCATAGCCCCTCCAGAACCAGTGGAGAATAGCATCCACTACCCCAGTCCTTGGCAGGATGAAGCACTCTGGGCACCATGCTCCCTCCAGAACCAGTGGAGAAAAGCATCCACTACCCCAGTCCTTGGCAGGAATAAGCACTCTGGGCACCATGCCCCCTCCAGAACCAGTGGGGAAAAGCATCCACTACCCGAGTCCTTGGCCGGATAAAGCACTCTGGGCACAAAGCCCCCTCCGGAACCATTGGAGAAAAGCATCCACCACCCCAGTCCTTGGCAGGATGAAGCACTCTGGGCACCATGCCCCCTCCAGAACCAGTGGAGAAAAGCATCCACTACCCCAGTCCTTTGCAGGATGAAGCACTCTGGGCACAAAGCCCCCCTCCAGAACCAGTGGAACATGTCACCAACTTGAGAGACTGTGGCTTTGCACTCCCCAGGACCAATCAGTGGGCAAAGCACCCACTTGAGAGACTTGAGGGACTGTGGCTTTGCACTCCCCAGGACCAATCAGTGGGCAAAGCACCCACTTGAGAGACAGTGGCTTTGCACTCCCCAGGAGCAAACAGTGGGCATGGAGCCCCCTCGTGGAGCAGTGGCGCCGACCCTTCATCAGGCTGAGGTGCCCCTCCTCCCCTTCCCCCTGAAGTGCCTGTTTATTTTCAAGCTGATGCCCCAGCGGTGTTCTCTCCGTTTCGAGTCAGGTATCATGTGTGGGCTTCGCCCATGCATTTTGGGACCACTGGTCCACGGACAATGATTGGAACACTATCTGGACTGTAGTTGCTGTACATATTTGTATATGATGATGATTTAAAATTATCTTGGCCTATCTGAATTTTCGATTACACTCTTTACAATCATTTCATTTTGTCCTTGTATTCTTCCAGGGGGTGACGGGGTGTAAATGTAATGTTGATGCATGTGTTTGTGTGTATGTTGTTGTGGATGAGGGTGGGGGTTGGGGTCTTGCGTGTTGCGCGTGTGTCACTCTCTCTTTCCTCCCCCCCGTGTGCTAGGTGCAGTACTCAGCGTGGTTGTCACCGCCGTCTTTGCTGCTCCTGGTAGAAGAGGAGGTAAACCAACATTGGTAACACCTGTAACTCGGGCTCCATGGCGTCCTGGTTCCTCGTTGGGTGTCGAGAGGTGAGTGGTTTCCGTTCCAAAGACTGTTTCCGCCGTGCTTTTGATGGCATTGGTACCGCCCCGGAAAAGGTAGCTGATAGGCCTGTTGTAATACAGTGGGCGGTACATTGTGTTCCGCCTGTCTGTTGGCAGTTACCGCCACGGTGTTTGTTTCTACCGCCGTGGCGGTCAGAGTGTTAAAGTGACAGTCTCTGTTGGCGGTTTCCGCCATGGTCGTGATTCTTTTATTTTTTAACCGTCAGCCTGTTGACGGTATTACAGCCGCTTTAACTCCGACCGCCAGGGTTGTAATGAGGGCCTATGTTTTCAAAGTCTGCAGTCTTGAATTTTAAATAGTGCCTCTGTGAGACATGCATAAAGTACATGTTAAATGTACAATATTCTTCTGGAGGACTGTTTTGCAAACAAAAGAAGCACTTTCAAGGGCCTGTTAGTGTGAACACAGGGTAAACCTAATATTAAAAAATACATGGGATATATAGAGTGAAAGAAGTACACAGTTTATTACTCGTTTGTATCTGTAGGTCTGTTTTCTGCTGTCTACATTATTCTATAAGATTTGGCCAAACTATTTTATCGTACAAAGGAACGTGTTAATAAAATGCTGATTATGATCTAATATGCAAGATAAAATAAGTATTTGTTGGCGAATAATACCCATTAGTATGGCTCATAAAGATAAATTCTTGACACTCAACTATGCAATATTCAGCGGGACATTGACACCTGTTATGTTATATTATGTACAGGGCTTAGAAACAGCAAAGGTGCAGTTTGAAGCACTATGAAAAACAAAATTAGCATTAGTTCTGGCATGATTTGCTTAACATGTCTAATTTGCTTTCTTGAGCCTCAGATTTTCTATGACACTAGAATCTTTTTAGTGTTAATGAATGTTACAATATAAAACAAATATTGGCAAAGCCAGTAGGTCTCACGTAAGAGAGCTATTGGTGTTGCAAATGTTTCTTTTACCCGTGTTACACAGCAGTGCAGCTGGAGACTTTAAAGAGCTCCCTGGAAGCACTAGAGCATTGAAAGTTATTGGACTTGTCATAGGGTGTAGTGTAGCCATTTTTAATGTAGCTTTCTGCGTGTTTGCTTAAAGTATTAGGCCTCTGTGCACTTCGCCCTAGATGCATTTTATTTAGCCTTGCACTGTTATTTTACAATAACCAGTTCCCCGGTCTTGTTTTGTTTTCTTCTATCACACTGTTTAGCTTCCTTCGGCACTGAAGTTCTCAAACAATACATTCTTGCTCGCTCTGTGCTTCAGTCAAGGATACAGTCTGGTACACTGCTGATAGACATGGTAGAAGTTTAGTCTTTAGGGTTCGTAGAAAGTACACATTCTTACGTAGGGACGTTTCTTAGAACACCGGCGTGTTAGTTATAAAAACACTTTCTAGTCCTGGTACACGTAAGAGGGAGATTCCGACCAGGAACCCACAACTAGATGCTGACTGCCCTGTTGCAGATGCTGATCCAGATCACAGGCTTTTGCTCAGGTATGAGGGTTGATGTCCTCCCGGGGGAACCTGAAAGGCAGGCTTAGAGCTTCACATGCTGTGCTCAAAATATAACTTCGAGAGAGAACGTAATCTGGTTGCACTATGAGAGCATTAATCTTATGTTTCACTCTCCTCGTTACTATTTCAATCCTACTGTGTTGTATGGTTCTGGTTATTGCGGCTCACGCCTTGTTATCTAAAATGCAGTTGTTTTATTAAACCAATCTTTAAAACTCAAACTGCCTTTGTCATTTATATATGAGACCACACTGTGTATGAGAGAACTGGTTGTGACCTGAGTGACCACGACTTCCCTGGGAAGCACTAAGATGTTATGCGCTCGGCTGCCCAATTGTCTCTTCCTTTTGGGAGAGATAAGGCACTGCTAGTTAGCCGGAGCTGGGGTGACAAGGGTCCTTCACCATGGGTCAGACTTAGTCCCCCACACTGTGAACGATCTTGCCGCCCAAAAATCCAGTAGTCTCATTAGGATAATGAGAGCCTACGCGACCAGGGAATAAGCTGTGAAAGCATGTAGACATGTAAAACCTGGATGAGCAAATGCTAGAACTAAGGGAGCCACTGCAGTCATGGTTACAATTCCAATGACTTGAGAAACGAAGATGTTACTGAAGGAAAAATATTTTACGAGGACTCTCGTTCTTCCATTGGTAGACAGGCCGCGATAGTTAACATGTCACTACTGTGGAAAATATGTTTTTTTTTAAAAGATGGGAATGTCTCAACACTAGAAAATAAATTGCTAGATGAGGAAGGGCCTGTGAAACAAGATGCATTTTATTGTTATAATCTTCTTATTGCCTTCGTCGCTGTAGTGATTAATTCTTCTTCATTTCATTATTGGGTAGCCTGGAATATACTCTCCTCTCCTGGCTCTGAAACAGCTAGTTTCCAGCTTCTCTTTGAGGGACTCATGCCTTGGGTTTGCCCTTGTCAAATGCAGTGGCAAGCGTAGTTCACCTGTAACAACCGAGGCATGGAGGCTTTCTGACAGAAGACTACCATCATACAGGAATGCTATACAAGGGTACAGCACTGATGTGGAATGGATAACTGGTTCTTGGGAGGCTTGTGCTCTGACACCATAAAACTATTTCATATGGCAGAGCAAAATAACAGAAGCACTGTCCATTAAACTAATTTAGGGAGACTAGTTCTTATGATCTGAACCACAATATCGCTTTTAACTCTAAATTTGTTCGCAGAATGGCCTTTATCCCTGCAAGTGACATTAATTGCACAAGCCTGTTGTTACATACCTATATCCATGTGCATATACGTGAGGCAAGTACCCATGGAGTGGAGTGTACTAGCGTAGTCTAGGTAGTAAATTGTTATAAATTGGAGGGGGGTCTTGTACAATAGAGTCATATGGAAAATAGTGTTGTACATTGGAGTATATCGGCAGAGAGTGGCGTATAAGTGTACTTGTTTTTTTATAGAGTGGAGTTATATAGAGTGGAGGAAAGTGTCATACAATGGCGTGGTGTAGAGTGTAGTGGCGTGCACTCTAGTGGCGTAGAGTGCGTTACCATAAAGTGGAGTAGCATACAGTGCAATAGCATACAGTGGAATACTGTACTGTGGAAGAATGGAGTGGCAGAGTGGAATAGCGTACAGTAGAATGGCATAGAGTGGAGTAGGGTACAGTGAATTTGTGTAGAGTGGGGTGGCATATATTAAAGTGGCGTACCATAGAGTTGAGGAAACGGTTATAAACTGGAGTGAAGTCTCAGACAGTAGAGTGGAGTGCTGTGTCATACAGTGTTGGAAACTGTTGTTGCGTGGAGAAAAGTGTTGCACAATAGAGTGTTCGGGCATAGCTGAGCGCAAATTTGGACAGTGGAGAGCATGGGGACAGAGTGGAGTAGAGTCTAGTAGAGTGGCATAGAGTGCAGTAGAGTTTTGTAGAGTGGAGTTATTTAGAATGGAGGAGAGTACACTGGAGTGGCGTAGAGTGGAGTAGTGTACAGTGGAGTGGCATAAAGTGGAATAGAATAGATTAGAGCAGCATAGACTGGAGTGGCACACAGGGGAGTGGCAGAGTATAATAGTGTATAGAGTAGTAGCATACAGTATAGTGGTATAAAGTGTAATATATTTTGCAGTAGTGTACAGTTGAGTGGCGTACAGTGAAGTGATTTAGACGGGAGTAGTGTTTACGGGGTGGTGTAAGAGTGTAATATCATACAGTGGAGTGGGGTAGAGTGGAATACCATGCAGCAGAGGGTCAAAGATTGAAGTTGTGTATGGTGTAATATTGTAGAATTGAGTGGCGTACAGTGGAATAGCACTGAGTGGATTACAATGGAGTGGTGAAGAATAGTGTAGAGTGGAGTAGTGTGGAGTAGAATAGCGTAGAGTTGAGTGCTGTACAGTGGAGTGGTGTAGACTGAGTGGCATCCACTGGAATGGAGTAGAGTGTAACAGTATACAGTGGAGTGGTGGTCAATGGAATTGCGTAGAATGGAGTGGGGTGGCATAAACTAGTGTGACAGAGTGAAGCAGCATAGAGTGGAATAGCATTTATTGGAGTAATGTATAGCAGAGTGGCATAAAATGAAGTGGGGTACACTGAAGAGGCGTAGAGTAGAGTTAAATACAAGTTTAATAGTGTAGAGTGGACTGACAGAGTGGAGTTGTGCACAGTCTAATTGCGTGGAGTGGACAGAGTGTTGTACCGTGGAGTGGCGTAGAGTGTAATAGTGTATAATGATGTAGTGGATGGTGGAGTGGCGTATAATGGAGTGGTATAGACTCATGTGGTGTACAGTGGCATGGGGTAGAGTGTAATAGCATACAGTGGAATGCTGTACATTGGAGTGGGAGTCAAATTGAAAGAGTAGAATTAAGTGTCATAGAGTGGAGTGTTGTGCAATGGAGTGGCATACAGTGGAATACTGTAGAGTAGAGTGGCAAACAGTAGAATGGCATAGAGAGGAATAGCATATTGGAGTAGCGTCCAGTGGAGTGACGTACAGTGAAGTGAGGCAGACTGGAGTGGCGTCTGCATGGGAGACCAAGGAGGTGTGCTTGCCTCCCCCCCTGGATTTAGGTACAGCCTGGTGTGCAGGCTCCCAGTGCAGCATAACAATATTGCTACCATCTCTTACCGTCCTTTACCTCTACCTCCCGTAAACCCTAAAATGACCCTGCCCCCCTTTACCTTAAAATTACCCTTAACACTCTTTACCATTACCCACCCCTAAACCTCACAATTACCCTTAACACCCTTCACTACTACCCACCCTTAAACCGTAAAACTACCCTTACCACCCTTAAACCCTAACATTACCCTGCCCACCCTTTACCACTGCCCACCCCAAACCCTAAAATTAGAAAGGCAAAGCAACACGGAAGCTATGAAATCCTGGTATTCGCATTAAAATGTAACTATAAGCATTGATGCCTCTAAGTTATTTCTCAAAAATGATAAAACCAGTTTATATTATATTGCAGCATAGTGCTCCATATTTCTTCAACTGCAGTTAATAGTCAAACTAAATTAGTGAAGTATTCTGGAATTTGAAACTGACCCAAATAGCTTTTAGCAATATTTATAAAACAACTAACAGCATTCAGACACAAAAAGTCTAAATTAAATACTTCATGTAATTAAAGTTTTATTTAAATAAATACAGAAAAGGTTAATTTGCATGAAAAAGATTTGGATAAACATAGGGTTATACATCTTTTCCTTTGAAATGTCTGTCCTTTCTGCTGCTAGTGTGTGTTTCTGGTAAGCAAAGTGTGTTTAAATGCAGTGTGTTCAAGACTGCAGTACCACCGCCGGTCTACAGGGGCAGAGCTGAGCAAAAATATGAACACACTTTATGAAACACAGGACCCCACAAGGCAATTTTTAAAAAAGTTGTAAAAATCAACACAGATGTTCCAAAAGCCACACACACACACTCTCATGTTGTTTCAACATGGATCAACAATTGGCACCAGTGCTGTGAACAGGGCAATGTTAGAAATAAGAATACCATGATATGGATACACTATTCATATAAACACACATATGAGAAACATCTCTTGCTGATTCTCACATGTCCACTAGGCGAGATGACTTGATGTGCATTGTATAATGAATAATTCTGAGTGATGATCCGCACAAGACACCCATATATGTGGGAAAAAAATTATAATCGTAGAGGTAATACCAATATAAGTTTAAATATACCCACTTGGGAAAGGTAAGTTACGGTAAATAAACATTTGAGTTAAACTGATTGTTTGCAAATTATATTACAAATGCTGAAAAGATTATGCTAGCTACAGAAATGGAATTGCACTGTAAATGTATGCTCTCACATATGGCGATTACATACAGAGCTGTTAATCACTGTGATATAAACTTTGTTATTGTTTTTCAAGAAACTTGAAATTAATCTTACAACATATGATTACGATAATGCCTGTATATTCTTATATTTGTGCTTTTACTGTGATCTATTTAGACAAATTCTGAAGATAAAAATATGATTAAGAAAACTCATGAAGCAACTCAGAAAGCATTTGGTAATGGCTAGCGAGTATGTGGTTACTTTCCATGAACAATGGCTGTTGTTCATATAGCCTGAGGAAGGTGCTTGTTCCTGAAACGTGTTATAAATAAATAAATCCACTCTGCAGCTATTCATTGCAGTGCGACCTGTTTATTCTCGTAATGGACCCTTTGCATAGACATATATATAGATGTACACAAAAATTCAGAAATCGTACTTACGTTAAGAAACGTGGCCTAAAGCTACTTTCCAGCATGAGTTACAGTTTCTTTAGCTAAGCATAACTATAACTGCTGAATTTCTATATTTTTATAAGGGTAAAACGTCAACCTAACTATAATGTTCCTGTAATCTTTGTTTTTTTCAGTGAATTTGTAAGTTTTTTAAATATATGATTACTGTATGTTAATACAGCCACCTCCGCGCACACCCATTGGCTATGCACAGTGGAGGTTGGCTGCATGCACCCAACCCCACGCAGTTTGCTACTTTCGGTTGTGCGTGGCAGGGGTCAGGCCCTGCAGACAACCTCATGCACAGCCTTTGGCCATGTACAGCAGGTTTTTGTGTGAGAGTGAGTGTATTTTTTTATTTAGATTTTGGAGCCGCAGATCCCTTGCAGATTTACACTGAGTGCCACTGTGGATCTGCCGATCGGCCGCCAAAAAATTATTAGGCCAATTTTCTCCCATGAATGGTCCCCCAGAGACCCCTCCATTTGTACTATGGGGTAAGGATACCTCTGCCCTGACTCCTTATATCAGTTCTTTGTTTTTTCCCTCCTCTGTGCTGATGCAAAAAAGAAAATGGTAGCCGCAACTTTCCTCTCAACCTTCAGCCAGCCAATCAGGGCCTTGCTTTTCCCCGTGATCCTCGGATCCTTGGCGAGTGGATCCATGAAGGATACACATCCCTGGATATCTATATTTCTTTTTCCTTTAATAACTACAAAGCAGCTGAATGAATTTTCACCCTATCACAAAAAGCACTCTTTGTAGACCAAGAGCCAGCTTTCTTCTAAATTTGGTGTAATTTCGTTCAGTGGTTCGGGCCGTAGTTGGGTCTTAAATCCCTATAGCAAATTGCATTGGGAAAAAGCGTTTTGGTCTTCCCTTATTCTCTGCCCCGCTTGATGAATCACCTCGAAACTTGGCACACAGCAGCTAAAGTGACATGCATACTAGTTTGTGAAGATTCATCAAACGGCGTTGAAGTTAGAGGCAAAACAAAAAATGGTTTTCCTATAGAAACTAGGTCCTGGCTATAACTACCCATCACCAGTAGGTTATATATATATATATATATATATATATATATATATATATATATATATATATATATATATATATATATATATATATATATATATATATATATATATATCTATATCTATATATATATATATATATAGATATATATATCACCTGATAAATACATCATAATTCTAAAAACTTAAAATCAGAAAAAACTCATGAATCTGACAAAAGTGATTCAATGAATTTTAGTGTTATATATAAATCAATTACGAGCTTGATGGTGTCTTTTCTACTCAGTTTTGTATGGTGGCTCCTCCATCCAGCGAGGTGGGGGTACCATTTCCCCGGTGCTTAAGGCTTTTGCATTGGAATGGGAAGGCTGTAGAAATATTTCATTTCCAACTGTTTTATTTCCCTTGCATGCGCCAGAGCAATGATATCAAGATGGCCACTGCATGTGAATTCCAATCCAGCTTGCCACTACAGAAGAGGAGCAGCTCAGGAGGTACGCTCAGGAGGTACACGCAGAGTACACCAGGAAATGACTGTGATGGTAGGAAGGATCCACAGTGTAGCTGAAGTCAGAGAGAAAGCGCCCAAGTCCTAAGGTTAGGAGGCACTGTGCAGATGTGCTAAAGAAGAAAGGCTGCTACTGATCGCAGCAAGATGGCAGTCTGAAACCGAGGGTGTTTATGGGCTCCTGTCCTTTGAAGGTGTGGTGGCAGGAACAAATTGGCTACTGCCCCAGTGGGTTCCTTAGCTGTCTTACGTACAAACAACCAAAGATCATATTATTTGGAATCGGACAGCTACCAGTGTATACAACTTCTAGATAGAAGTAGTAAGAGGCAAGTTGTCCGAGAAACAGAACTGGATAGGTGAAGGGAAAGAGAAGTTGTTCCAGCCTTCCTCTTATATGTCAGAAGTTACTGTCACACACCAGAAGAGTCCTGTACGAGTCAGGTCTCTGAAGACTCATCAGAGGAATAACAGCAATTAAAAGGTAAGCAGCTACTGAGCTGATTAACTCCACACTAAAGAGTCAACACTGGAGGTGCGGACATGAAGAATTCTCATGAGGAGCAGGATGTCTACAAACAAGAGTGTGTGAACACTCTAGAGCACTCCTGTGCTACACTGAAGTATTCAACAGAGAGCATATTTAACTGTTAGTGTGAAATGTATACCCTGGTGAATATAAGGCTAGATAGAAATAGGATAGAAAAGCACAGGTGTCCACAGCAGAGTAAACATATGAGGTGCATGACATGGTTGCCATCTGCTAAACGGCTTACTGAAGGATTAGGTAGATTCTAAGAAAAACCTAATTAACAAGGCTTTCAAGATGCTCATTAAAGTTTCCACCTGGAAGACACCAAGGTGTTGGCACTGTCATTTTGAAATATGCAGTAGATGGAGTTAGACTGATTATGATAATGGCTCAGCAAAGGTAACCAGAGTATGCTGAAGGATGAGTCTATTTGTTTCTTGATCTATATCTTTGAACCCTATCCATAAAACAAGCTTTCCAAGGGCTCCTGAGTGAGATACTGACTATGGGGCTCGATCTTAGCAGCAGTAAGCCAACCTATGAGACCCCCTCTTTTAGACTAAAAGTGCAGCCAGAGAGGAAGTAATTCATATTTATTTGGCCGGATACTGCTCAAGTCTTTCCAGATAATCTTAAGAAAAAACGAGGCTGATCCTAAATGTCAGTCCAAACGTCTTTGTTACACTACTGACCCAGTAACAAGTGTCACTACGACCTGAACATGGCACAGGTGGACCTGCCTGGTGCAATATGTTTTATACTGAACCTTGGTGACCCCATTTGGAGAATGTACACCTGACGATTTTCTCTATCTCTCTTTTCCTTTTTTGCCTTTTCCCTTCTTTCGTAACCGTGAATGCTGATACAGGGGTATGACTTTATATTTTTTGTAGTGGTGATTTTTTAGATGGTTTGGCAAAACTCTTGTTGGTGGGCTGTACTCAGTAACAGCTTTCATGCAGAAATATTATTGCATTGGGTTTCTCGTTCTACAATTAAGTTAGTTGAAGCACGAAACACCCTTTCATGATAAAGCCATAACTACAGCTACACCTAATAAAACACAAAAGGCACTATATGCATGTGGAAAGTTTCAGACCCTGCTTTTGTGCCCAGCGTCAAAAACTGTAAATGAGTTTACTACAATTTCATTCGAGTTGCCCTATTATGCTTGGATGTAAATAACACCTCTTGACACTGTCACAAGCATGTAATCAGTTATCCATTATTCTTTTGTTCAAATTCTTTTGGCTGTACAGCCTAAAGTGCAACCTTCATATTTTATGACAATGCAGAGGAAATGTATGTAAATAGCTTATATTCTTGAAAACAAAAAAGGTCAAACAGTTCTATATAATTATATTGCAGTTAAGGAAAAAAAAATGAGTTCCAGAAATATACAGGGTAATTTTAGATGCATTGTTGCTATAGCAACTTCACTGCTGCAGTCAGGTTTTTTCTTTGTACTGACTACAAGAACATGAAAAAGATATTGAAAACCCAAGAACAAAATTGATAGTAACTCGTCTGTAATCCATGCTTATCGTTGTTGCTGTCTAACACTATTTTGGACTGGGCCTTCTCTTCAGGATCACCTCCGAACATTTTGCCTTCACTCCTCCTGTTTTGCTAGGATGTGTTTCTGTTGGCTTTAGGACTCCGTGCACTTTAGAAATACTAACCAGTGCTAAAGTGCTTGTGCTCATACCTTCCAACATGATAAAACACCCAATTGTCACATTTAATTCACTTACAAGTCCTTAGGAAGGTGGTACTACTTGTATCCAGGGCCTGCAAATTAAATGCTACTAGTGGGCCTACAACACTTACTGTGCCACCGACTCAGGTACCCCTTTCAAAATATGCCTCAGGCCTGCGACTGCAACCTGCATGCATTTTTAAACTGAAATTTTTATCTGGCAAAATAAACCTTTTGCCAAGCCTAAACCTTCCCTTTAAAAACATATATCACCCCTAGTGTAGGACCTAAACTGCCCAAAGGGCAGGGTACATTATAAACTGATAGAGACTTCTAGCTGCAGATTCCTTACCTTTGAATTCTCCCCAGGCATAAGAATGGATTTGGAAGATTTTCGTGAGCAGCACCCCTGCATGCTTGTAGGTGGCATTGATTTACTCTGCATCCATCATCGACCTTGTCCACTCTGGACATGACATCACGGGTCCTACATAGGCGCCACCCAGTTGCTCTGATGTCTGTTCTTTTCTTTCTGCACCAGCAAAGCGCTGATCCAAAGAGAGCTACCCCTCAATTTTTGACTGGCTTATTTTTATTTGTTGCTGAGTATTTCTTTAGTTTCATTCCTGATGCGTCAAGTACGTCTTCTCGAAAGACAATATTCAAGCCCTGCGGGTCCTGTCATCAAGTGATATCAAAGACGGACCCGTACCTTTTGTACCTGTGGTGTCTGGAGCATGACCATGACCGTAAGTCGTGGTCTGAGTGCTGGGCCACACATTCAAAGGCTTTGAGGGAGTGGTCTCTGGGATGATAGTCTGGCGCTTGACTCCACACAAGTCGAGATCTCGGTTGAGAGGAAGGTCCCAGGATCAATCCAAAGTCCTTGCTGGCCCACTTTAAGTCCTGTGGATGATCAGGTGAGCAGAGGCACACGAAAAAAATCAAAGAAGTTGAAGCATTTTTAAACTTCTCCTTGTCTGTCGGCTGACGAGAGAGCATCAACGCTCTAGGCCTCGTTCTGCGAAACCTGAGCCTGGGGCAACTCCCCCAGTTTAGAGGAGCTGGAGCGACCTCTGCCAAACTCCAAGGGTTCTATGAGGCCATATGCCTCATTTCTGGGCAGCCTGACCTTGCTGGAAAACATTCAGGCCCCATGGAGTCAGAGGGG
Organism: Pleurodeles waltl; assembly: GCF_031143425.1. Classification (NCBI taxonomy): domain Eukaryota; kingdom Metazoa; phylum Chordata; class Amphibia; order Caudata; family Salamandridae; genus Pleurodeles; species Pleurodeles waltl. Next base: position 1,432,335,666 of record NC_090444.1, on the reverse strand, counting down.
GCCGCTTTGGGTTGTGCTCAGGCGGCTTTGGCCTCTGCGCCAAGGGGCTTCCAGGGACACAGTCCTGGATCCGGACTGGCGCCGATTGTGCCACCTGGCCTTCCCCAATGCTCCCGGCACAGTCTGCGCCCATGGGCTGTGTCATCCTCATTGTAATCGCTGTCTCCAACACTGAGCCGGATGAGCATAGTACAACGCCAATTTAGGCACCAAACGAAGCTTTGCCTCCTCATACGGATCCTAAAACTTTTTCCCATGGGATTGGCTTTGGTGATGCATGGGAGGGGTTGCTGGAACCTTTAGAATACCAGCCCCATGAATTAATGGACTGGGATGAAGACTTGGGTGAGGCCAGCGGACTGGATACTTCTCTACATACTGGCATGCTTTCTCCCCCTACTGTGGCTACAGAGGAGGGGGCTTCTTACCCTATGGTGGTGAGGAGGGAAGTCGGGGTCCTCAACCTTCAACTGCCCTCGGTGGCCATCAAGACTAATCTCTTGACAGAGGTGCTGCAACCAGGAGCTTCCTCCTCAGAACCCCTGCTCTGGTTCAATGATGTCCTAACTGATGTCCTACTGCCTACCATTGCCCTGCACCTGGAGTCCAAAGTTTCTTGATGCAACACCCCACCCTTGAGAGCTTGGTGTTCCATGTCTCTAGTTCCCATGGCATGTTCCCTTCCGCTCCATCTGACAGGGAATCCAAAATGTTGGAGTCACTTGGGAAAAAGATATTTTCCTCTGACAGCCTTGCATTGCGGCTTGTGAACACCACAAGTATTTTGGGCCATTATTCCCACAAGCTGTGGGACACTGTTACACAAGTGCTGCCACAGCTCCCGGAGGAGGACCAGGCTGTACTCTCTCAGGCTGTTGCCAATGGGAGAGACACAGCAAAGTTCACAATTTTTTGTAAACGTGACATGACCGACTTGCAACATAGAACAGTTTCTTCGACGGTGGCGCCAAGGCTGCGTGAGTATGTCTGGCTTTTGGGCGATGTCCAGGCTTCTTTGATGGACATGCCCTTCAATGGCACCCGTCTCTTCAGACACAAGGCAGACTCTGCACTCGAGCGCTTCAAGGATTCTCTGGCTACCGCCAGATCCTTTAACCTTGTAGTGGCCCCTCACCCCACAGTCTGCCTTTTGCCCCCTTTGTGGCTAAGAAAGAGGTCTATAACTGCGCCCATTCCCGGTCAGCCACTGTGCATGCATGCTGCCCAGCTTTTGCATGGCCCAGGGCGTGGGACCCACCGCCCTCGTGGGTCAGGTGGTCAATGGTCTAGTCAGTCTGCAACTACTGCCACTCCCTTGGCAGCATCCTCTAAATCTTACTAGTCTGATTCTCCCCTGCCATGGACCACAGTTGGTGGCAGGTCTGACCATCCCCTGCTCCGCTGGCAATCCGTTACGTCAGACAGGTAGGTTTGCAGACAGTTCGAAGGGGCTACTCACTCCCCTTCGAGACTACCTCTCCATCCTATTCCACTATCCTACAACTGGATGGCGGAGGATCATTTTTCTCTTTTCCGCAAGGAAGTTACGGTTCTCTTAGCCAACTGAGACATAGAGAAGGTTCCTGTGCCAGAAGTAGGCAGTAGTTTGCTATTCCTGCTACTTTCTAGTTCCCAAAAAAGACAAGGTTCCCTGCCCTATTCTAGACCTTCAGTCCCTCAATCTCTTTCTCAAGATGGAGAAGTTCCAGATGCTCACATTGGCTCAGGTTCTATCTGCCAGGTCCCAGGAGACTGGATAGTAGCACTGGTCTTGCATGATGCTTATTTTCATATTCCCGTCCTGCCTGCCCACAGATGCTACTTGAGGTCCATGGTGAGTCACAAGCACATTCAGTTCACTGTGCTCCCCTTTGGCATTATCAGTACCCCTTGAGTGTTTACAAGGTAATGACGGTGGTTGCAGCTCATCTGTGCAGATCAGGGGGTTTCAGTCTTCCCCTATCTCAACTGGCTTTTGAAGGCAGGTTCACCCCAGGCTGTCATCTACCACCTCCAGACTACAGCAGACCTCTTCCACTCACTGTGGCTCACTATAAATGTGCCAAAGTCACACCTGATTCCCTCTGAGATGCTCGCTTCCATCAGAGCTGTTTTGGACACAGGGCAGTTTCTGGCCTATTCTCCTGAGTGGCAAGTGCAGGCTATTCAGGCTATGGTACCGATGCTTCAGCCACTATACTGGATTTCAGTGAGAACGATTCTGAGGCTGCTGGGCCTCATGACATATCACATACTGCTGGTGACACATACCAGATGGCATAAGCGTACTCTGCAGCGGAAATTGAAATTCCACTGGGCGCAGCATCAGGGGAATCTCTCCGACAAGGTCCAGATCTTGGCGGGAACTGCAAAAGATCTGCAGTGGTGGTAAACGAACCATGATTGGGTCAGAGGCAGGTCCCTCTTTCTTCCCCAACCAGATCTGACAGTGACAGATGTGTCACTTGTGGGATAGGGCGGCCACCTGGGACAGGTGCACATTGGAGGCATCTGGTCTCCAGCAGTGACAGGGCTCCACATCAACCTGTTGGAGGTCCGTGCAATTCAGCAAGCAGTGAAAGCCTTTTTCCCCCTCCATCAAGTGAATGATGGTGAGGGTGTTCACACACAACACCACAGCCACGTGGTACTGCAACAAGCAGGGGGGGATGGGGCCGTGGATACTTTCTCAAGAGCCTCTGCGTCTCTGGGTGTGGCTGGAACAGCAGGCAATATCCCTGGTAGTTCAACATCTGATGGACTGTCTTAACGCCAGAGCCGACAAACTCACCTGAAACTTCCTAGCGGATCATGAATGCAGTAGCGAGAGCCTTGGTTAGATTTGTTTACCTCCGCCTAGAACAAGCAATGTCAGCAGTTCTGCGTTGGAGTTTCCAAGGCGGCAATCGCTCGGAGATGCTTTTCATCTCCAGTGGGGCTTATGCTTCCTGTATGCCTTTCCACCCATTCCACTCCTACCCAGAGTGCACAAGAAGATTAGGAGCACCCTGGCCCAAGTAATCTTTGTGGCTCCAGACTGGGCACAGATAATGTGGTAATCCGAGCTGCTGAGCATGTACATCAATCCTCTGATTAGACTACCCCTTTGGGGGCGGTCTTCTGTCGCAGCAGCAGGAGAGGGTACTGCACCCGAACCTGTCCTCTCTCCACCTTCTTGCATGGAGATTGAGCAGCGGCAATCAACAGCCTTTGACTTTCCTCCTGGAGTCTGTAACCACATCCTGGCAGCCAGGCATCCCTCCACCAAAACGGTATACACCTTTCGTTGGAAGAAATTTGTAGCATGGTGCATAGTCAAGTCTGTTGACCCCCTTTCTGCCACTCTCTCTGAGGTCATGTTGTTTATTCTTGTCCTTGTCCAGCAGGGCTCTGCTCTGGGCATCTTAAGGGATATTTGTCTGCCATTTCTGCTTTTTTAAGTTCCCTGATCAACCTTCTTTGTTTAAGTCTCTTAATGCACATAGGTTCCTCAAAGGACTTATACATCTTTTTCCTCAATCCCCATTCATTATCCCCCAATGGGATCTAAACTTGGTTTTGATCTTTCTGATGTGCGCTCTGCGCTCCTTTTGAACCTATCCATAACTTTCCTCTCAGGCTTCTCATGTTGATAACTGCCTTCCTTGTGGTGATCACATCTGCCCACAGGGTGAGTGAGCTGCAGGCATTGTCGTCTAAGCCACCCTACCTTTCTATATATCCTGACAAAGTGGTGCTTCACATTAGGGCCTCTTTTCTGCCCAAAGTGGTCACGCCCTTTCATGTAGGCCAATCCATCATCTTGCCTACTTTTTACCCCCCCCCCCACATCCTCCTAAGGAAGAGGAGAGACTCCACTGCCTGGACCCAAAAAGAGCATTGGTGTTGTACCTTGATTGTACAAAAGAGTTCTAGGTGGATGACCAACTCTTTGTGGGGTATGTGGATGCAAAGAAAGGCCAGGCAGTGGAGAAGCAGACCATCTCCAGATGGGTCACACTCTGCATTAAGATCTGCTATGCAGTGGCCAAAAAGCAACCCTCTGAGTGTTAGGGCACTCTTTCTTACCGAGCTAAAGCTGCAACCACTAAGTCAGCACGTGGAGTTCCAGTCCTTGACATCTGTCAGGGGGCAATGTGGGCATTTCTGCACAGATTTACCAAACACTACTGCCTGGACAGTCAGGCCCATAGGGACAGGCACTTTGCCTGTTCGGTCCTGCATGACTATCTTGTCTGAACTTGGTTCACAGACACCTATGGGGATGGTATCACTTGGGTATCTATTCAAAGGTAAATAAGCTGCCGCTGGAAGTCTCTTTCAGATGGACAAGATACTTACCTTCAGTAATGTCTTATCTGGTAGAGACTATATATAGCTGCAGATTCCTTGCTGACCCATCCATCCTCCCCACTCTGTGAACTGATTTCTTGGGCCAGGGACTCCCATTTCAGGGCCTTAGTTTTGGCGCACCAGTAGTCCGTGTTTTTCATGGTTCTGCGCTTCTGGCGTGGAAAGTCTTGAAAAGAAACTGATGTCTGGGTGGCGCTTATACAGGACCCACAATGTCATATCCAGCGCAAACTATGCCGACAACAGACGCTGAGTCGATCAACGCCATCTACCAGCGCACAGGGCTACTGTTCCTGAAAATCTTCCAGGTCCAGTCTGATGCCTAGGGAGGATTCAAAGGTAAGGAATCTGCAACTGGATATTGTCTCTACCACCTAAGGCATTAACAAAGGTCAGTAATTTGTCCTTCAAAGCGATGGATATGTCCGTTTAAGTTTTACATCTCCTGGAAGTGTGAAATTCCTAAATTTGTTTTTCACTACTGTGATGTTTACCTCTCCAACAGGATAACATTTGTTTAGCTTATTACATTTCAGAAGTTATAGCTTTTGTTTAGGAAAAGCTAAAAATATCATGTTTGGTCTCTAGAGAATTGTTATTTAAAATCCTCTTTAATGGTGAAATCATATTCTAAGTCTCAATTCTGAAAATGCCACTTTTAGAAAGTTGGCATTTTCTAGTTCTTTCTATTTGGCACCAGCAACCTGTATCCTAGGTCTCATGACTAGATGTAGTTGGCCTTTGTGCATTCCTCCCATACAGTGACACAAAGGGGGACTAAGTATTTGCAGGATGGGACATCATACCACAATGGGCGAGCATAGCTGTGCTCAGTTCCAATTGCATTTCAAAGATTCTGCCTCAGTACATTGACAAATGACTTCACACTAGCCTTTTGTTACCCCAGACATGCCGAGATCAGGGTAGGGAGGAAGGAAATTTGAGAACCAACTGTTGGGAAAAACTCAAAAAGGGTCTTCTTTTTAAAAAGCTGGCACTTGGTACAAAAATAGGATGCTCAATCACACTCTTCAGTACACTTCTGGACCTGTGGATACTACAGAAGGAGGACTTATCCTACTGCCAGAGGACTACCCTGCTGCTTGAGGCCTGCCCTGCTCTCTGAAAAGGAAAAACTGGACTGCTACCTTCATCCCAGGCAGAATGACTTGAAGGGTCAGCAGGCTGACCTCTTGTTCTGAGCTCCAGAGGCCTCCCTGCAAATGCCCAGCTGACCTGCTGCAACAGGACCTGCATGGACCCGGACTTGCTTGCACTCTGCTGGCCTCTGCTAGAGTGAGTCCCTGATCCACAGGAGGAACATCCACAGGCCCTGGAGTACTTGGATGTCACCAGAGTTCACTCTTCTGAAGACAAAGGAGAAATCCAGAAGATTTGGGCTCTTCGTGACAGCTACACAGCTCATTCCCACCAAGATTTTGCTTCCCACGATGACCACCAACCCGAAGCTCCGGTGGACTCAACTACAGCATCAACAGCCACCAGTGACCGCTAAAGTGAAGCTCCACAGTGACGTCCTGCGACACCCAACAGGATATTTAATTAAAGCGACGTCCTGCCTGCTGTCCAAGATACAGGGATGACAATCTGCAATGCTCTCCCTGCTCCTCGCAGTCTACTCCACAGCGAACTCGATTCTTCACGCTGGACTTTGAGGAGTTAACTTTTTCAGCAGGACTAACCTGGCCCCTGTATCCGGCCTGTGCTCTATTGCGGTTGGCATGAACTTGTAACTTTCCCCAATCTAGCATGACCAAATACCCGTGAGTGGCTCTTTGTGCTTTTGGGCACAATAATTAGGTAAATTTTTAAATGACATATCTCCGGTTCTACTGATTAGATTTTTGTCATTTTAGTCCCATTTTATTTATTAAAATTAACTCTACAATTTTAAACTGATGTGAGATTTTTCTTGTGTTATGTTTTCACTGTATTAGTGTCTGTGTATGCTGTGTAATAATTTACACATTGCCTCCAAGTTAAGCCTGACTGCCTTTGTGCGAAGTAACCAGAGGGTTAGGCACGTTAAATGAATTACTTTTGTAGTTCACCCTAACAAGCATTATAGTTGTTGCTTGGGAACGATTTCACGCCCTCAATCAAAAATCCAATATCTCACAAACTGCAACAGTCTCAAATATCATAATTAAAATACTAATGATGATTTAAAAAACAACTAATCAGTTCCCAAATAACAGGATCGAATGCTCTGAACTCACAATGATTTTAGAATAAAACGCAGAACAAGAAGTGTCTGTACCTAATGTGCAAGTTGTTAACAACACTTCAACTGAAGAGAAGAAAATGTGTTACTTATCTGTAACTTTAGCTCTCCAGTATTGGAATCCTTCACAGATTCACATGCTTGAATCATTCTCTGTTATCGAGATGGGAGCCCCTGATACCTTTAATTAAGTAGTACTAATATAGGTCAAACCTAAAGGCCCTCGGGGCTCTCAGTTTAGCACTCTATCAGAGTCATTTTAAGAAAAAAGGACCAAATCCAAAAGCCCACCAATCAGGCGACACCATCCTTTAGAACGTTCCTGAGAGAAGCTCCAGTTCCTCAGATTTTCTAAGCACACATGCATAGAGGAATTAACAGAGATAAGAGAGGTGACGGTGAGCTTCTCCAGGGAGGCGTGTGGGTTACATGTGAATCTATGAAAGATTCCAATACTGAAGAATTAAAGTTACAGGTAAGTAACGCATTTTCTTACTCCAGTATTGGAACTTTCATAGATTCACATGCTTGAATCAGAGTAGTAAGCAATATTACTGCACATTGTAGAACACGTATCTCTGTTCCACACATATACTCATTGCGTGTCTAAACAAACATATACATCACTTAAAGTTCTAAACATTAGATATTAGACTTTTTATGAGAATTTACAATGCATCTAAGACCTTTGTTTTTTTTTTTTTTTTTAAACAGACAATGTGCACATCTGAATTGAGGATGGTGGGATGAGAGATACAGCTCACCTTTATTGGAAAAGATTTCTTAGGACCGCCTGGCCCACCGGTACTTAACCTTGAAACAATGCATCCAAGCAGTAATCTCTGGTAAATGTATGGCAGCTTTTCCAGGTTGCTGCCCTACAAATGTCATGGAGTGGTACAACTGCAAACAGTGCTGTGGATGAGGACACTGCACATGTTGAATGAGCATGAACAGAGGTTGCTGTGGCTTGCCAGCTGTTTGATGGCAAAACCGGATTGCTGAAGAAATCAACGAATAGTTGGCTGGTTTTTTGCAAAATGCTTTGGTCCTGTCCAGATAGAATTTAATGCGTCTTTTAATGTCTAAAGAGTGTAGAGCCTTTTCCATTGGAGTTTTAGGATTTGGAAAGAATGTTTTCAAAACTAATGGTTCATTTAAATGGAAGTCAGAAGGGACAATTGGTATGAAACGCAGGTTTGTGTGCAAGATTATTTTATCGTGTTTAATCTGTAAAAAGGGATCTTGTATAGATAGTGCTTGTATCTCATTGACTCGCCTGCCTGATGTTAGAACGAGAAGGAGAGCTAATTTCCGGGAAAGGAATTTCGAGGAAGCTCTATGGATTAGTTCAAATGGTTGTTTCATGAGTTGCGCAAGAATAATGTTTAGATTCCAGGAGGGAAGAGGAGGTCTGAAGGGTGGAAACACTCTGAAAAGCCCCTTTGGAAATTGTTTAATTAATCTAGAGGACCATAATGAAGGTGAAGAGCCTGAACGTCTATGAGATGCAATTGAAGCTAGGTGAACCTTTATGGAGGAATGGGCAAGACCCGAGTGCGCCAAATGCAGCAAATAAGGCAATATTTCTTCAGGTGATGAGGAAAGAGGATCGATCTGTTGCTGTTGGCACCACAAACAGAATCTCTCCTATTTACAAGAATAAGTTTTGTTGGTGCTAATTGCTCTGGCCCTTGACAATATATCTCTGCACTCCTGTGGAATGTTTAGATGTGCGAACTCAGGGTGCTCAGGAGCCATGCTGATAATTGCACTGATTGAGGATTCAAATGCAAGACTGGTCTCTTGTTCATTGTCAGCAGATGCGGAGATATTTTCAGTGGGATGCAAGGCTTCACTGAAGCTCCATGGACCAATGCTGGCAAGGCCAGCAGGGGGCTATTAGTATCAGTGTGCACTGTTCCCTTTTCATTTTGGTTAGGACTCTCTGGATCAAGGGAATGGGCGGAAAAGCAAGAGAAAGATTCTGGACCATGCTATTGAAAACGCATTTCCCCATGATCATGGTTAGTGATGCCAGCTTGCATAGTATTGGCATTTGGTGTTTAACCGGCTGGCTAAGAGGTCGAGGATGTTCCCCACTGAGAAAATATGTGGTTGACCGTGGACTGGTCCAGTTCCCATTCATGAGAGACTGATTTTAGTCAGCTGAGTGAGTCTGCTATCTTGTTCTTAATGCCTGGAAGATGAACTGCTGTTAGGAGTATTCCATGCTGTATGGCCCAGTCCCATATCTCCTGAGCCTCCTTGGAGAGAGGAAGGGATCGTAGTGGTACTGTCTGTTCTTATTACCACCTCTGAATTGGTTATCCTTAGGCAGACTGCTTTTAGCTCTAGAAGATTGATGTGCATTGTTTGAAACGATGGTGGCCATTTGGCACTTATTTGCAGGTTGTGCAAAAACGCTCCCCAACCCTCTAATGGGCGTTTGTGGTGATAACGCATGGAGCTGGGTGATGAAGAAATGATAGGCTGATGGAAAAATGATGTTTTTGAGACCATCATACCAGAGCCTTGGTGGGCTGGAGTGGTCTTGAGGTAATCTTCGAAGCTTCCTGAGACCTGGGCCCATTGCAGACTGAGCTGTTCTTGGAGGAGGCGCATTTTGAGCCTGCAGAATTTAACTAGAGGGATACATGAAGACATCATCCCCAATCACGATTTGTAAAGGTGTACTGAAATGGATTCTTTTCTTTGCACTGACTTTGCCAGAGATACAAGTGTTTGTTGTCGTTTTACAGTGGGGCAGGCAATGCTGGATTGAGTATTCGGGTTTGCCCCTAGAAAAGTTATTGTGTGTGTTGGTTGTGGTTTGGACTTCTTCCAATTTGTAGTTAGACCTAAGCTGTTGAGTAAGGCAATGCACTTTCTTGTTGACCTGCGTGCTGCTGAGAAGGTGTTTGCTTTCATCAGCCAGTCGCCTCAGTATGGGAATACTTGATGTTTTCTTCTCCTGAGAAAGGCTGAGATAGGAGCTAGGCACTTTTTGAATATCCTCAGAGCTGATTTTAGACCAAATGGAAGAATTTGAAATTGAAAATGGCTTCCGGTTACCATGCATCTGAGGTACTGTCTGTAGGCTGGATGAATTAGGATGTGGCAATTTGCATCCTTCAGGTCTAGGGTAGACATTAAGTATCCCTGGTTCAACTGCACAAGGGCGTCCTGTAGAGTTATCATGCAGAATAATTGTTTTTTTCAAATAGGTGTTTAACTCTGAGATCGAGGATTGGTCTCCAGTTCTTCCATTTCTTGTGAATGAGAAAGAATCTGGAGTAAAATACTTTCCCTAGCTGTGACAATGGCACTTTTTCTATTGCGCCCTTGAGGAGCATTTTGTTGATCTCCATCCTGAGTTGGTGAGATATTTTGGGAAAGTCTTGGAAGGAGGATTGGGAGGAGGTATTTGGACAAACTCCAGCATGTGTCCACACTTTACCAGTTGTAAGACCCACTGGTCCGATGTTCTGGTTTGCCATTGCTGGCGAAATAATGAGATTTTACTGCCTAGATTTAGAGGTAGGTGTTTGGGGGTAGCCAGAGCCCTGGACACATGCTCTGCAAGCCAATTCTTTAGTTGGACGAGGTGAACGTCCTCTGTGGTAGACCTATTGTAAGCCTCTTCCGGAGGTTGTCTTTAGGAGCATTGCTGGCAAAATTGTTGGGAGGTGGATACGAACTACGGGTATCTAAACTGCTGATAGCCTCACCTATGTGAAGGCATTCCACGTCCTCTCGTGGCACAAAAGGAAGACTTTCGAAACTGCAGTATTCCCAAAGATTTTGCGGTCTCTGTGTCGGATTTTATTGACTGCAATGCGTCGTCAATATGTTTCCCAAAAAGCACTTGGCCATCAAATGGAAAGTCTAGTATTTTATTCTGTGCTTTGGACAAAATGATGTGGCTTCAGCCAACCTTGCCTTCTGAGGACAGCAGCCCATGCAAGCTGACCAAATGCAGTAGTGGCTATGTCCATCGCACAATCAATTATCTCTGCTGATGTGGGTTCTCCCTCATGTAATATCTTTTTAGCTTCTGCTTTAATATCCTCCGGCAGTTGATCAACATATGGGGCGATGTAAGCCCATAATTGCCTGCCATATCTGGCTAACACTGCAAGGGAGTTAGCCACTCTTACAGTTAGATTGAACATAGAAGAATTTTTTTGCCAGTATTGTCCAATTGTCTACCTTCCTTGTCTGGAGGTGCGGATATTGGCGTAGAAGGATTTTTGGATCTTCTCTTGGCTGTTTGTGTTACCACCAAATCTGGGCGAGGGTAACCAATCAAGCATTCTGGGGCATCTTCAGGTGCTTTATATTTTTTATCTAGGCGTGGAAGCACTGCTGTGACTGTCGCTGGGTGTTGCATGACTTTCAAACCTTCCTCCCATATGTAACTGGCACGTACTGATTTTTGGAACTGCTCCTTAAAGTCATAGAGAAAATAATCAGTTTGCTTGGATGCCATGGGATGTGCAAAGCGTTTAGCAGCCCTTTACATAAGATTACATAATCCTCCAATGTCATCTGGAGGTGAGTCTACCTTTGAAGGTGAAGGAGAAGGTGGAGCTGGGATTATATAATCTTCCCACTCCGAATGGTTGCCGAGAAGCTCACCTTCCTGTTGTTCTCCTTCCGATATGTCAGTCTCATGTGGGAGGGGCATATCAGATGTGGCCACGTTCGTCAACAGTAGAGTGGTCGGCCTCTGACGCGGGGTGGCTACCTGAGAAATTGTAGGAGCACTCGTCGATGCTGCCTTTGTTGTTGCAGATTTTGAAGATATTTTAACCGTCTACGGTTTTGCGGTGGAAGCTACAGTTGACGGGGTCATTGTTGATGAGGATGGTAATGAAGAAGCCATGGTTCCCGTTGTGAACGATTATGTATAGGACTTCATCGATGACAATGTCGTCTACGTTATCCTCGTTGATGGTGGGTGACACGTCGTCGACGTTGTCCTCGGAAGAGGAGCCGTCGCCGGGATTATTACAGAAACTGTCACCGACAGTGGAACAGATCTCGTCGTTGCTGTCATGGACGAGGTTGTCATCGACGGTGGGGATTTGACAAGTGGTGTGTCGACTGTAGGAACAGAGAAAGGTCTCTTAAACGATTCAGCTGACTTAGAAGGAGGCACAGAAGATGATTTTTTTAGCCCTTTCTGAACTGGTGAAATGTCCTCTTTCCCCTTTTGCAGAGACTTTGTGAGGAGATGAAGAAGGGCTGTGGCCTTTGTAAGACCCTGACTTTTTGTAGGCCTTTCTTGGCTGCTCTGAGGAGGACCTTCAGTGAGATCTCGCACTTTTATGTGATCTCCTGAAAGATGTGGAGAGATCATTGCTCTCAGAATCAGAGACTGGATTATCTCTAGATTTAAGTTTTTGCAGCCATATCAACAATCTGCCTTCTCCATCCTTCAGGGTTTTAGAGGAGAAGGTGCAACATACCTTGCAGTCCTTGGAAGAGTGGTCAGGGCAAAGGAAGTATATGCAATTCTAGTGATGGTCTTCTGAGTGTAACCTCTTTTTTCCACAGGTTATGCAGGATCTGAAAAAACCCTTCTTACCTTTGTCAGACATGGTGGAGGCCTTACCAGTTATCAGTCAGAATTAGTCGTGAAGAGTATAACCTTTTGGGTATTCCAAAATAGAGAAAAGCAGAGCAGAGCTCTGAGGAGACTCCCTAGCACGACGTGCAGTAGAAAATCTGAGAAACTGGAGCTTCTCTCAGGAAGGTTCTAAAGGGTGGTGTCGCTGGATTGGTGGGCTCTTAAGTTTGGTCCTTTTTTCTTAAAATGACTCTGATAGAGTGCTAAACTGAGAGGCCTAAGGGCCTTTAGGTTTAACCTATGTTAATACTACTTATTTAAAGGTACCAGGTGCTCCCATCTCGACGACGGGCAATGCTTCAAGCATGTGAATCTATGAAAGTTCCAATACTGGAGTAAAAATATATTTATTTTCAGATCTGGCCTTTGTGACAGTTTTAGTTATCTCGCCGGACTATTGTCAAGACTATTGTTTTCCAAAAATATTCATACAAAGTATACATACATAGAGGGGCTTACTCTCCTCATACATTGTCTGTTCAACTGTCATTTGTATTTTGCTTCCATCCACCACAGACTACGGCATGAAACAACGGGCTGTACTACTTCAGTCATTGACACTTCGCACAATGTGCATAGCCGCCTTGAAAGTTCTTTTCCTTAGGAAACTCGAGTCACTTGATATACATGTTATTCAGTTGACGTCACAATTATCTACAGTTACTAGATTTCTGCAGTGAGACTTTTCGAAGGCTTACGGCAGAGAAAGGAAAATACCTCCTTCCGCCTAGATCTTTCACCCGAAATGCTGCTCTTTCCTTTCAGCATGTTGCCTTGCCAGCCAGCATTTTGTTTTCATTAGTGATGGTTTTATTGCCAATTGTCAAGTTGTTAAGTAGTTGAATTTCAACATTCTGCATTTTAGAACATGGATGGCCTTGTCGCACACTTCATGACAGGAATGGTACAAGGTGATATTACTATACTTTATATAAATATGCATTATTATGTGGTGTTGTGGCATTGTGAAGTGCAAGCACTACTGTCCGTTTTAGAGAGCTTGTTTTTCTTTCTCTAATGAGACGTCTGTGGGCTGTAATGTACAAGTTACTTACCTTCGGTAACAACATATCTGGTAGAGACATATTCTAGAGGCAGATTTCTTACCTTAGATTCCTTACCTTAGAATTTCCAACAGGCGTCAGACTGGATCTGGAGATTTGTCTTCGAGCAATACCCTTGCGCGTCGGTAGGTGGCGTCGGTCAACTCGGCATGCATCGTTGGCGTTGTGGTCATCGTGAAGTTGCCGCCCATGAGCAGTGACTTTAGTTTCTTTTAATGACTTTCCACGCCAAAGAGCAGAGCCGCTAAGAACACTTAGATTGGTGCGCCAGAGCTAAGGACCTGAAAGGGGGAATCCCTGTCTCTAGAAATCAGTTTGCAAGCGGGGAGGATGGGTTCGCGGTAAGGAATTTGCAACTAGAATATGTTTCTACCAGATGTGTCATTACCGAAGGTAAGTAACTTGTAGATCTGATAGAGACTTCTAGTTCCAGATTCCTTACCTTAGAATAGATACCCAAGCAATGCCATCCTCGGTGGTGGGCTGCAAACCAAGATCATACTAGGAAGTCCTGCAGGACCGAACGACCAAAGTAGCCGTCCCGACGGACCTGACTGTCCAGACAGTAGTGCTTAGCAAACGTGTGCAGGGACGCCCACAAAGCTGCCTGGCAGACATCCAGGACAGGAACTCCGCATGCTAACACAGTGGAAGCAGCAGTTGCTCCGGTGGAATGAGCATGCAAGCCCTTGGCCAGAGCGTAGCACATTTTGATGCAAAGAAGCATCCATCGAGAGATGGTACGCTTTTGCACCGCCTTCGGTTTTTCGCACCCACATACCCAACGAAGAGTTGATCTTCCACCCGGAAATCTTTAGTACGATTGAGGTAGAAAGCCAATGATCTTTTTGGGTCCAGACAGTGGAGTCTCTCCTCCTCATGGGAAGGATGTGGGGGTGTGTAGAAAGTAGGCAGAGTGATGGACTGGCCTACATGAAAGGGTGTAACACCTTAGGAAGAAAAGAAGCCTTAGAGTGCAACACAACTTTGTCTGGGTACACAGACAAGTATGGAGGCTTTGAGGAAAGGGCCTGAAGCTCACTCACCCTGCGAGCAGAGGTGATTGCAACAAGAAAGACCGTTTTGAAGGTGAGGAGCCACAAGGGACAATTATGCATTGGCTCAAAGGGAGTACACATCAAAAAAGTAAGTACAAGACTGAGGTCCCACTGAGGCATGATAAATGGAGTGGGAGGAAATAAATGGGTGAGTCCCTTTAGGAATCTACTCACAAAAGGAGATTTAAAGAGTGAGGGCTGATCAGGTAGCCTAAGAAAGGCCAAAATGGCAGATAAATACCCTTTAAGGGTGCCCAGAGCAGAGCCCTGCTGGGCCAAAGAAAGAATGAACAGAAGAACCTCGGCCAGAGGAGCAGAAAGGGGATCAACAGATTTGTTGGTACACCATGCCACAAATTTATGCCAACAACAGACGCATACAGTTTTGGTTGATGGACGCCTGGCTGCCAAGATAACATCACAGACTTTGAGTGGAAGGGCAAAAACCGTCAACTGTTGCCACTCAATCTCTACGTGTGAAGGCAGAGGTTGGACAGGTTCGGGTGAAGAACCGTCCCCTGTTGCTGCGACAGAAGATCCACTGGAAGAGGCAGTCTGAGTGGAGGATCGATGGACATGCTCAATAGCTCTGGATACATACCCTCCGTGCCCAGTCCGGAGCCGCCAAGATGACTTGTGCCCGGCTGTTCCTGATTTTCTTGAGCACTCTGGGCAGAAGAGGTATAGGCGGAAAGGCTGAAAGGAGGCCGGAGTTTCACTCGAGACGAAAAGCGTCTCAGAGCAATTACCGCCTTGGAAACTCCAATGTGCAAAACAGCTGACATTGCGCATTCTCTGCAGAGGCAAACAGATCTAACCAAGGTTCTCCTCACTGCCGAAAGAGACCTTGCGCCACCTCTGGATGGAGACGCCATTTGTGATCGCCTGTGCATCGATAGCTGAGTTTGCCCGCTCTGGCGTTGAGGGAGCCCGCCAGATGTTGAACCATCAGGGTAATGCCCTGATATTCCAGCCATGTCCAGAGGCGTAGTGCTTCCTGACAAAGGGTCCAGGACCCTACTCCGCCCTGTTTGTTGCAGTACCACATGGCAGTAGTATTATCCGTGAACACCTGCACCACTTCCCCTTTGAGAGAGGGAAGGAATGCTTTCAATGCAAGCCTGATCGCCCGGAGCTCCAGAAGATTGATATGGAGACCAGACTCTGCCGGAGACCAGAGTCCTCTGATCTCTGCCTCCCCCATGTGTTCGCCCCAACCCAGAAGTGACGCATCTGTCACAATAGACAGATCTGGTTGGGGAAGGGAGAGGGATCTGCTGTGGACCCAATGTGGATTCGAAAGCCACCACTGCAGGTCTTTCGCAGTCCCCTCCGAGATCTGGACCATGTCGGAGAGATTCCCCTGATGCTGCGCCCACTGGAACTTCAGGTCCGACTGCAGAGCCTGCATATGCCATCTGGCATGTGTTACTAGCAGGATGCAGGATGCAGGAGGCCATGAGGCCCAGCAGCCTCAGAGTCAGTCTCACCGAAACCCAAGACCGAGGCTGAAAGATCGGAATCATTGCCTGAATGTCTTGGACTCGCTTTTTGGGAGGATAAGCCTGAAACTGCACTATGTCCAGAACCGCTCCGATGAAAGGGAGCGTCTGAGATGGAGTCAGGTGTGCAGGAGGTTTTCCGTAGTCTGAAGGCGGAAGACGACTTTCTGGTGCAAGTCCGCCTTCAACAGCCAGTCGTCGAGGTAGGAAAAGACTGAGACCTCTAACCTACGCAGATGAGCTGCAACCATCGCCATCACTTTCGTGAACACCCGAGAGGCGCTGGTAAGGCAAAGGGGAGCACACTAAACTGAAAGTGCTCGTGACCTACCACGAACCGTAGGTAATTTCTGTGGGCAGGTAGGATGGGGATGTGGAAATAAGCGTCCTTCAAGTCCAACGCTACCATCCAGTCTCCTGGGTCCAAGGCAGACAGAACCTGAGCCAGGGTGAGCATTTTGAATTCCTCCATTTGAGGAAGTAGTTTAGGTCCCAAAGATCTAGGATAAGATGTAAGCCCTTGTCCTTTTTTTGGTATCCCAAAGTAGCGGGAATAACAACCACAACCTACTTCTGGCACAGGGACCGTTTCTATAGCTCCCTTGGCCAAGAGAGCTGTGACTTCCTGGCAGAGAAGTGCTAAATAATCCTCTGTAAGGTGTCTGAAGGATGGTGGCATGGTTGGTGGAGCAGATTCGAAAGGGAGGGAATAGCCCTTTCGAACTATCTGCAAAATCCACCTGTCTGTGGCGATGAATTCCCAGTGGGGCAGGTGATGGTGAATCCTGCCACCAACTGGATGGGAGTGAGGGGATGGACTAGGAGGGTTTGGAGGCTGCAGCGGGGGCAGAGGTGGACTGGGCAGACCTCTGGTTCCCTGTCCCACGGCCACGAGGGATTCCGCGTCCCCAGCCACACAGAGGCTGAACAGCGTTGGTGGCACGGTGGCTGGGTGGAGGACACGACAAGGGGCGAAAAGCGGACTGAGGGGGAAGGGCCAGAGGAAAGACCGAGGGACCGAGCCATTGCCCGGGAATCCTTGGATCTCTCCAAGGCCAAGTCCGCTCTGTCTCCGAAGAGACGTGAGCCATCAAAGGACATGTCCATGAGTGACTGTTGGACATCCCCAGAAAAAACAGAAGTACGCAACCAGGCGTGGTGTCGTAAGGCCAACGTTGTAGCAACCGAGGTGCCCAGAGAGTCGGTCGTGCCCAGCCCACAACGGATTGTGAACTTTGCTGCATCTCTCCCATCATTCACAGCTTGGGAGACGATAGCACGGGCCTCCTCCAGTATCTGCTGCAGGACCTGTGCAACTGTATCCCACAAAGAGTGGGTATAGCAGCCCAAAAGGCATGCGGTGTTCACAGACCGCAGTGCGAGACTGGAGGAAGAAAACAACTTTGTGCCAAACTGTTACAGCCTTTTGGATTCCCTATCCGGGGGTGCGGAAGGCAATGCGCCTTAACAATATGAAGCCTGGATAACAAGACTCTCAGGTGTGGGGTGTTGGGACAGGAATTTAGGGTCATTTGTTGCGGGCCAATGGAGGTGTGCGATAGTCCTATTCACAGGAGCCCCTGTGTTGGGATTGGATCAGGTACCCAAAATGACATCGGTGAGGGCTTCATTAAACGGCAAAAGGGGTTCTGAAGTAGAAGCCCCAGGCTGAAGCACCTCAGTCAGGAGATTTGACCTGACCTCAACAGTGGGAAGCTCGAGACCAAGGACCCCAGCTGCCCTACTGACCACCATACTATAAGTTGCTCCCTCCGCAGTAGCTACAGTAGGAGAAGACAGCATGCCAGCGTCAGGAGAAGTATCCAGACCACTGGCTTCACCCAATTCCTGAGCCCAGTTCATAGAAGGGTCATACTGGTATTCATAAGGGTCCAGGGACCCCTCCAATCCCTCCCCATATTCGTAAGAAAAAGGGTCCGAGTTCGACCTGGGGCGAATAGGCCCCATCGAAGATGGCGTTGGCTGATGCCGCCCCGACTCCAAGTCGTCGGGGATAAGAATTGGGTCAACATCGATAGTGGGCACTACCGACATCGGGAGCATCAACAGACGACCCGGAGATGGTCTCAAGGGTGCCACTGGCGCCGGTGCAGATCCGCAAGCAGATCCGGAGGTGACCTCGGTGGCCAGAGCGGAAGCCGCCGCCGCGGAACCCGAAGGCCCCTCAGCTGAAGCCCTTGGGCCCGAAGGCGCCGTATTGGGGTTGGACCGCCCAAAGAAGAGGTGCATGGTCTCATAAAACTCTTTAAGATGGGCAGGGGTCGCTCTGGCTCTGGGAAAGTCGGGGAAGCGCGGAGCTGACCCAGGCGCAGACTCCGAGGACAGAGGCCTTGTGCGTGGACGCTCCTCCTGCGTCGCGTCGGCCGAGCGACGGGGCAAAGTCGGAGAGGGATAGGACTTCTTCGACTTCTTCTTCTTCTTCTTACCTTGACCCAAGGATTTTGAAGAAGACGAGTGGTGATGACTCTGCTACTGATCTCGAGACCTTCCTCTCGAGCGAGACCGGGACCTACGCGGAGTCGAGTGCCGGGCCGCCATGAGCTTTGGGACCGCTCCCTCAAAGCCTTCGAGGGCATGGACCGGCACGCGGAGTACGACTTCGGGTCGTGGTCGTACTCGAGACACCACAGACAAACCCGATGAGAATACATCACCGACATCGTACGATGACAGTCTTCACACGGCTTGAACCTGGTCTTCGGGGACATCCTCAACGCACCAAATGTTCACAGAAAAATTAGACAAAACGGTCGAATTCAGCCAAAAAATAGCCAGGGTAGCTCTTCTCCGGATCAGCGCGTGGTGCGGAAAGAAAAGAACTGACGTCACTGCGCGAGGGTGGCGTCTATGTACTACTCCCGACGTCTTCAGGCGACCACGACGCCAACGACGCCCGTGGAGTCAACCAACGCCACCTACCAACGTGCAAGGGTATTGTTCGAAGAAAAATCTCCGTATCCAGTCTGACGCCTGGGGGAAATTCTAAGGTAATTAACCTAAGGTAAGGAATCTGCAACTAGAAGTCTCTATCTGATCTGTTCATCCACCAGCTGAGAAAAGTAAACACTCAACCGAACCATGAAGATTTGGTGCTTATTGGTCTCCAGAAATGTGACACTACTAAGGTTTATTTTTATAATTTGGATTTTTAAGGCCAGTGATCCCACATCATTGCCTAGAGATTGCAATTAGTGCAGTAAATAAATACATAATACAAATAATGTTATTTGTTTTTCTTTTATTCCATTCTTGTTATGTAGAGTAATCTAAGTCCCAAGGGCAATGGAGTTTATGGCTAACAGTTGTGAATGTGTGCGTTCAGGTATGTGAATGAACGTGTCTGAATATGTGTGCGTGAATGTGTGTATGTGCATGTGTTGGACCTGCATGAGGTAGTTATATACATCATGGCTGCGCTTTCACATCTTTTGTTGCTCTGCCAATCCCCCTATGCACAGTGCGCTGGCAGCCTTCTCACCCTAAGCCTGTCTGGGTGGTGATTGTATTAGATTTTTGTCCTAATGTATTTGTGTGCCAGGTGGGAAGGAACCCCCATGTGCAGCTTGCTGGTTGGAGAAAGTCTTCTAAAGAGGTCATCTCAGCATGGAACACTGTATGCCACAGACATGTTTTAGGCTGCAGGCAAAGTGGGCAGTGCCCATGGTCCCACCTTCCAAGACGTCCCTTGGGAAAGTCATTGTGGCAATCTCTCTAACACTTGCTATACCTACCTCTATACACCAGTTCTCTGCTTCCTCTCCCTCTAATATAACAGTTTGTTTAACACACCCCCCTCCATTCATCTCACTGCTGTTTTCATCTTCAAGGTATTTCTCCTTTATCTACTTCAGCTTACTTTCATTCACATCTCTCTCTTTACCTCATGCCTCACATCCCCCTCACACTTTTCTATACCATACCTCTCTCGACGGTGCCTCTCACCCCCTCACTATTCTCTGCTCTTATTTCTTTAGCACTCTAATTGTTACTTCACATCTCTCTCTAGCTCAATTTTCACACAACTACACATTTCTCTCACTAACTCATCTTTAGCCAACCACTTTCACTTGCTACCAGACGAACCAGTTCACCATTTATTCACCTCTCCAACTGCCCTCCTATTTGTACCCCCCTTTCTCACATCCTATCTGTTACTCTACCACCACCTCGTTTTCAATATCACTACATTGATTCTTTGTATATTTCTCTAATCAGTCTCTACCTTTCTGTTTCAACTCACCCGCTAACTCTTCGATCTCTAGCTCGCCAGTAACTTATCTGTCTGACTCTATTGCTTTCTTTACCTCACTTTTCTTCTTTGAATCACCTTTCTTTTAACTTTCACTATTAAACCTGTCTACTTCTGCCTTTCTTGTCCCCTAGATCTAACACGATCTACTTTCTACCTTTGCTCTCTCTATTTCTTTCTCCCTACCTGCTACCTCCCTCTATCACACTCTAATGCCTTATCTGTGCACCTTTTTTTCCGACTGGGCTCTTCCTCATTCTTCCTCTCTTAATCATCCATTCTGGCCACTTCACTTTTCCCTCTTTACCTTACATCGCTCTGTTCTCGCTTGTCCCTTTACTTCAGCTCTATCTGGACCTCATGTCTCATTCCACATCATCTCTCTCATGTTTCCTGCTTCCTCACATTTCTCTTACTCAACAGACCAGGAGCCGCTGTCTAATAAGAGAAATGTATACACAGAAACAAGAGAAGATGGACAATGCAGGGGGACAGAAATAATTAGAAAATTCGGATTTCACCTGATGGAGTTTTGAAAATCATTGGTGCAGTGCTTTTATTCTCACTGCTGCACATAGATCTGCACCGTACCCTGAGATTCAAATTTCTGATTTGCTTCATTTGTTGCTTCTACTTTTACAGTTCTGACAATAACCAGTCTGAAGGATCACTGGTCATTTTCACAAACTCATTTCACACCTACTTACTACTATACTTTGCTGTCAGCACTCATTGCCTCAGTTTCCACTCACTGTTCTATGCAACCTTTGAAGTAGTCATTTACTCACTACTGCACTCATTCACTTAAGTATACTCACTTATTCTTTCATATTTTCTTCTACTCACTCATTATTTGCAGAAGTCATTCACTTCTTTAAATTTACGCTTTCAGTCCCACTGCCTCATTCCATTAGTCATTCATTATTCCATTAATTCACACTCGTGCATCCACTGCTCTACTCACTTCCTCATTACTACACTCGTTCAGTTTCGTACATTTAGGCATTCTTCCTGGTGCTCAGTAATTCAGTGCTGTGCTCATTCACTGTAGGACACTGAAGCATTCATTACTAAACCCACTGCAGCATTTACTGACTGTAACACGCACCCACTTCTGTCTGTCACAGTCAGTAACTGTTGTGCACTTTCACTCTTATTAGTGCCCACTTTCCTTCCTGTGCTGTTGTTTACTGCAGTATTCATTCACATTTGTGCACTAATTTACTCAACATAAATTCATGTACGTTCACAAACCTATTCTTGTACTTAGGATATTCCTCCAACAGGTGCCTGGGCGGTAAGGACGGTGAATGAGTCAGCACATTATTTCATAAATACCCCCTCACTCACCCTTCTATTCATCCACTCGTTTTCACATCCAGGCACAGACAGGAAAATCGCCAGTCCCTGCATAAGGTCTTAGAAAAAATAAACGGCCAGACCAATTGCCTTTGACAATACGTTCTTAAAAAGAGTATTTCAATCATACAAAATCAACGTAAATAAGTCATGTACTACCCCTTTAATGCAAAAGCAGAAAGCCATTATTGTGATGTTTTACCTAAACCAAGCACCAGCACTTTAGTAAAACGGCAGTACTAAACTAAAAAAATGGAAACTATAGTAAATTCACTTAAGTATAATTTTCACTGCAATACTGACCAAATGCTGCTTGTTTATTATGCATAGTGCCTTCAAAAAGGACTGTAGTTGATGAGTTGACTAAAGGTTCGCTTTATTTTATCAGTTTTGTTTTTTTACCCGAGATAATTTCTAACAGTTGCATTTTCAAACCTGGACAGTCTCACCTCATTCTTGCATGGCTGTGGTGCGAAATAATTAAGGGGAGTGGAAATTATGTCCGTGCTTATCTCGAAACAGTCCTGGAAAAGAGGATTTGTAGAGTAAGCCAAGTTTCGTGTTTTATTTCCTTCCCTTTTTTGATGTCAGCCACATTTCTTATGAGCAAAAAGGCAAAAATGGAAAGTACAAATAAACAGCATCTAAAGGCGGGGAGGGTGGGGTTTAGGGAAACCTTTAAAATGGCTGGACTCATGAGAATTCCAGTCTTGAAGGATCACTAATGTAGTTTTTCTTTTATCCATTACAGCGCCTTTCCGAGCTTCCCCGAGTTTCTTGAGCTACCAAACTGACAAAGATCCCCGTTTATTTCTAAAAAAAAATGGGCCCTTGGCATTCATATTTACTTTAAAGACAATGACTGCGTATCATCAGCCTTCTCTTACAATTTTGAAGACAACTATTTTTTATGAAGTCTGCCACTGCTGTTGAGATATAGGGAAACTATCAGTCAAAAGAAAGGACTCTAGATCATTAAAGCTATTTGCTATTTAAGCCAATTCTATGGTTGGTGGACCCCTATCAAGAACAAAAGGTCAGACAACTTGAGTATGATGGCTATCTGCTTAATGAATGTACTGTGCCAGCAAGGGTGCTCAAACGAAACTATTTCAGCCAAACATCTGTTGATAAGGATTACTCCTTATCAAAGATAGCCTTTTAGTATGTATGAATTGGTCTTAATGAGTGGATTCAAACCTCGCCATTGAACATGTTTATTATGCTATATGCGATAACATCTATACTGGACTTCCCAAGAAATGTATCACCTGGCACAAATGGTTTAGGATGATGTCACCAGAATTTGCTTAGAACTCTGTGAGCACTATCACATGAATCCCATTCTTAAAACACTCAACTGGGTTTTCTGGTTACGAAGATCAAATTCAAGGTTCTCCTCATAAAGCCTAATAGATTATAACTACACCACTAATTAGATGTAGAAAATGTAAATTCTCTATATGTTTCAAAAGGGGGAATACATCATCATTACAATATTGTTACCAATCGCCATCTATGTACTATAAAATCATGTTCATATATAGTTCAGCTTTCCTCAGGAGCTACCCCATGAATGTTATGAACCCATTACTATAGCATTTAAACTAAGAAAAACAAAAAGCATTGCATGGCAATCTTGTATACATACAGCTGCATACAAAAGCATAACACTGAAAATCCAATCCGTGAAATATTTAATTACAATGCATAACTCCAAAGAAGCCATTGAAGCTCTAGGGTCAGTAAAAATGGGTTTTACCTTCCATCTCTGTTTTCAGAGTAAGACGATGAAAATGTTCTTATTAGACATCCCTGTTACAAATGGATGCCAAAAGTCCATTAAATAACTTAGAAGCTGTATGTGCAGAATCAATGACAAAATAGAAACGTATCTTTCCAGTTACACTGGTTATTGGTTCACTCATTGGTTACTGCCTCCTGAAACTTTCATGTCATTCAATTTACTTGTCTTTCATACTATGTTCTCCCTTCCCCATGCATCTAGGTTAATGTTATTTAAATATGCATAACAAAAATACTCAATTGGCAGCATAATATGCATAAAATAATGGGAATGGACATAAGGACGCCTTAGAAATGGCTTCACGTTGCAAGATTAGCAAGCTCCACATAAGCTGAGACAGGAGGCAATCAACAAATGTGGAGTCATAGAGAAACCTTCCTAGTTAAAGCACTAAAATTCGGTTCCTCAATACCTCATATTGCCAAGCCCCATATCTCATCTGACTTTAGAACCAAACCTACCCATTGTACACTACAGGACCTCTGGATAGAACAATGGATCCCCAAAAAGCAGAACGCTGACCAGCACCATATTTAAAAAAGGACAGGTTATTTTTGGAAGGGAGTCAATGTTGAAATTAGATGTTGTCCTATGATTATTTTTTTCCTAGAAGATGGGTAATGTTTAAGGTAAGGATGTTAAGAAGATTACATATTTTAATAGTTTCCACAATGCCAAGAAAACTCAATAACATGTTTTGATTGAAACCACTTTACTTTTTGCATCAGGTTTAAGAGTGCTTTATAATTAGACTATCTGAAAGAGAGATATCCATTCCTTGGGTCTTAAAAACACGGAAACAAGGTTGGCACATATTTTGCACTGGGACCCATTATATTCTTGCTCTAGAAAAGGCATCATACGCATTTGAATTAGTGGTTCGAACACAGAACTTGCAGGTACCATGGCTCATCTGGCCGTCCCGGTGATCGGCTTCTGGAGTTCTGATAATTGTCAAGTCATGAGAAATCCACACATAAAAAGAAAGGCTCGCAAAAATTTAAGTCCTTTGAAAAAAGTATACCCCTTCTATTACTGATAGAACCTACGTTGATCTGGGATACTTTACACATTGTTTTGATTCTCCTTCTTCATACATTCACCACTGTCAAACATTTCATTTCATCAGATAATTGATTGATTTTGTTGCACGTCACGCAGATCAAAAATAATATTTTCCTTCAGTTACATATCCCATATACACGTTTGCTAAAAATGACCACGGTTTTTCTAGATGCCCAAATAGATAGAATGGTTACCGATTTTCAAGTACAATGTTTGCCAAACTTATCTTCCTGATGTGTGATTATTAAAAGACAAAAATAAATTTGTGTTATAAAAGTGGCAAATTAACAGCCTGAAGGCAAGTGGTACGCAAGTTATCAAGCTCAGCTATTGCCAAATACAGTTACAGACCGCATAAAACGTTAGCATAAGTGATCTGAGAGCAAGTCACCTTCAGGAGCATTTGCGTCGCAGTCTTTAGACACAGTTGTGGAGTTCCCCAGTTGTGGATCAGCGAAAGTTGTATTTCCCTAAATAACATTAGAGATAACAACACTTTACTAAACCGAATGTTCTTATTTAGTACAAAATATCGTAACATATTTTTCAAAACCACCAGACAACGAGGAACAATAAAGTATTTTCAGTCATAAAGTAACTCACCTGCTCGGAAAACCACAAGCGATTGAACGAACCTCCAAACAAGTAAACTGTTAGAAACAGTTAACCGACTTTAACAATTCAGTCTCCAGCTTCAGTGAACTTTGCACTCAAGACTGCTTTGCCTATTCCAACTTGAGCTGTGCGACCACTACATTCTATGTTTTCAGTGCGTTGGTGCACTTGCTTCATGCTTGCACCTTTAGCATTCTGTTTTCATTACTATGTGGTACTCTGCCCTCGATGGTGCATTTAAGGTCAATGCAAGGAGAGAACACAGAGACCTGGAGTACTGGTATTCGTGGGTCTGCTGTAGGCCTTCACATCAGTAGCCAGAACCTTTTACTACAAAGCTATATGCCACAGACTAAACTATGTTCTAACACAAAGAGGAGGAGTTCTCCCAAGGCTAGTTTCATAACCACATTTTTTTTTACAACCTATAGACTATTATTTGAAAAAATGTGTCATGGCTGAAAGGATTTCATGAGGGACCCACCCTATAAAGGAGGCAAACCCTGATCCACGCATAGTGGACATGTTTAATCATTATGATCGTCCTCACTAACTACATCTTTTACCTAAACGTTTGATTAGGAAATCTAGATGTCGAATGCAATTTTACAGATAACAGTTAACTGCTAGTAATTATAGTCCAGGGAGAACAAGTATTATAGCTATCGAGAGTTTCGACAAATCTACAAAGTTTAAGGCAGGAATGTACAATAGCGAATAAGCATTTACAGTTACAAAAGGAAAGGTTCTTGACAGCTTTAACAAGTTACGAAAGAAACAAACAATAGTGAATAAGCATTTACAGATACAAAGGTTCTTGATAGCTTCATCGAGTTTATGGAACAAACAAACTGTAGAGAATAAACATTTACAGATACAAAAGTTCTTGACAGCTCCATTGAGCTTATGGAAGAAACGAACCATAACAAATAAGCATTTACAGATAAATCACTTAAAAGACAGTCAAGAGGAAGTATACCTTATCTAATTTTAATTCAACCAAAAATTGCTATATATGGAAAATGTCACTTACCCAGTGTACATCTGTTCGTGGCATTAGTCGCTGCAGATTCACATGCTGTGCACATCCCGCCATCTGGTGTTGGGCTCGGAGTGTTACAAGTTGTTTTTCTTCGAAGAAGTCTTTTCGAGTCACGAGACCGAGGGACTCCTCCCATTTCGACTCCATTGCGCATGGGCGTCGACTCCATCTTAGATTGTTTTCCCCGCAGACGGTGAGGTAGGAGTTGTGTATGCTAGTAATAGTGCCCATGCAATGGAGTGAATATGTATGTACATAATGAAGTTTAAAGTAATATATTTACAAATGTTCAAGATCAACTTCTAAACGGCTGCAGGCTCCCGGGGAGGCGGGTGGGCGCATGTGAATCTGCAGCGACTAATGCCACGAACAGATGTACACTGGGTAAGTGACATTTTCCATTCGATGGCATGTGTAGCTGCAGATACACATGCTGTGCATAGACTAGTAAGCAGTTATCTCCCCAAAAGCGGTGGTTCAACCTGTATGAGTTGAAGTTGTTTGAAACAATGTTCGTAGTACAGCTTGACCTACCGTGGCTTGTTGTGAAGTTAACACATCTACACAGTAGTGTTTGGTAAATGTATGAGGGGTAGACCATGTTGCTGCCTTACATATTTCGTTCATTGGAATATTTCCTAGAAAGGCCATGGTAGCACCTTTCTTTCTGGTTGAGTGTGCCTTTGGTGTAATAGGCAGCTCCCTCTTTGCTTTAAGATAGCAGGTTTGAATACACTTAACTATCCATCTAGCAATGCCTTGTTTTGAAATTGGATTTCCTGTATGAGGTTTTTGAAAGGCAATAAATAGTTGTTTTGTTTTTCGAATTAGTTTTGTCCTGTCAATGTAGTACATTAGCGCTCTTTTGATGTCTAATGTATGTAGTGCTCTTTCAGCTACAGAATCTGGCTGTGGGAAGAACACTGGTAATTCTACCGTTTGATTCAAGTGGAACGGTGAGATAACTTTTGGTAAAAATTTTGGATTTGTCCGTAGAACTACTTTATTCTTGTGTATTTGAATAAATGGTTCTTGTATGGTAAATGCTTGAATTTCACTCACCCTTCTTAGAGATGTGATGGCAATCAAAAATTCAACTTTCCACGTTAAGTATTGCATTTCAACGCTTAGCTGATCGGCTCCGGAGGGGCCGACTTTAAATCGGTGCCTGGACGCGCTGAAGCGGGCGGTCCGGTGCCCAAAGTGGAGTGGGTCGACTGCTGCGGACGGGGGGACCGAGGAGGTGCGGTCTCGCCCCCCTGGAGCGGACCCCGAGTGACTGGGGCTGCTCGGAGCTATGGGGAGGTCGCGGCCCAGCCGGCGGGCGGGGCCGAGACGCGCTGTGCCGGGGGGCTCCCCGTGTTGGAGGATAGCAGGTGAGCAGCCGACGCTGCCGGGGCGGCTTGAGTGCGGCCGCGGCCCCGGGGGCGGCCTCCGGCGGGCTCGTGCGCCCCGGTGCAGGCCTGGGACCGCGTGGGTCGCCGCTGGATTGCGGCCGCGGCCCCGGACCGAGCGGTACGCTGCGCCCGGCGCTGGCCCTGAATGCGGGCCCGCCCTGAAGGAGGGGTGCAGACCGGAGCGCCTGGTGGGGGCACCTACCGGTGGCGAGTCGGCCTCCAGCTCGGGAGGCGGAGCCTGATGCTCCCTGGCTGAGGGACTACGCACAGCGGAGAGACGCGGAGGCGGGGGCCTCCCGGGGCTGCCCGGTGAGGGCCCCGCTTTGGGTACGCCCCCCTGGTGAACGCACGACCGGAACTTTGGTGTTTGCTGCCCGGGAGCCCCCGAATGCCGACGACGGGACTTACTACACCCAGAGCCGCCCAAGATGAGTACTGACTGTCCTTTGTGGGGCGGGACAGCGTGGAATCGCCTAGTGCCATCTGCCGTCATCTACCAGTGTTGGGGGCCGGATGCCCTTGTTCCCGGGTGCGGAGCCCCCTTTGGTTGACCGGACCAACCCAGACCGGAAGGCCTTGCTACACCAATCGCTTATACGCACAACAACGCAAAGCTACGAAAGCATACTAGCCCCGGTTTAGCCAAAAACTGGCTTCTTGCCTATGGAGTAGATATGACGCGACCGGGGGACTGAGCGCGGCGTATTCACGATCGCTCGGTCCGTGGGGGGCCACTGGTGGACCTGGGCCTGAGCGCACTGGCCGCTAGCCTCATTGAGTCGCCCCGACCTGCCTGTCCAATGCCCCCCAAGGGCAAACATAAGAGCAAAACCATGGACCCTCTGGCACATACACTACTGGGGGAGAATGAACCGACCACGCAAAGCCAGCCGCAAAGCAAAATGCAAGATACTCTAGACAAAATACTGGGTGCCATTGAGGACACCAAATCCACATTACAGCGCGACATCAATCAGGTGGCGATAGAGGTGGGCCTCCTGAGAGCTGATCATCACAAATTGGCTGACAGAGTAAAAGAAGCGGAGGCAACGCTAGCGGAAGTAGTCCCAAAACAAGATGATGTATCAGCGGCGATGACCTCCTTGGCTGGCAGAGTGGCGAAGCATGAACAGCGAGCTGAAGACGCAGAAGGCAGAAATAGGAGGAATAACATTCGCGTGGTGGGCCTCCCTGAAGGGGCCGAGGGGCCGAATATGGTGGAGTTTCTGGAGGAATGGCTAAGCACAGTTGTCGCACCAGGATGTCTGACCCCCTTCTACTCACTGGAGCGAGCTCACCGTGTACCAGCTAGACCACTAGCTCCTGGCAGGCCTCCACGGGCAGTAATAGCTAGACTCCTGCACTACAGGGACAGAGACATCCTCTTGCAGAAAGCCAGGGAAATGGGCCCATTTAAAGTAGCCAATGGTGAAGCAACATTGTTCCCTGACTTCACCTTAGAGGTCCAAAACAAGCGCGCCTCCTTCCTAGCCGTTAAAAGAACCTTGCGAGAAGAGGGGATACAGTACTCGCTACTCTACCCAGCAAGACTACGAGTGATTGCGGAGGGGAAAACCACGTTCTTCCAAACCCCAGAGGAGGCATGGGAGTGGCTTGAAAGATCGGGGACACAGCCGACACGCCCAGTATCGGAAAACCGCGGGGCGGGCGGGACCCGGCGGGCCTCGAAGGGGAAAAGACTCAGAGACCGCCAGAGACTAGCACCAACGCGGACACAGAGGGAAAGTGGCAAGAGAGAGGCCCTGGAGGCAGCGGCCAAGGTGGGTGGAGAGTCGTCGCCCCGGGGGATCTCCGAAGAAGAATCAGATGGTACGGTGGTGTCCTCGCCCGATGGCTCTGAGGACTCGACTTACGCACCAAGAGTGACCCCGCAGACCGCTGACGAACTTACATAGATCGTACCCGCCCCAGCGCTGAAAGGCGAGACAAGATAGGAAGCAAAATGGCCCCTCCGGACCTGGCCGCTCCCCCGGACCTGACTCTTGCCTGTCAGTCCCGAGTATTGCGGTGATGTGTTTGAATAATTTGCAGTGTTGCAGAACTTATTGGGCAGCCTACAGTTCCGGAGGTGCCCTGGGGATGGGGAGTTGGGGTTTGCAGTTACTAGTTATATCGGCTACACGTGCGAAATGGTACGAGCATGAGGAAGGTACAAACTTGTGGGGGAATCGATCGGGGCCTTGGGCGTGCCGACCCTTCATACAACAGGCCTTGAGAATAGGATGGCAGACTACAATATCATAACTTGGAATGTCAGGGGGATGGGTACTCCTGCTAAGAGACATAGAATCCTTTCCTTTCTAAAAAGGAGAGGGGCGCAGATAGCTATGCTACAGGAAACCCATCTCGCACCCGGAGAGGGAGAGAAACTAAGGCGGAGATGGAGGGGACAGGTGTTTGCCACAGAATATTCAGCTTACGCAAGGGGAGTCCTGATTTGGATTAGGGCGGGGGTCCCCTTCACGATCGATTCCTCCAACATAGACAATGAGGGAAGGTTTGTCATATTGGAAGGGAAATTACAGGGGCTCCAGTTGACCCTGAGTTGTATATACGCCCCCAACCAGGACCAAACAACATTTATGACGAACCTGTCTAGGCACCTTACACGTCATTGCACAGGGGAATTACTAGTAGGTGGAGACTTCAACGCAGTGCTCGACACTGACCTAGATAGATCTACCCCCCCACTACAGGGAGCAACATCAACCAAAACAGCAAAAAAATTAGTTGGGTGGCTAGACGCCTGGGGGCTGGTAGATGCTTGGCGGTTACAACACCCAGCGACCAGGGATTATTCGTTTTATTTGGGTCTTCACCAGGTACACACCAGAATCGATAGGATAGTTTGCACTGCGGGACTGGCTCGTAGAGTGACCCATGCTGAATACCTTGCCCGCACAATATCAGATCACAACCCTCTATTACTGACATTGAGAGTATCACAGGAAAGACCCCCCATACCGTCATGGAGAATGCTCCCGACAGCACTTGAAGATCAGGCATACAGGGAGGAATTAAGATGCTTCCTAACAGAACATATAGAAACTAACCAGGGATCCACTTCCGCCAGAGGCATAGAGTGGGAAACTCTCAAGGTGGGGGTGCGGGGTCACTGCCTTGGACAGTCAGTGGGGATAAAACGTACGCTTGAGAGAGAATTAAACGCGCTGGAGAGGGTCATACATGAGGGGGAGCTGAGACAGGGCCCTGCAGGGCAAGTGGATGTAGAGTACGATCGTGCACGTAGAGAGCACTCCCAGGCTGAAGAGCGACTAAGATGCCATAGTATGCAAAGATACCTGGCATCCATACAGTCAGAGGAGGGACGATCTGGTAGACTATTGGCATGGTTGGTGCGACCGAACAGAGATAGTGACCCTATTGCAAGTGTACTAGACAGGGGGGGAACACGCAGACTTAGCCCAGACTCCATTAATGACGCATTTAGAGATTACTACACACACCTATATTGGAGGCCCGCAGACATGGAGAGGGGGACCCTTGACAATTTCCTAACTCGGATACCTTTACCGGTAATGAGCCCAGAGGACAGGGTCGGCTTGGGGGGCCCAGTGACTGCGGATGAGACGGTCGAGGCAATAGCACAGTTGGCCCCTGGGAAGACCCCCGGAACAGATGGTCTTCCTATGGACTTTTATAAAAAGTATAAAACCTTACTAGTCCCCAGGCTGATAGAAATGTATACGGAATCGGCAAAGAACGGAGAACTCCCACGTACAATGCGTGAGGCACTGGTAGTGCCACTTCCTAAAACAAACAGCAAAGAGGCATCAGTGTCAGACCATCGCCCACTATCAATGCTAAATAGTGACTTTAAGATCCTCAGTAAGATCCTGGCCAACCGGCTGTTGCCTCTTATGCCCACCTTGATACATCCTGACCAGAACGGCTTCATACCTGGTCGCAGCACCTCCCTAAACCTTAGGCGTATTTTCTCTATCATACACATGCCCAGTGAATCGAAGCCACCAACTGGGGCGCTGCTAGCAGTGGACTTTGAAAAGGCCTTCGATTCAATTAGGTGGGACTACCTGAGGGCGACAATGCTAAAGATGGGCCTGGGTGAGGGCTGGGCCGACTGGGTGGACCTGTTATATTCATCCCCACTGGCAAGGGTCAAGACAGGTAGGACAGTCTCTGGTGCCTACCCAGTACACCGAGGAACCAGACAGGGATGCCCCCTATCCCCATTGTTGTTCGCACTGGCGATGGAGCCCCTGGCGGCCTGGGTGCGAGGGGAGGGAGCGGCCAGAGGGATTCAGTGGGGACAAACTGATCACATTATATCGCTATATGCAGATGACATCTTGATCTATCTTAGAGATGGGGCGAGTGGTCTCCCCTGGGCCCTGAACGCCCTGGAGGAATTTGGAGAAGTGTCAGGATTACGACTAAACCGCAATAAAACATATGTGTTCCCCCTGGTGCCTGGATATAGTTGTCCTGCAACTTGCCCAGCAAACCTGAAATGGGCCCCACGGACATTTAGATACCTGGGGATCCAGATCTATCATGACGTGGGAGACTTAAGAGAGGGCAACCTTGGTAACGCGCTCCGATCCTTGAGATCCTCTGTAGAATTTTGGCGCTCTCTGAGGCTGTCGGTGATGGCCAGGGTGTCGCTCTCCAAGATGATCATGCTCCCCCGACTTCTCTACTACTTTGCCAACTTGCCACTGCTAATACCCCGAACCTGGTTCCGCGATCTGAACGCATTACTCAGAGAACTAATATGGGACAATGGGCGCAGGCGAACTACACTTGCAACTATCTGCAGACCACCCAACGCGGGTGGCCTGGGAGCCCCCGACTTTGAGGCATACTATTTGGCATCCCAATTACAGTGGATTCCTGGCTGGCTTGCGGGCCAGGGCCAACTGGATTTATATACAGCCCAAGGAGCAATAGACACGGCGTGGATTGTGACATGCATGACAAACAGAAAGATAACCCCCCCTGGGAACAATATAATGATAAAAGTGGCGCTGGCATGCTGGAAAAGATGCATGAAGAGGGTGGGAGTGGGCCCTCCATATTCCCCAGCTTTGCCACTGGCGGTGCTTGCCATAGAACCCAGGGGGAAAGGGCCGGGAAACACCGGACTTGGCCCCTGGTTGTCATCTGGAATAGAAGTAGTAGGAGGACTCTTCAGGGAGGGAGTGTTGAGGGAATTTACTGAATTAACTGAAGAAGGGGTTCCCGGGGGGCAGTTCCTGCTTTATAGGAAGCTAGTACATACTCTTAAGACCCACTGGGGCACGGTGAACGCAGAGCCTACCACACACGAGGTCCTGAACTCGCTGTTGACATTAGGGGAAGAATCACATCTGATCACTAAAATATATCGGGCCCAAGTTGAGGCAGCCTTGGATCCACTACGGTCGCTGAGAGGACGGTGGGAGGGCACAATTGGGCGGGAACTAACTGAATCAGAATGGAGGAGAACACTGACCTACCCCCGAAAAATATCACGTAATACACGGCTAAGATACATTCAGTATAATTACTTGCACAGAACCTACCTCACGCCTCACAGACTGTTCCGTATATATGGAGGGGCCTTGAGGAATTGCCCGAGATGTGGAGGAGGAGGGGCAGATTTTGACCACATGGTTTGGACTTGCTCGGCGATCCAGACGGGCTGGAGGGAAATATTGCCCACCCTGTCTGAGTTGATTGAGTCTGAGTTAAGACCCACCCCTGAGCTGTGCCTGCTGGGCCTCAGACCAGCTGCGCTCTGCGGAAAAGTGGAGGGGCACTTTCTGGACCTTTCCCTTGCTCTTTATAAGAGACTAATCTCAAGGCGCTGGAAGGCCACAGATCACCCCCTACTGTCTGACTGGAAAAGGGATATATCGACATGGACTAGAGCTGAACTACAGGTCCTAAAAGCAGAGGAAGCCAGAAATATTCGCCATGTTCCTATAGCCCCGGGGTGGGAGAATTTAATGATGAGCTGGGAGAGTATAAATAAGAGGCTGGCAAGCCCAGTAGGAGAAACCAGTGCAACTCAATCCACACCGAGGATGGAACCAAATGGTGGAAGCACATAGACAGGCACCCAAGAACAGACCCTAGCCACACACAGATCGCACCAAGAGTAAAGGTGGGAGGACAGTTGGACCTCTGACTCCTGATCCACTGACAATAATAGTAAGCAACGTGAGTGTCACGCCACCTCCACGGTGCGCCGGTGCGCCCTGGATTACCATCTTCCCTCACTCAAAAATGGGCACATAATAGTATCTTCAACCTAGCAATCACAAAAGCCATTTGCACGAAGCCGTAAAGTTGACCGTTTGGGGTCATTTGAATTTCTTTTTTCTCCCCTTCCTCCTTTCCCTACCTCCAACTAACTCAAAACGATTGCCAACAGAAATAGTACATCGCATACCTCGGGTTCTCCCTCCCCCTCACCTTCCTCTTCCCCTCCCACCACCCTTACCTTCCTGTATCCAACCCCGAGCACCACCCTCCCAAGTTACAAGGAAGAAGGGGTCCAAGTTTGTTGTTTGATTGTTTATTACACAGAATAACGAATTGCAGAAAGGAAATATACTTTAACAAGTAAATGTGCATAATTTATTGAATAAAAAATGTTAAGACCAATGATAATAAAGAGTGCAAACATTGAGCAAAAAGAAGAATACAACAGTATAAGCAAAAAATGCATGTAAAATGAACAAATATGAAACTGTGTAAAAACAAAATGTTAATAAAAATATATATATAAAAAAAAAAAAAAAGTATTGCATTTCACAAGAGTGCATGGGCTCAAAAGGCGGACCCATGAGTCGTGTTAAGATAATGTTGAGGTTCCATGAAGGAACTGGTGGTGTTCTTGGTGGTATAATTCTCTTTAGGCCTTCCATAAACGCTTTTATGACTGGTATCCTAAATAATGAAGTTGAGTGCGTAATTTGCAGGTAAGCTGAAATTGCAGTAAGATGTATCTTTATGGAAGAGAAAGCTAGTTTTGACTTTTGAAAATGTAGTAAGTATCCTACTATATCTTTTGCAGATGCGTGTAAGGGTTGAATTTGATTATTATGGCAGTAATAAACAAATCTTTTCCACTTATTTGCATAGCAGTGTCTAGTGGTAGGCTTCCTAGCTTGTCTTATGACCTCCATACATTCTTGTGTGAGGTCTAAGTGTCCGAATTCTAGGATTTCAGGAGCCAAATTGCTAGATTCAGCGATGCTGGATTTGGATGTCTGATCTGTTGTTTGTGTTGTGTTAACAGATCTGGTCTGTTTGGTAGTTTGACATGAGGTACTATTGAAAGGTCTAGTAGTGTTGTGTACCAAGGTTGTCTTGCCCATGTTGGTGCTATTAGTATGAGTTTGAGTTTGTTTTGACTCAACTTGTTTACTAGATATGGAAGGAGTGGGAGAGGGGGAAAAGCGTACGCAAATATCCCTGACCAGTTCATCCATAGCCATTGCCCTGAGACTGATGTTGTGGGTACCTGGATGCGAAGTTTTGGCATTTTGAGTTTTCCTTTGTTGCAAATAGATCTATTTGTGGTGTTCCCCAAATTTGGAAGTAAGTGTTCAGTATTTGGGGGTGAATCTCCCATTCGTGGATCTGTTGGTGATCCCGAGAGAGATTGTCTGCTAACTGATTCTGAATTCCTGGAATAAATTGTGCTATTAGGCGAATGTGGTTGTGAATCGCCCAATGCCATATTTTCTGTGTCAGGAGACACAACTGTGTCGAGTGTGTCCCTCCCTGTTTGTTTAGGTAATACATTGTTGTCATGTTGTCTGTTTTGACAAGAATGTATTTGTGGGTTATTATGAGTTGAAATGCTTTCAGCGCTAGAAATACCGCTAACAGTTCTAAGTGATTTATGTGAAACTGTCTTTGCTGTATGTCCCATTGTCCTTGGATGCTGTGTTGATTGAGGTGTGCTCCCCACCCTGTCATGGAAGCATCTGTCGTTATCACGTATTGTGGCACTGGGTCTTGGAAAGGCCGCCCTTGGTTTAAATTTATACTGTTCCACCATTGAAGCGAGATGTATGTTTGGCGGTCTATCAACACCAGATCTAGAAGTTGACCCTGTGCTTGTGACCATTGTGATGCTAGGCACTGTTGTAAGGGCCGCATGTGCAACCTTGCATTTGGGACAATGGCTATGCATGAAGACATCATGCCTAGTAGTTTCATTACCATTTTGACTTGTATCCTTTGTTTTGGATACATGGCCTGTATTACATTGTGAAATGTTTGAACTCTTTGTGGACTTGGAGTGGCAATCCCTTTTGCTGTGTTGATTGTCGCTCCTAAGTATCGCTGTGTTTGACACAGCAGAAGGTGTGACTTTGTGTAGTTGATTGAGAAACCTAGTTTGTGTAGGATTTCTATAACATATTTTGTGTGTTGTGAACACCGTCTTAGCGTGTTGGTTTTGATTAACCAATCGTCCAGGTACGGGAACATATGTATTTGCTGCCTTCTGATATGTGCAGCTACTACTGCCAGGTATTTTGTGAAAACTTTTGGCGCAGTTGTTATTCCGAATGGCAACACTTTGAATTGGTAATGTATCCCTTGGAATACAAACCTTAGGTACTTTCTGTGTGAAGGATGTATTGGTATATGGAAATATGCATCCTTTAGGTCTAGTGTTATCATGTAGTCTTGTTGTTTGAGCAGTGGGATTACGTCTTGTAAAGTAACCATGTGAAAGTGGTCTGATTTGATGTAGGTATTTAATGTTCTGAGATCTAGTATAGGTCTCAGACACTTGTCTTTTTTGGGTATCAGAAAGTACAGTGAGTAAACTCCTGTGTTTAATTGTTGTCTTGGTACTAATTCTATTGCTTCTTTCTGTAGCAATGCCTGAACTTCTAGTCCTAGAAGATCTGTATGTTGTTGTGACATACTGTGTGTTTTCGGTGGGAATTTGAGAAATTCTATGCAATAACCATGCTGGATAATTGCTAAGACCCAAGTGTCTGTTGTTATTTCCTCCCAATGTGTGTAAAACTTGGTTAGTCTCCCCCCCACAGGTGTTATGTGTTGGGGATTTGTGACCTTGAAGTCACTGTTTGTTTGGAGGAGTTTTGGGACTTTGGAACTTTCCTCTATTTCTTTGAAATTGTCCTCCTCTATATTGTCCCCGAAAACCTCCCTGTTAATACTGGCTCTGGTAAGTGCGCTTTGTTTGTGAGGTTGTGGCTTCTGTGGTCTGCCCTCGAAACCCCCCTCGAAATTGTGTCTTTCGAAAATGTGCCTCTGCTCTGCGGGGAGTAGAGTGCGCCCATGGCTTTGGCTGTGTCAGTGTCTTTCTTAAGTTTTTCTATTGCAGTGTCCACCTCCGGCCCAAACAACTGCTGTCCGTTGAATGGCATATTCAGCACAGCTTGCTGTATCTCTGGTTTAAATCCTGATGTACGCAGCCATGCATGTCTCCTTATTGTTACTGCTGTGTTGACAGTTCTAGTAGCTGTGTCTGCTGCATCCATTGCTGACCGTATCTGATAATTGGAGATACTCTGTCCCTCTTCTACCACTTGCTGCGCTATTTTTGAAACTCTTTTGGTAAATGTTCAATAAAGTGTTGCATCTCATCCCAATGGGCCCTATCATATCTGGCTAACAAAGCTTGCAAATTTGCAATACGCCACTGGTTTGCTGACTGTGCCGCCACCCTTTTGCCTGCAGCATCGAATTTTCTACTTTGTTTATCTGGAGGTGGTGCATCCCCTGAAGTATGAGAGTTGTCTCTTTTGCGTGCTGCTCCCACTACAACAAAGTCTGGTGTTAGCTGTTGTGTGATGTACACTGGGTCTGTTGGTGGCGGTTTATATTTTTTATCTACTCTTGGAGTAATGGCTCTCCCTTTGACAGGCTCCTCAAACACTTGTTTGGAGTGTTTTAGCATTCCGGGTAACATCGGAAGACTCTGATATTGACTGTGTGTAGACGACAGTGTATTAAAAAGAAAGTCGTCTTCAATGGGTTCTGAATGAAGGCTGACATTGTGAAATGCCGCTGCTCTCGATACCACTTGAGCGTAGCCTGTACTATCCTCTGGTGGCGATGGTCTCGCTGGATAGCATTCAGGACTATTATCTGACACTGGTGCGTCATAAAGGTCCCATGCGTCAGGGTCATCTTGAGTCATTCCCGTATGAGTTGGGGATTGCATCATTGGTGGAGTGGCTACCGGTGATGGTTGCGGAGAGTGATGTGGGGATGGTGGTGGTGTTACTTGTTTAGCCACCTTTGCGTGTGGCTGTTTGTCCTTGTCTTGGAAGGCAAGTTTACGTTTCATTTTGATTGGAGGAAGAGTGCTGATCTTCCCCGTATCTTTTTGAATAAAGAGCTGCCTTTGTGTGTGATCTGGCTCTATTGTCTCTAATTCTTGTCAAAATCTGTGTGTCTTCATTTGTGAGGACAGTCCTTGTTCCTCTGAATAGGAACTTATTTTTGGTTCCGAGGCCGGATGTTTTGGTACCGAAACCTTTTCGGCTGCTTTTTTCGGCTCCGACGAAACCTTCTTTACTTTCGGCGTCGTGCCCTCTCGGTGCCGACCCATTTCGGTGCCGCTGTCTCAATGCCGAATCTTCTCGGAGCCACTCTCTCGGGCCCGAGATTGCTGTGTGCCGGTATCTCGACCGGAGTCGGATGACTTCGACACCAGCTCGCCCTTTTTCGGTGCCGATGGACGGTCACCTATTTTTCGGGTTAAGCCATGGC
This sequence comes from Pleurodeles waltl, assembly GCF_031143425.1. NCBI lineage: Eukaryota > Metazoa > Chordata > Amphibia > Caudata > Salamandridae > Pleurodeles > Pleurodeles waltl. Next base: position 1,432,297,496 of record NC_090444.1, on the reverse strand, counting down.
CTGTTGGCGGTGGCGTCCCCTGGGCTTTAGCGGTCTTCTCGTGAGTTCTTTGTTTCGACGTCTTACTCACGGTTTTCGGCGTTTCTTCGGGATCGATCTCCTCCGAGTCCGAATCCTGGGTGGAGAATGTTTCTTCCTCCTCCTCGAAACGCCCTTGTCCTGTCGGCGCCGACGCCATTTGCAGTCTTCTTGCTCTTCGGTCCCTGAGTGTCTTCCTGGACCGAAACGCTCGACAGGCCTCACAAGTATCCTCCTTGTGTTCTGGTGACAAACACAAGTTACAGACCAGGTGTTGATCTGTATATGGATACTTGTTATGGCATTTTGGACAGAAACGGAATGGGGTCCGTTCCATCAGCCTTGAAGAGACACGTGGCCGGGCCGACCAGGCCCCGACGGGGATCGAAAAAAAAACCAAAGGGCCACCGGAGCTCTTCTTAATTCGGTGTCGATCTGTTGTAACTAACCCGATACCGAACGCAAACAATACCGATGATTTTTCCGAGATTCTAACTAACTTTCCGACCCGAAACACGGAGCGAAAAGGAACACGTCCGAACCCGATGGCGGAAAAAAAACAATCTAAGATGGAGTCGACGCCCATGCGTAATGGAGTAGAAATGGGAGGAGTCCCTCGGTCTCGTGACTCGAAAAGACTTCTTCGAAGAAAAACAACTTGTAACACTCCGAGCCCAACACCAGATGGCAGGATGTGCACAGCATGTGTATCTGCAGCTACACATGCCATCGAACATATATATATATATATATATATATATATATATATATATATATCTCAACCCAACAAGTTAATTAAGAAAGTGCAGAGAAGCTCTTTGTGTTTGACATCCATTCAAAGAAGTTTATTATCACATATATAATATTCAAATACACCAATAGAGAGACTCAGGGAGCTTAGAGTGAGTGAGAATAACTTTGATTATTAGAGAGAACAAAAGGTTAATTAAATATAAAGCATAGTAACTGATATAGACGGTCCCTAGTAATTGTGAATGTGATTTTTTCAGGTGCCATTATCCAATCATAGACGTGCGGTGGCAGTCTGAGAATTGACGTACATCATCTCTGAGGCAGTCTCTCTGAATCCCATTCCCCTTTCCCCTTCCAGGATGCTCAATACGAAGATTCTAACTTGTTGCGAGTAGTCTGGGTTGGGACTGAGGATTTATCATCTGCTCCTGAGGAAATCAAATCGAGGTACTCTGACAAAGTCCAACGCTACCATCGAGTCTCCGGGGTCCAGGGCAGACAGGACTTGAGCGAGACTGAGCATTTTGAACTTCTCATTCCTTAAGGAAGAAAGTGAGAGGGAACAAGTTTAGGATAGGACAAAGACCTCTGTCCTTTTTGGGCACCAGAAAGTAGTGGGAATAACAACCATGACCAACTTCTGGCGGCAGCACTCTCTCTATGGCTCCCCTTGGTCAAGAGAGCTATCACTTCCTGGCAGAGTAAAGAGAAATAGTCCTCTGCCATCCTGTTGCAAGTGGGAGACATGAGTGAGGGATAGTCATGAAGAGGAGAGAGTAGCTCTTTCGGACAATCTGGAGAACCCAGTAGTCTTATGTTATCGACCTCCAGTGAGACAGTTGACAGCATATCCTGCCTCCCATTGGTTGCCCATGTGGGCTGGAGGGCGAACTAAAGAGGTTTACAGGCTGCAGCTGCCAGTGGTGTGGTGGACTGGCCTGACCTCTGGCTGCCTGCCCCAAAGGGTCTGGGGGTACCACATCCTCGGCCACACATATGCTGCGGAGCTTGTGTGCTATGGTGGCTGGACAGGTAAGGATGCTGCTGGAAGCTCCTTTTGTGGCCCCAAAAGGAGAAAAAGGCAGACTGGGTTTGGCTGGGGTCATGGAAAGTACCAAGTACCTGGCCGTAGCTCTGCTATCCTTGAATCCCTCCAGCGATGAAACCGCCTTGTCTCCAAAGAAACAGGAGCAATCAAAGAGCATGTCTATAAGCAAGGCGTGGACATCCCCTGAAAAACCAGTTGTTCTCAGCCAGGCCTACAAAGCTGGACCCTTAACTAAACTTTCTCAGAACATTTTGTGACCCGTAGAAGAATAGATGGAGAACTGCATCTGCTGTTTGAGATCTGTGAAGACCTGCAGGGCCAGTCCTGCTCCCACTTGTACCATAGACAAAGACGTGGATTTCAAGGGTCAGTTGACTAATCTCCTATCTGTTTACAGAGAGACAACAAGCTGCAGTAGGCCTTTTTCCGAAAGTGCCCAGCTGATCAGTAGCTAAAAGTACCCGGAGTGGGATCTGCAGTTGGCCTATACCTAACTTCCTACAAGTGTCCAAGTGTCTCCCTTGATGTAGTGGGGTCCTTAGACATTTAGGGCCAGATGTATCATCACGGCCCTTTGCGAGTCGGAAATAGCGATTTTTAAGAAATCACTATTTTTGACTCGCATAGTGCCATGTATCACATTTGGGATTCGGTAATAGCGATTTCTTAAAAATCGCAAATGCTATTACCGAATTGCAAATTGCGATACCAGCCCCATTCGCAGCTATGGGCCAACCAGAAATCGCAATTTTGGAAATGCAAAACCCGCCCCCTCTGCTGCACCCCAAAAATGTTTTGGGGGACATGTAAGGTGCACACATGCCAAAAGGGCATGTGTGCTTTACATGTTCAATTTAAAAATGCATTTTAAATGCATTTTAAAATTTTGCACCAGGTTACCACCTGGTTTCATTTCATGGTATTTTGCACGTGCAAAATGCCAATCTGCGAAAAATTGCAATTTGCGATTTTTTGCAGCATCGCCTTGCGATGTGGATTTTGCGAATCGCAAATTGCGACTCGCAAAACCAGGTCGCAACGCAAGAAATCGCAATTTTATCGATTTCTTATTTGTGGTCTGCGAATGCCTTTCATGCATCGCAGACCACTTTTTTTGCACTCGCAAACTGCCGAATTTTACGAATCGCACCGTTTGCAAGTGCAAAAAATGTTCATACATCTGGCCCTTAGTGGTTGTTTGGGCACCAGAATAAAGTTCTGAAATGTTTGAACACCTTTTTTTCACATGAGTGGGATTGAAAATCTTTTTCAACATTTTGACTTCCAGAGTTTCTCCAGGACCAATCCACTTGGTGTAGCAGACTCCATCATGGTCAGTATGAAATTGAACCTTGTTCTTGGTCTATGGAGTCCAGCATATCTGCACTCTGCCACAGCTTGCGGGGGGGGGGGGGGTGAACTCAACTTTAAATTACCCAAATCTTGGACTGGGCCTAACAAGACAGTGTCATTTTTACTTTTGGTGGACACCAAACCACCCCAATTAATAAACCACTTTCTCAAACCCCTCCTATTTTGAAAATTCTTGCTCCATTTTCCGGCAACTCCCCAGGTCCAGCCCCCATTTACTTCCAAGGTTCTCATTACCAGGTGTTCCAAATACAGGCGGCACTGATAACTCCGGGGGTGGGCAAAATAAAACCCATTACAAAGTTGATCCCTGAGGATTCACTAAGAAATGAGAAATTACTAGGGAAATCAATAATTCCGGGTCCAATTTCCAAGGTAATTCTTTATTTTGGGCCAAATTTTCACCTACTTTTTACAGCTGCAATCTCTGTGTGGAATTTATGAGAACTGAAGACCTTGAAATTACAATTTGGTAACTGATTGTGCAGCCCTGAACTCAGACAGAAATAGCTCTGAGCTACACAAACTGGCAATCCTTAACTGGACAGATTGCATCTTTATCAGGGAATATTTGGTGCTCTGTCCCAGTCTGTCATGGCCACACAGGTCCAAGACCCACTAACCTTTCATGGCAGGATGGCTCACCAACAACTTTCTTGTAGGAACTGGTTTCCTATGAGGGTCTCAGACACTTTAGAGGCACTACCCAAAATCAAAGACACTTATCCAGTGACTTGTCACACTGTGGAACACTACAGTCTGCCCACTGACTAACACACTACCCATGGATCATAGAAGCACAACCCTCTAGCACAGACACTATCCTGAAAAGGAAATATATTACTTCTAGCACCTTGAACACTTGCCACAACGCATGATGCACATTATTACTGAAAGATCAGTTTGACTGGGGTGTTATAAACATTAAGCTTGCAGGTCCAAAAGTGAGAAAGCCCATCTTACAGAGTATGCTTTACATAATGATAGTATTTACTGTATTGCTATAGCACTGTATGCAACAGCATTTTATTTTTTTTCCTTAGGTTATCTTAGTACTGTTTATTAAGTTGTACCATTTTATTTAAGTGCACCCCTCATGCAAAAGTTAACATTCACCTTCTGCATGCCACTCCTGCTATCAGATGCACTGTGGCTTCTTGTTTAAAACAAGTTATTTACCTCACACTGTGATTCTCCCGTATTGATATCTTTCATGTATTCACATGCTTGAAACTTACCAGTCGTCAAGGTGGGGGTCCTGTGGTGAGTATAACAAGTAGTAGAAAGCCAAGCATTACACAGTAAAGCCAAAAGGAGTGACACTGTTAACCAATTCAAGTTGTTTTGGGAAGAACCAAACTTCGGCCTATCAAAGAACAGCTCTTGAATCATTCATCGCCTCAAGGGGATGCAGTAAATTGTATCCATTATGCTAGCCAGTGATTAGGGACCTTCCGTCGGTGCAATCAATGAATAATTCCAGTCAAATTTGAACCCATTTTCAGCAGGTCGAAATTCAAGATGACAGGTCGGGCTTTCCTCTCAGGAGCTTTGTGACCCTTCCCACATCTAGCCCTATGTAAATGAGCAACCTGATAAGCATTCCCACCTGCTGTGGCAGATAAAAACTCCTAAGAGAACCCCATTTATAAAGGCAGTTTTGGAGTGAATATCCTTAGGGCAGGAGGCTTCTCCGCTGGCCCTTAAGGCCTCCATGTTTGTTCATTAACAAACCCACTTCGTTGGAAGCAACTCAAACTTCAGCCAATGAGGTGGAGGTATTAGCTCTCCTACTACCTCTAGAGACCGCCATAGCCGAGATTTCATAGCACAAAGTGTGAGAAGAATATATAATAAACGAGCCTCAGACCAGGAAGGAGGGGGGGTTGCTTGTGAATATAAGATACCAATGTTGGAGAACTGGAGTTACTGATAAGAATCTAATTTCGTCTCCAGCATTGGATCTTTCATATATTCACATGCTTCAATCAGAATCAGTACACAACAATTATAATAAAGCACAAGGTAGGCTCACCTTCATTTAAGGAGGTTACGGAGGATAGCCTTTCACACTGCTAAGTTGGCTTTTGATTTCACATCAAGGCAGCAGTGATTTCTGAACATGTGCCTGCTTCTCCAGATAGCTGCATGTCAGACACCAGTGTAGAGTACTGCTCCTGGTGCAATGCACCTTGACTCGTCCCTGGAGTGGACGCTTCACTTTGTTGTGGCAGAAGGTGATGCATGTTGACAGTCAACGTGCTATTTCCTGTTTGGACAAGGGTTGGCCTATTCTTAGGAGACTGAAGAATACAGTCACTCAAGGAGCAAATGTCTTTCTATTTGGCAATGTAAAACTTGATGAACCTGCGCACATCAAGCAAGTGCAGTGTGAATAGTAAAACATGCATTTCCCCTTTTCTAAGTACTGATGTAAGTGCCAAGAGAATCACTGTTTTCCAGCAAAGGAACTTTAGATGTGGCCTATGGGTTGGCTCAAACACAGGCAACAGTATTATACTTCTGGGGTTCTGGTGGGTGCTGTGCAGGGGGAAATGCTCTGCAAGGTCGTTTCCTTTTGTAAACTGCTGTATGATTTTTTGTGAGAAAAGAGTTATTAAGATGCCTTCTGTTCTCGGAAATAGTGAGAATGCTGCCAGATGGACTCAAACTGACAGGTATTTTTAGACTAATTTTGTCAAGGCTCAGCTAATATGTATGCATTATCCTTTAGCCTTGCACCAGACACAGAAATGGTTCCATTTGTCGTTCTTGTGGTATTTGGTGCCTGGGCTCATGTCAAGATTTCTCTACACTCTGCTGGTAGATTCAAATGACCATACTCTAGGTCGTCAGGTACAATGAGGTCAGACTCAAAGACCGGACACTGTGGTGCAGAATGTCTCTGTTGAGCTTGGAAAGAAGCCTGGGATGCACCTTTGATGATATTGATGGATGTGTACAAAGGTTCAGAAGCTCAGAATCAGTAGTGGCAAGGCCAAGCAGAGGCAATGAAAATTAGGGTGCAGTGGGCAGTCTTCACTTTCCCTGGGAGCCTGGGAATCGTGGACATGTCGGAAAGACGTACGCATAGACAGACCATTTGACTGAAATGTCACTGCCCCTGGCTGCCAAAGATTGCTGCCATAAGACTGACATTTCCTGTTCTGGGTGGCAAACAAGTCTAGTGTGGAGTGACCCCCACTTGTCTAAGTGTCAAATTCACTTGGTCTTGAAGACGTTTTCAATAGTGATAGTCTGACAGTGTTAGAAGGAGTGTATTCACCTGATTTTGGAGTCCAGGGAGATGGCTCATGGCAATGTCCATGTGAAAAGAAATGGCCTAGTCAAAGTTACTAGCCACAGTAACTGCGCTTCTTCCTTCAGAGGCCGGGACCTTGTTCCTCCTTGCTTAGTGATGTAAAACATCAATGTATTGTTGTTGGGTCTGATAAGAACTACCTGAAATGCCAGCCTTGGTAGCAGTAGCTTGGATGGAGCTCTGGGATGCTGATGTGGAGCTTCTTTTCTGTGTCTGACCACAAACCTCTGGTTTACAGTTCCAGCATGTGTGTTCCCAAGCCCTCCATGGAGGCATCTGTTGTGAGCAGCACTTTGTCCAATGAACAGTGAATTAAAGTCCTGTGTTGAGATTCGTAGGCGCCTGCCACCATACCAGCGCTTGCTTCAGACATCTTGTGACTTCGACTGTGTCATCCCACATGCTATGACCTTGCTTCCAAAGGCTGTCCAATTCTTGTTTAATGGGTCTCATCCAAGGCTTTCAATAGAGTAAAGGACCTATCAATGAGGACATCAGGTGAAGCAGAGATTTGTACTGCCGATCACGGACTGTTTGGCAGAGAAGGTCTTTGCTATAGACAGAAGTTTTATTAGTGTTTATGTCAACTGGAAACTTTTCCCAGTTGTTTGTCCATTGGAAGTCTTGTCAATGTTATGTGTTAGGCCTAGTTGGGAATGGTGATTCAGGGAACAGTATAAGCCTTTACCTCTTCCTTTGATGGAGCTCTGATGACCCACTCAGCCAAGTATAGGTATACTCGGTGACCCTCTTTTGTGAGACAGGAAGCAACTGGTGCTAGGCAGTTTAGAAATATCCGAGGTGCTGACTGAGGCCTAATGGTAGCATTTTGCATTGGTAGTGCTGCCCCGCCATTCCAAAGCAGTGGTATATTTTTTGCTTCCAAAGCTCACTTAAAACTGAAGATGAGGCTAGCTGAGCTCCAGGGTAAACCAGAAAGTATAAGATATAACGCTGATGAAAGGATACAGCAGAGATCTTCATAGAAACTCCCTCACACATGATGTGCAATAGAAAGCTGATATTTGGTGTCCGCCAGGGGAGTAGGAGAGCTAGCACTTCCATCTCTTGGCTGAAGTTTGATTGCTTAAATTGATGTGTTTTATTTGGGCATATGGCCATTCTAACACTGTCTACTGCTATTTAGGATTACCAGGGATTCCCAGCCTAAAAGGGAATGATCCAAGGATATGAATATATGAACGATCCAATGCTAGAGAACTAGTTTTCCCTTCGACTGTGGCTATAACCTGACTGTCTAGCCGAGTTCTGATGAAAAACAGGAAAATTCCTTCTTGTCATCTCAAAATCAAAAGAAGTACTGTTAAAACAGTTGTGTTCTGATAACTGTTCCTGCCCCTGTCCACTCCCACTAAGCTAACTGCTGCTAAGTGGTCAGTAGTTAACATCCATTGGTATTGGTTTTTCCTGGGTCCAGAGGAAAGCAATTGTACTCTGAGCCACAATCATTAATTCTCCCCGGAAAAGATGTACATTCCAGCTCTAAAGATCTGAAGAATAGCAGGACTGAATTTAATCAAGCTCTCACTCAGGTAAAGTACATTTTTATCAAGTAACATTTGTGTTTAAATTACCATAAATGTGATTTCACCATTAAGGTAGTTTAAATAACACTGAGCAAGAAATCATTTTAAAACAGTTATTTAGCACTTTTCTAAGTGAAGGTAGAATGTAAAGATGTTAATTGCATGTATTATAGAAAAGTAATCAGGCTTACAGAGTAAAATACCTTTATGTTTGTATTTCACTGTAAGATCACACTAATCCCAATATTACAGTGTGCTATTTTATATATGAGAATCATGCCCTGTGGCTTAAGAATATATGAAAATAGTATTTTTGTACATGACAAAGGCACTTTTCCTGGCCATGTGTCACTGCAGTGAATTTAAACTGCAGCCAAGCCAGAGCAAAGTGATGCTCCAGGAAGAAATATGTTTTTATCACATACGTGGATAGTATAAATATAGAATGCACCCCACATATGACATTTAACTTTCCATGTCTTAAGTGCACTACAGCCACCAATTAAATTGGACTTATAGCGAAGTGAATTAGGGGGTTACAATGTCCACAGCATGACTTAGAGTGGAAGTACCAGTACGTTATTACTGTGCAAGAGTACATAGTGCGGAGAGTCCTAAAGTCAGCAAAAACAGGGCCCAGAAAAAAGACAAAGGGGGTTATTACAACTTTGGAGGAAGTGTTAATCCATCCCAAAAGTGACGGTAAAGTGACGGATATACCACCAGCCGTATTACGAGTTCCATAGGATATAATGGACTCGTAATACGGTTGGTGGTATATCCGTCACTTTACCGTCACTTTTGGGACGGATTAACACCTCCTCCAAAGTTGTAATAACCCCCAAAGTCTGGGATGACAATGCAGAAAAGGCACATTTGCTGCATATACATTATAAATAAATTTGTTATAGCGGCACGCTGTGTGTTTTCAATTTAAAACAATGGAGATAAGTTTACAGGAAAAGGTTGACCAGTGATTCGAAAACGTAACTTCAGTTGATACGCTGCTAACTAAAAACACACAGGACTCGTTACAATGTTTTAAGCATAAAAAATACAACTCCGCATAGGACATATCAGGAGGGTAAGCAACAGTTGGCTAGTTTGTGCTCTAGAAAAGTAATAAAACAATAAATAACCTGAAGAAAGGAGTTATTTTATTTTCCTAAGACTGACGGGTAATTTTAATTCAGTACTTATGGTGTTGCACTCAAACATGTTGATGAGCAGAGAAATAAACTCTCATTACTCGGAGGCAATTAGTTGGCTAGCAAAATTAACAAGTGAAATCAAACATGTAATTTGTTAAATACCAATGCCCGTCTTAATCATTAACTTGTTTCGAACGCCCTTTTATGAAATGACTATCAAACTTCAATCAAACTTGCAATATCGTGGGACAGCTGTACTGCTGGTGTCGTTATAATGTTGGTATGAGTTATCATTTACAATTTATACTGCTAAACCTAGTGGAACAGGGTGAAGAAAAGACGAAATGTGGTCTAAAATATTGTCAGTGAAGACCCAACAGGCCCAAAATCATAACATTTTTGTGAACTTGATTCCACGTTAGATACGCCAAGAAACATCTGCGATTCGAAATGGCATTTGATCATTCCCCATCTCAGAATCTGATACAATATACTCCAGAGATGTTTCAAGGCGAGAGCGAAGTGGGCTCTTGCCCAGGGCCCCAGCTTTTCAGGTCAACTCTGAGCTGCAGTTTTGCTCCGATGAACTTTGATAATTATTAAATAAATAGCTTTAAATACGTTTTACTTTCATTTATTTATGATGTGGGTGATGTGTGTGTCTATTACAAACATTTTGCAGAGAAGTGTGTGTTTATGTTTCATGCAACATCCATAAAAAAAAAAATTTTACACTTTCTTTTAGATCAAAAAAGGACCTCACATGTAAGAAATGGGAGGGTGTCACAGAGACTATTTGCAGTAATATTAATAAGCTGCTGCTGTATTACAATATGTGTGTTTATGTTTCATGCAATATCCATTAAAAAAAACTTTAGTTCAAAAAAGGACCTCACATGTGAAAAATGGGAGGGTGTCACAGAGACTATTTGTAGTAATATTAATAAGCTGCGGCTGTATTACAATATTGAAAAAAAACCAAGTAATTATCCCATAAAATTAGATGTAAACACATTTGTGTGCCTGTGCATTATCAGTGACCTGGCCAAAGAGGGCAAAAAGCTGAAACTGGATCATATATTTAAAGCTGTTCCGAAAAGAGGCCCCCAAAATGCATTTGGCCAGGGCCCCCAAACTCCTTAAGATGTCACTGATATATTGAAGCTGATAGTATTAATAATTATGCCTATTCTGCGCGTACATTAGTAGACAGAAACACAGGTATTTCAGACGTGTAGCACAACACATCACATCACACTGCATAGCCACATAGTTTTTCCTATATCCAGCTTGTACACCTACCTTTAAAGACAAAGAAAGGCTGGTGTGAGTGTGCCAAAAGCATGCACAAACACAACATATATTTCATGCGCGTGCACAGTGGGGAAAAAAACTTCACCAGAAAATATATTTCAGCAGGATGAAATGTAGAGGACGAGCAGACATGGAAATCGACAACTTGAATAATACTCCATGAAGAAATCTATGGTGTTTTCGATTTGATAAAACAACCCCTGAAAACTATGCAAATGAGTGATCCAAGTATATGATCGCAGAGTCCAAATTTTCGGAAACAAAATGTGTGACTCGGGACACTGTGCTTTGAGTATAGTCATAAACAATGCAATCATTTCTAATTTTGAAACATATAATGCGTTTGATTTTTAAATAAGATGGGGAACACAATACAGAATATTTGAATATCGCTAATGCAACGCTCAATAAAGAGGATTCGATGTAAAATAAGAGCTTCTTACCTGCAAAATGTATTTTTGACTTCCATACATAACATATTGAGGAGCGAGGCTATATATCATGTAGCTGGAATAGAGAACTATCAACAACAGTATCATACAGAGAAATAAAAGTGCTTGGGGACGGGTTCGACCTCGTCTAATTTTGTACAGCTGTAAAATGAAAGACAGAAGAAAAGGCAGTTAAATTTGTATTTATATGCATCAATAAACATTACTACTTAGGCAAGAAAAAAACATTCAGCACAGGGTCACAAGGGTATGGGTTATCAGGGACATTAAATAAAAATAGATTACATATAGTTATGATACTATAGGGGTGCACCCTTGGTGCAGCAGGAGCAGTGACACTTGGGCCTAAACGCCTAAAGGCCCACTGAGCCCTGATTATTGCTGCACTTCACATCTGAAATAGCGGCAGGGGGACCATTTGTTTTCTTGCACTAGAACCCTTGACACACTGGCTACACCACTATTATAGTGCACAACCTGCTTTAGAGCTCGCCAAACAGAAAAAAACACAATCACAAAACCAACAGTTGGCTAAGTAGTTTGTGGGTCTAAGGATGGCTGAGTGGGTTAGCATGATAAGTCAATGATCGCAGGACAGGGTGGATTGAGGAGTGAATGTAGACATAAAATTATTGGAATCGAGACAATATCTGGATAGAAGAATCGACGAAAGAGCACGTGAATGAACAGTTGAACATAGGGTTAAAGAGAGCATAGTGGCATCAGTAAAACAGGACAAATATTGAAGCACAGGAGTACAAACTTCCTTTGCTCACAGAAGAGTAAGAGCATGGGGACTTAGCACAGTGACCGTCCAGCCCTCAACACAATGATTTTTATTACACGGATGGAAGAAAGAACAGTACACGGCTTATGGGGGAATAGCAGTTCAGGGAAAAAGGGGGCACAGCAGCACATAAAGAAATGCGCAGTGCAGGATCAAAAGGTAAGGGGAGCAAAACACTATCCGTAGGGGTAGGTGAGCAGCACGTGGACAGGTGGGGATGTAGGAGTACAAATTTGGGGATCAGCCTAGGTTTACGGGGTGAGCAGTCCAGGGATTAAGATGGTGTGGTTTGTTCAGGATCCAAGTTAGTACACATGAGTAAACATACAAACAGCAGCCTATCTGAAATTAATATACTAATTCAACTTAAACTTTTTATCGTAATAACGTTTCCTCAGATAGATGGATCAGTTGGGTGGTCACAACAAAAATGGCAGCACGAGGTTTGAAGGTCCAAATAATAACCACTTGGCCACTGTGTGCTGTAAAAGAACTGTGGCAGAGGGCGGATGACAGCATTGTTTGAAATATGCTGTGGGGGCGGGGGTGGGGCGTTGGAGTAACAGGAAGGCTGTATTCCCAACGTTCTGCAAAACAGCCATGCAAACAAGACTTCCACAAACTCACTCTTGTATTGTTCTAGAAATCCCAATGAATAGCATCTTCTTTGCAGCACAGCCAGGGTGGAATGTCTTGGCTCAGGCAGCAGCATATTAGGTGTCAGGGCAATCTATGAACTGCTGAAACCACTCTTTCTGGAACTACGATTAATTCTTCATGGTGCCAAAAGGACTTATGACAAGCCAGACACCCATGAATACAGAAATGGGCCAATATCCATAATTGCACATGGTAACGGCCATAGCACCATCTCCAAACGGAGAAACAGAACAGTGATGGACAGAAAAGCTTGAAATAATCTCAGATACTGGTAAATGCAAGTCATCCATCATTTTCCTACCCACTATGTCACTCAAGAGAGAGACCAGCCATATGCAATTCTGACGTTGTGCTGCTCCAACAGAAACAGCCCACCCGAATTACTAAGCCATGTTTGAACAGGTGTTCCCCAACTTACTTACAGGTCATGGCCCTTTGCCAAGAGGGAATGTACATCGATCATGGCACTTGCCAGGGCAGAATGTAGCAGTTCCGCCACGCTGCTGACTCCTCTTTAGTGGCCCTCCAGCAATCGCATTGCTCTAGTCTGATGAGCAGCTAACCTCACTTTGGATGGGGCATAGAGCATTGTTCATCTGGCCTCAGAGGATCTTTTCCACACACCATCCATTCACCCATCCTGTTCTTTTCCATGCAATACAGCAGGGTTTTTCAAAAAGGGCCATATTCTGTGCAAAGGCCATTCTAAGTAGGTCATGAATGACCGTTATTAACTATCAGTGGGCGTAATGTGGATTGATCAACATGTGAATGTCACAACAACCTTTAGTGGTGTGAAGGTTGAAATACTGTGGCTGTGATCTCTGGCAATATAAGATCCGAAAGACAGGCAACACAACTGTAGATACACACAGTCTTTCACGCATAAGCAGTAAAAAGCAATCAATGTGTAGCCAATTTGTAGAATCATTACTTCCTTGTCTCTGCCTCCAACCTCCATTCCCATGCACTTTACAAAATGTCATATTCTCATTAGAACAAGCTGCATACACGGTGGATTAGCAGCTAGCGCTTTGCTAATATAGCCCACTCGTGGCTGTCTAGGCATGGTACAATTTGTTATATAAATAAGCCCCGCACTGAGAAGTAAGGCAGAGCAAAATATACTTTCGTTTAGACACTAGAGCTGTACTGACACCAATTTGTTGACATGCAAAAATATATCACTCTTAGTCAAGCTGGTAGCATCTAAAGTGCAGAAGAGCTGGTCACCAGTACAAGGACTTCAACTATCCTTCATTAAGTGTCTTTCCGCGTGGAGAGCAGTCTAAATCTTGCATCTTATCAATAAACCAATTCGGTTTAAGTAGTGTCAGGAAAAAAAAAAAGAATTAGCATTTTGGGGTGTAGAAAACACAAACTTTTTCTTCATATCAGTCAAAACAAACTTGTTTGTATACTTGAGCAGACCCCCACTACCAGCTTCTGCATCCCGCCACATGCATTCATCGGCAATCCATGGGGCAATGGGCAATCCATGGGAAAAAAGCACAGTGGATTCAGTGAATTGTATAAGCCTTTATTCAGAAATCCAGGGCCACAGGGTGCATGCAAGTCAAAGGACCTATTGAACTTGGCCCTTTCTGTAGGGTCATCCACAAACTTTTATGCCTTCATCCTTCCGTTTCTTGAACCCGTTTTTGTTGCCTTTTATCACTCTTTACCACAGCAGTTCCTTATTAAAGTGCTTGTGCTCTATTTAAAACATGGTTGAATAGACTTATTTGGCATATGTAATTTACTTGTAAGCCACAGGCAAAGTGACACTACCTGTGCTCAGGGCCTGCAAATTAAATAATAATAGTGGGCCTGCAGTTTTTAAACTGCCAGTTTGGTCTAGTCTTTCTTAGGGTAGGCCCTACGCAGCCCAGAGGCTGCAGTGTATTCAATCAATCAATCATAGCATTTGTAAAGCGCAGTACTATCACACCTAAGGGTATCTGGGCACTGAGGGTTTAGAGAAGTGGAACGTAATTGTCTTTCTGGGACGCAGAATCTCAGTCGATGGTTGATGAAGGATGGCCTTAGGTTGCTGATTCAATATGTTAGGCTTGTAGTTTTAAGCTGTACGTCCCCTGGTACTGAGAAATGCATTCATTTTTCACTACTGTGAGACCTTTCCCACTGTAAAATATTGTGTTAACTTACTGCATTTAATAAGCAAAAACGTTCAGTTGGGAGTAGAATTTTCTCAATTCTGAAAATGCCACTTTTAGAAAGCTGGCGTTTTTGTGTCCTAACCCTTTGGTACGTGCAGCCTGATCCTGGGTCACATGACTAGGTGTAGTTCGCAGTTGGTCTATATGTATTGCTCCCAGAAAGCGAGACTAAGGGACTCTAGGTGTTGGCACGACGGGCCACTCTGACTTAACGAGTGGGAGGAGCGGTTACCTAGCACACTTAAAAGTTACAAAGACTCTGCATGACCACTTTCACAATGTGTTTGGCACTGGCTTTTATGTCCCACAGACAAGCTGGGGACAGGCATGGGAGGAAGCAGATGAATGTCTCCTCAGGGGGGAGAGTGGGGGTGGGGGTTGGAAAGCACTAAAAGTTTACTCTACTTCAAAGTGGGCACCAGGTATAAATACTGGACCCTTAGACCCAACTCTTCAGTAGACTCTGCCAGTAAGGACGCCTGTGCTTGCTGAAAAGACTGGCACACTGCTGCTCTGAAGGGTGCATTTTCTGCTTGACGTATTGCCCTCAGAACCAACGCATCTCCCCGATGTGTGGACTTTCCCGACGCAAAGACTCCACATCGCCCATCGCAGCCAATCGGAGCTGGCGTACCTCCAGGCAAGGACATCGCCTAGCCCAACTCAGGCTATCGGAACAGTCAATGTGCAATGGATCTCTCCACAAGGACATCACGTTGCACTTTGCAGGCACCTGGACCCATGCCTTGACTTCCCATCGCCTCAGCTGCACGACACATCCTTGACACAGGACTCTGCATCCGTTCTCAACCATAATTAAGGTACTTTGCTCAGGGGGCCTAAGTTGAGTCCGTGTATTCAATCTACGCTCCATCGCAGTTAGCCTGGAGATTGTTAATTTGTCCCGGTCCAGTGCAAACAGAAAACCACAGTTGGCCCTTTGTGTTTTTTGGTGTCATTTTCACTTAAACAACAAGTTACTTACCTTAGGTAACAATTTATCTGGTAGAGACATAATCTATTTGCAGATTCCTTACCTAAGAATTTCCCCCAGGCAACAGATTGGATCCAGAGATTTTTCTTCAAGAAGTACTCTTGCATGCCGTCAGTCAACGTGATGACATTGCGGTCGTACTTAAGCGCCACCCTGGATCGCTGACGTCAGTCTCTTTTCACATCAGTAGTATGGAGCAATGAAGAACACTGAAATTGGCGCACCAGAGCTAGGGCCCTAAAAGGGAAATCCCTGTCCCTAGAAATCAGTTTGCAAGCGGGGAAGATGGGTGGGTTGATAAGGAATCAATCAATCAAAATAACTTTTTAAGCGCACTACTCACCCGGTAGGGTCTCAAGTTGCTGGGAGGGGTTATGTGGGGAGGGGGGCAGTTACTGCTCGAAAAGCCATGTGCTTTCTGAAAGTTAGGAGGTCCTGGGTCTTGCGTAGGTTGGTGGGAAGGGAGTTCCAGGTCTTGGCGGCGAGGTGGGAGAAGGATCTGCCGCCGGAGGCGGTGCGTTGGATGCAGGAGACTGTAGCGAGGGCGAGGTCAGCGGAACGGATCTGCCAAGTTGGTATGTGGAAGTTGACTCGTTTGTTGAGCTAGGCCGGTCCAGTGTCTTGGAGGGCTTTGTGAGCATGGACAAGGATTTTGAAAATGATACTTTTGTTGATGGGCAGCCAGTGTAGGGATCTGAGGTGGGAAGATATGTGTTCGTGGCGAGGGAGGTTGAGGATGAGACGTGCGGCTGCGTTCTGGTTTCGCTGGAGTTTTCTTTGAAGCTTGGCTGTGGTCCCTGCGTAGAGGGCATTGCCATAGTCCAGTCTGCTGCTTATGAGGGCGTGGATGACTGTTTTTCTTGTTTCTAAAGGGATCCATTTGAAAGTCTTGCGTAGCATGCAAAGGGTGTTGAAGCAGGAGGATGATATGGCGTTGATTTGCTGGGTCATGGAGAGAGACGAGTCCAGTATAATACGAAGGTTGCATGCATGGGTGGTGGGTGTTGGTCCGAGGATGGTGGGCCACCAGGAGTCGTTCCATGCTGCCTTGTTGGGTCCGAAGATGATGATCTCTGTTTTGTCTGAGTTCAATTTGAGGTGGCTTGCTGTCATCCATTTGGCGATGTCGAGGAGTCCGGCGTGCAAGTTATTCCTGGCGGTGGCTGGGTTCCTAGTGAGGGAGATGATGAGCTGGGTGTTGTCAGAGTATGAAATGATGGTGATGCCATGGGGGCAGAGGATGTTGGCGAGAGGAGCCATGTAGATGTTGACGAGGGTGGGGCTGAGGGAGGATCCTTGTGGGACCCCACAGATGATCTTGGTGGCTGTAGACTGGAAAGGAGGGAGGCAAACTCTTTGGGTTCTTTCGGTGAGGACGGAGGTGAGCCAATCTAGGGCTTTGTGGCGAATTCCGGCATCAAAAAGGCGTGCGCGGAGGGTGTGGTGGCATACAGTGTTAAAAGCTGCAGAGAGGTCTAGGAGGATGAGGGTGACGGTCTCGCCCTTGTCCACTCTGGTCCTGATGTCGTCAGTGCAGGCGATGAGGGCAGTCTCAGTGCTGTGGTTCTTGCGGAATCCAGACTGGGAGACGTCAAGTATGTTGTCTTCTAGGAAGCGAGACAGTTGTACGTTTAATATCTTCTCAATGACCTTTGCGGGGAAGGGGAGAAGAGAAATGGGTCGGTAGTTTGTGAGGTCTTCAGGGTCTGCTTTGGTTTTTTTGAGAAGAGCGTTGACTTCGGCGTGCTTCCAAATATCTGTGAAGGTTGCGGTGTTCAAAGGAACTGTTGAAGACGGCCCGGAGCTGGGGAGCAATGATTTGGCTGGCCTTGTTGAAAATGTGGTGGCGGCAAGGGTGTGTTGGGGAGCCTGAGTGGATGGAGTTCGTGGTTTTGCGATTTCTTCGTCGTTGGTGGGGGTCCAGGTGTTCAGTAAGTTGGTGCGGCAGGGTGTTGTGGTGTTGGTTGTATCGGTGGTGGTGATGGTGGGTGCTGATGATGTGAAGCTGTCGTGTATGTCTGCGATTTTGCGGTGAAAGTAGTTAGACTTATACCGAACAGGTGAACCAGCCACCTGGATAGAACATTTGGTACCAGAAGTGGGGCATAAGCCAATAATGCCTCTTTGGGGACGTAAGAAAAGTGAGGCAGAGAGCGGAAGGCAGCATGGGGCAGAAGCCAGATCCATTCCCGGGTGGTTAGCAACTGACCCGTTCTCTGGTGTGGCAGGGCTCCTGAACCGGTGGGCAGCGCTGGTGTTATGGGAGACATTAGATGAGAAAGTGACTCCCCTTTTAGTGGAAGATGCGGTTGAGAGTGTGAAGCTAAAAGGGGTAAAGCTGGAGCTGAAAGCAGCAGGGCAAGTGGGATGGCTTTTCCTGTCTGCGCTCCGTACGGTATACAGGAAAACGTTAACACAAGATGCAGAAATAAGAAAACTGCGGGATGAGGTTGCAGCCTTGCAGGAAAGGCAGTTACTTATGAAAGAAACTATCGAAAGTGCAGTGAATAGGGGTGATCAAATGGAGGCAAGGTGCACCGCATTAGCAGTTCGAGTAGCAAAACAGAAGAGTAGGCAGAAGCCTAAAATACCCTCAGCTGTGCAAGTGAGGGCACTGGTATGCAAAGAAAACTGGGATCCTTGTACTTGGGATGGAACAGTTTCAGATAATGATGATGACTGGAATTGGGAGGATGAGGTGGAAGTACGTGTAGCAGAACTAGGTGGAGTTGAAAGTGGAGAAGGACGTGCAGGTGAAATTGAAGGTGAAAGGGGAAGTGTAATGGAGGTTCGCCCACTCGTGCAAAATAAATCAAAAGGGGTGAATGGTGGGCAAATACAGAATTCACGTTTGGTAAGAGATTATACACAGAGTGAATTGTTAGAAATAACTCGTATGTTTAGACAAATGCCTACAGAGCCCTTGTTTAAATGGTTGGTGAGATTGTGGGACACTGGAGCAGACGGTACATATTTATCACCAACTGAACTTTTGAAAATGGGATCAGTAACTACACACGCTATGTTAGGGCAACGGTTATGCGGTGCACAGGGGCAACAAGCTTTCTCTCTAATGGGTTGGTTGATGGAAGGAGTGAAGCAATTGTACCCAACTGCTATAGATGTGGAGGAGAGTTGGGGTCCTCGGCATACGATTTCAGAGGCAAATGAACAACTACGAGAAATGGGGATGCAGAACGCAGTATACTCCCAGCAATTTTTAGGACCTGATGTTGAACCCGTAACAGCAGGGATCCGGGCACGGTTAATCAGAAATGCCCCTCCGCATATGAAAGGTGCCTTGTTGGTCCTTCTAGGACCCGCTCAGGGAAGACCAGTGGGGGATGTGGTATTATTAATGGCACAATTAGAAGGGCTGGATAGACAAAAATCAGCAAGAGCAGTGGGACAGGACAATAAGTATAAGGGAAGAGAATTTACAATAAAAGTGACCAGATGACAAATGTGGATAGATTTGTTGAATGCTGGGGTGAAGAAAGAGGAGATAGATGGAAAGCCTACCCCCTATCTGCTTAATAAATGGAAAGCATTGCAGCGTAGACAGAAAGAGAAAGAGGCAGTTGATGAGAAACAGCCCTCAGCACCACCCATGGAAGAGTCTGAAAAGGAAAAAACAGAATCAGGGAAAAATAGGAAGGTGCCTGTCTCAACTCTATATCCTGACTTGTCCAGCGATGGCTGGGAAGTCCCAGACCCCTTATTATGAAGGTCAGGCCAAACCCCGGGGGTCAGAGCAGTGCAAGAGGTAAGCCCCGGGGACAGGCGGCCATATGTACCTCTCATCATTTATTGGCACAAAGGAACACAACATGTTATGGCACTGCTCGACACAGGTGCGGAAGTAACTTTGATAAATGGAAACCCTAAGAGGCTGCCAGGGAAGAGTGTGATCATTAATGGTTACGGGGGTGCAGAGACAGAGGCCAAACCTGTTAAGCTTAAATTGTCAATCAGTAAAGGACCATGCTATGTTATCATTATCTGGTAGAGACAATATCTAGTTGCAGATATCTTAGAACTTCCCCCAGGTGTCAGTCTGTAACTGGAGATTTTTTTTCGAGCAGTGCCCCTGCACCCATTCAGGTAGCATCAGTTGACTCTGCATCCATCGTTGGATCGCCAGATATGACGTTGTGGGTCCTATATAGGTGCCACCCTGGTGCGCTGATGTCAGTCTCTTGTCACAACTTTCCATGCCAGAAGCGCAGAGCCATGAACACTGACCCTGGTGCACCAGAACTAGGGCCCTTAAAGGGAATACCCTGTCCCTGGAAATCAGTTCGCAGAGCAGGCAGGATGGGTGAATCTGTAAGGAACATGCAGCTAGATACTGTCTCTAACAGATAATTCGAAGTAAGTAACTTATTCATCTGACTTTTAGTTGCAGATTCCTTACCTTAGGATACACACACAAGCAATACCATCCCCGGAGTGGGCCTGCGAACCAAGATCATACTAGGAAGTACTGCAGGACCGAATGGACAAAGTACCCGTCCCTGTGGACATGAGTGTCCAGACAGTGGTGTTTAGTTAACATATGCAGAGATGCCCACGTTGCTGCCTGACAGATGTCCAGGACTGGAGCTCCGCGCACTAACGCAGTGGTTGCAGCCGTTACTCTAGTGGAGTGAGCAGGCAAACCCCCCAGAGGTTGCTTCTTAGCCAATGCGTAGCCTATTTTAATGCAGAGAACAACCCGTCTGGAGATGGCTCTCTTCTGCACTGCCCAACCTTTCTTCGCACCCACATATCCCATAGAGTTGATCATCCACCCGGAACTCTTTGGTACAATGAAGATAGAACGCCATTGCTCTTTTTGGGTCCAGATCGTGGAATCTCTCTTCTTCCTAAGAAGAATGTGGGGGAGCTTAAAAAGTTGGCAAGGTGATGGACTAGCCAGCATGAAATGGTGTGATCACTTTAGGTACAAAGGAAGCCCTAATACGAAGCACCACCTTGTCAGGAAGGATGGAGATGAAAGGTGGCTTGAAGGAAAGAGCCTGCAGCTCACTCACTCTGAGGGGCCAAAGTGATGGCTATAAGGAAGGCTGTTTTAAGAGTAAGACGCCTAAGTGGGCAGTTGTGAAGTGGCCCAAAAGGAGCACACATCAGAAAAGTAAGAACTAATTTCATATCCCAATGGGGCATTATGAATGGAGAAGGTGGAACCAAATGGGTGAGACCCTTTAGAAACTTTCCAAAAATGGGCGATTTAAACAAGAAGGGTTGGTCAGGTTATCTGAGGAAAGGTGAAATTACATAAGTAACCCTCGTGGGTGACCAGAGCAGAGCCCTGCTGGACTTAAGAAAGAGTAAACAGAAGGACCTCAGATATAGGGGCAGAGAGGGGATCAACCGACTTATCTGTGCACCATGCCACAAATTTGTTCCATTGACAGACGTATACCATTTTGGTGGAGGGACACCTGGCTGCCAAGAGAACATTGCAGACTTCGGTCAGAAGGCCAAAAGCTGTCAACCGCTGTCGCTCAATGTCCATGCCAGACGGTAGAGACTGGACAAGATCGGGTGGAGAACTATCCCCTGCTGCTGCGACAGAAGATCCTCTCAAAGAGGCAGTCTGAATGGAGGATCGATGGCCATGCTCAAAAGCTCGGGATCCCATACTCTTCGTGCCTAGTCAGGAGCCACAAGAATGTCTTGGGCCAGGTCATTCTTGATCTTCTTGAGAACTCTGGACAGAAGTGATAGTGGCAGAAAGGCTTATAGGAGGCCAGAATTCCACTCAAGATGAAAAGCATTGCCTTGCGAGTGCTGCCTTGGAAACTCCAAAGCACAAAACAGCTGACATTGTACATTCTCTGCGAAGGCGAACAGGTCTAACCAAGGCTCTCTCACTGCTGAAAGGGACCATGCGCCACTGCCGGATGGAGACACCATTCATGATCAACTAGGCACTGATTGCTGAGTTTGCCTGCTCCAGGGTTCAGAGAACCCAAAATGTTAAACCAATAGGGATATGTCTTGATGTTTCAGCCACATAAAGCAGCACAACGCCTCCCAACAAAGGGTACATGGGCTCACCATGTCCTGCTTGTTGAGGTACTACATGGGGGTGGTGTTGTCTATAAACACCTGCACCACTTTCTCTTTGAGAGAGGGAAGGAATGCTTTCAATGCTAGCCTGATCACTCTAAGCTCCAAAAGATTGATATGGAGCCCAGACTCCACCAGACACCTCTGATCTCTGCCTTACCCATGAGACCACCCCATCCCAGGAGTGATGCATCTGTCACTACTGTCAGACGTGGTTGGGGAAGGGAGAGGGATCTGCCTCTGAGCCAATTGCGGTTTGTGAGCCACCAATGCAGATCTTGAGCAGCTCCCTCCGAAATCTGGACCTTGTCAAAGAGATGCCTCTGATTCTGTGCCCACCGAAATTTCAAGTCCCACTGCAGAGTCCACATATGCCATCTAGTGTGTGTCACCCGCGGAATGCAAAAGGCCATGAGGCCCAGCAGCCTCAGTCATTCTCACCAAAATCCAGGATACAGGCTGAAACATCGGTATCTTAGCCTAAATATCCTGGACTAGCAGTTCGGGAGGATAAGCCCAAAACTGCACTGTGTGCAGCACAGCTCTGATGAAAGGGCACATCTGAGAAGAAATCAGGTGTGACTTCAGCACATTTCTAGTGAACCCTAGCAAATGCAGAATGTTCGCTTTACTCTGGAGGTGGGAGATGACAGCCTGGGCCGAGCCCGCCCTCAACAGCCAGTCGTCGAGGTAAGGGAAGACTGAAACCCGTAACCTGTGCAGATGAGCTGCGACTACCGCCATCACTTTGATGAACACCTGAGGGGTGCTGGTAAAGCCAAAGGGGAGCATGGTAAATTGAAAATGCTTGTGACCTACCACAAACCGTAAGTAACGTCTGAGGGCAGGCAGGACGGGAACATGGAAATATGCATCTTGCAAGTTCAAGACTACTATCCAGTCTCCTGGGTAGAGAACAGATAGGACCTGAGCCAGAGTGAGCATATTGAACCTCTCCTTTTTAGGCACCTGACAGTAGCGAGAATAACAAAAACAACCTACTTCTGGCACAGGGACCACCTCTATGGTTCCCATGGCCAAGAGAGCCATTACCTCCTAGCGGAGAAGTGCCAGGTGATCTTCCGTCAGGCGACTGTAGGATGGTGGCATGGATGGAAGGTTAGTCTCTAAGGGAAAGGAGTGGCCCCTCCAGACTATTTGCAAATTATGGATTCCCGGGGGGGCAGGTGTTGGTGGATTCTGGTTCTAACTATTCCATGTTGGGGAAGGGTCAGACTAGGAAGGTTTGGAGGCTGCAGCAGGGGGAGGAGGCTTGTGAGAGGGGGGGCAGACTGGGCTGACAGCTGGCTCCCTGATCCACAAGCATGTTGGATCCCACCTCCCTGGCTGCACAGAGGTTGGACAGCACGCGCGGCACAGTGGCTGAAGGGAAACGGACGTGGTTAGGTGCCTCTTCTGTAGCCACAAAAGGGGCAAGAGGCAGACTGAGGGAAGCGAAGGGCAGCTGTGAGGCCCAGGGACCAAACCATAGCCCGGGAATCCTTAAAGTGCTTGAGCGTTGAATCTGCTTTGTCTCCAAAGAGATGGGTGCCATCGAAGGGCATGTCCATGAGCGTAGCTTAAACATCCCCAGAAAAGCCAGATGTCCTCAACCAGGCATGGCGCCTCAAGGCCACCGTTGACACAATCAATCTGCCCAGTGAGTCGTACCCACCCCACATTGGCTTGTGAACTTAGCTGCATCTCTCTCGTCAGCAACAGCTTAGGAGAGAATGGCCTAGGCCTCCTCCGGGACCAGTGGCAGCACCTGCCCAACCATGCCCCATAAGGTATGGGAGCAACGGCCCAAACGGCATACAGTCTTCACATCCGCAATGCCAGACTGGTGGAAGAAATAATTTTCTTAACATTCTGGTCCAGTTTTTGCGGAAGGGAATGCGCCTGAGGAGGTAAAGGCTTGGATGACCAAGCTCTCAAGGGTGGGGTGCTGGGTCAGGCATTTTGGGTCGTAA
The DNA here is from genome assembly GCF_031143425.1 of Pleurodeles waltl. NCBI lineage: Eukaryota > Metazoa > Chordata > Amphibia > Caudata > Salamandridae > Pleurodeles > Pleurodeles waltl. The sequence goes on along the minus strand of NC_090444.1, from coordinate 1,432,273,848 downwards.
GGCGCAGACCTGTGGCAGTGGGTGACTGTCCTATTTACAAGAGCCCTTTGCTGGGTTTGGACCAAGTCCCCAGCAGGACATCAGTGAGGGCCTCATTGAAGGGTAATAGGGGTTCTGAGAAAGGAGCCCCATGCAGAAGCACCTCAGTCAGGAGGCTGGTCCAGACAGCAACAGAAGGCAGTTTGAGGCCCAGGACTTCGGTGACAATCCTCACCACCACCGAGTAGGATGCCCCCCCTCCTCCGTAGCCATGGTAGGGGAAAAAAGAATGCCAGCGTCAGGGGAGTTATCTAGATCAATGTCTTCACCCAAGTCCTGAGCCCATTCCATGGGATCCTCAAGCTGGTATCACTGTACTGGCAGCCATAAGAATAAGAGTCAGGGTCCAACCTGGGGAACAAGGTCCCGATGCCGGAATGGCACAGTGTCGGAGTCAGCTATCTGTATGGGAATGACGCCAACCGTGGGCCCGGGTGGCATTGGGAGATTCGACATCTGCACTGGCATCGGGGAAGGTCGCAGAGGCATGACGGACGCCAGTGCAGATACAAAAGAGGATCCCTAAGTGTCCTCTGGAGCCAAGGCCAAAGCTACCAGCACAGAACTCAAGGGGGCTCCTGCCGACCCAGCAGAGTCCGGAGGTGCTCCAGCAGGGTTGAACTTCCCAAATACGAGGCGCATGCCCTCATGGAACTCATTAAGTCCACGCGCACAGCCGACCCAGAAGCAGGCTCCAAGGGCAGAGGCCTACAGTGACAACACTCCTTTTTCTGCGTCGCGTCAGACAACCGACGGGGTGAAGTCGAAGAACATTTGCTCTTCTTTGACGACTTCTTATGCTTGCCCAAACGTCTTGATGATTTTTAATGGGACAAGGAAGAGTGTGGGCTCTTTGAGTGGTCTTGTGACCGTCCCCTCGAATTAGACTGGAAGTGACGCGGAGCCAAGCGCTGTACCACCATGAGCTTTAGGGACATCTCCCTCAAAGCCTTTGGGTTCATGGCCCAGCACTCGGAGCACGACTTCGGGTCATGGTCGCGCTCCAAGCAGCAAAAACACACGAGGTGCGGATCCGTCATAGACATTATCTGGTGACAGGAGTCATAGGGCTTGAAGCTGGTCTTCCGTGATGGCATACTTGACGGACCAGGAGGTCAAAAAAGCTTTGACAAAAGTCAAAAAAGTTAGTCAAAAAGTGATCTGTGTGTAGGCTGGTGTGGAAAGAAAAGAAATGACATCAGCACGCTGGGGTGGCACCTATATACGACCCACAACATCTTATCCAGGGAGCACAACACTGAAGGGTTCATGAACAACCGATGCCACCAGACAGCATGCAGTTGTAATGTTGAAGAAAAATCTCCGGTTCCAGACTGAAGTTTGGGAGAAATTTCAAGGTATGGAATCTGCAACTAGAAGTCTCTATCAGAGAAAGGAGGACACCAAGATTGCTAAGGTCATGGGTATCCTTCACGTTCCCTCCGCCGGGAGCTCCTTTCAGAGGCAAAAAACAAGCTGTCAGTCCAGGGCCAATTCCCCATAACCAGCCCAGTCCTTTCAATGACAACAGTAGGGTTACCACTGAGAGGGAGTTAGAGGCCACATGCTGGGCACCTTCAGAGGGACAAGCTGTAAGGGTTGGGACAGATTCATTCCCACAAAGGGAGCATCTATCTACAAGAACTGACTTTCCCTGAATCCCACCTGATCACACTACAACCATTGGGGGAGACTCCAGTGATTTTGTTCCAGCTGGGAGATCACCACAGATTATATCAATTTTCGAGCACTGATACTGCCTCGAGCTCATCTCAAATGCACCAAACTTCCAACCCTGCACACACACACGCTTAGCGCAGAACACCTTCCCATACTGCAAGAGGGGGTTCGGATGCTCCTTCTGAAAGGGGCCATAGAGCTAGTGCCCCTTCAACACTGGGGCAAAGTTGTCTACTCTTTGGCCTTCCTCATCCCCAAAAAGGGTGGCTCCCTCAGGCCAATCCTCGATCTCAGGCCAGTCGACAGATACATCCTGTCACAACATTTCCACATGGTCACCCCGCAGCATGTCATCCCTATGCTGCGGAAAGACGAGTTCATTTTTCCAATCCATCTGGCTCATCAGCTCTGCCTGTGCGTCTTGAAAAGTGGTCTGGACTACCAATTCCAAGAGTTATACTTTGGAGTTACCATGGCCTCAAGGGTTTTCACAAATTTGTTGGCAGTGGCGGCCTCACAACTCAGAAGAGGAGTGACCAATTTCTTACCATACCAAAATGACTGGCTGATCAATAGCGCAAGCAGACAAGACTGCCCAGCTCAGACCCAAGCTGCAATCTCCCTTCTACAGAGCTTTGTGTTTACTCCATCAAGTCCACCTTGAGCCACTTCAGGTCTAACCCTTCCTGGGGACATTCCTGAATGTGGTCTTGGGCAAATCTTACCTGAATGACCAAAGGGTGGTGGCTTTGCAGTGGCTTCTGCACCCATTTCATCCACTCCATCCTCTCCCAGTTTGAACAGTAATGTACCTCCTGGAGGTGATGATCTTATGCATAACCATAGTCATTCATGCAAAGGCTCCATATGTGCCCACTCTAAGAGTATATTTCAGATCAATGGCTGCAAGAGGAGGGTCGATTGGAAGTTCTAATGTTGATAAGGGCCAGCACCTATTGCTATCTGCAGTGGTGAAACAGCAACAATCTGTGCAGGGTAGACCCTTGGCAGACCCAGTTCTTCAGGTGACGATCACTATGGACTCATCACTTGGAGAGTGGAAAGTGCATTTGAATGACATAATAGTCCAAAGTCTGTGGTCACCTCATCAAAAGTCTCCACAGCTTTTGGCCATACAGCTGGCCCTCAAATCTTTTATCCAGGACATTCAGGGAAGGATGGCCCTTGTGCAGACCCACAACATGACCATGTTTTACCTACAAAAGCAAGGTTGCACACTCTCTCCTCAATTGTCAGCATTAGCACAACAAATGTGGAGTATCTCCCCGAAACGGGCAACAACTTTGCAGACTTGCTAAGCAGGATGCAACAACCAGTCCACGAGTGGAAACTCCACTCGTATGTCCTATAACTTACTTTTGGCAGTGGGACACCCCAGACAGACCTTTTTGCCACATGCAAAAATGCAAAATACCTAAACTTTGCCTCCGGGTTTCCAGACCCTCAGGTCCTGGGCAATGCTCTGTGGATGAACGGGTCAGAGACATTTGCATACACTCTTCCTTCTCCTACTTCTAGCATATGTGGTAAAGAAACTGCAGCAAACATCCCTCACCCTCTTGATAGTGGCTCCAAAGTGGGAAAGAAAACAATGGTCCTCGACCCTTCTAGTGTTGTCCATCACCTCACAAAATAAGCTCCCCAAAAGACTGGACCTTCTTACACAAAATCAAGGCCGGGTCAGACACCCAGACCCCAGTCAGCTCAACCCAGTGATCTGGCTCCGGAGGTCCTACAGTATGGACACCTTAACTTACCCCAAGAATGCATGGACATACTGAAGTAAGTCTGTAGACCTACCACACAGACCTGCTATGCTGCTAAGTGGAAACTGTTTGTCCACTACTGTATCGCGAGCCACATAAATCCTCTCAGGTCTACAGTATAGGACATAATTTGATACCTCCTACATCTACAAAAGTACAAAAGTCAGAATTAGCTTAACCCTCAGTTCAGCAACTCCAAATACTCCTCACATCTTCAAGACCTCTGTTATTAAGGCTTTTACAGAAGTCCTTAAAAGTGTCATCCCACCTGGGATATCACCTACACCAGTTAGGAATCTGAATATTGTCCTCATCTGACTCATAAGACTTCCCTCAAACCACTAGCTTCTTATCCTTTGAGTTTCTCTCCTGGGAGGTCACCTTAGGTGTTAGTAAGTTACAGACCCTCACAAAACAGGAACCTTTCATCTAGGCCAGTGGTTCCCAACCTTTTGACTTTTGTGGACCCCCACTTTATCATTATTGGAACCCGGGGACCCCCACTGATTCATTACTGAAAGTTAGGGGCCTAATCTGTTTAATTTTCTAAGCAGTCGCGGACCCCCATGGATCCCCGGACCACAGTTGGGAACCACTGATCTAGGCCCATATTAGTGTTTTTTCGGACCAACCTCAAGTTCTTGCCTAAGGTGGTCTGCCCATTCCACCTTAGCCAAACCAGTTGAGCTTGAGGTCTTCCTTCCATGCACTGACTCAGTAACTGAGAGAGTACTTCAAACACCTGATGGCAAGCATGGTCACATGTATTATATAGGCAGGACTAAATCCTTACTGCACTTTGTTGCCATTTCCAGCATAATAAAGGAAATCCCATATCTAAGGGAGGTGTTTAGTGCCGGGTGGATTTTTAAACATACCCAGATCTGTTACCTTAAAGCCAAAAGGACACTACCTACCCCCCCAAGCAACACTCCACACCTGCAAGCATGGCACCACTGTGGCCTTTGCTGGGAACATAACCATAGCTGACATTGTTAAAGCTGCCACATGATTTACTCTGCACACCTTCACAAACATTATTGTCTGGGTTTTCTTGCAAGGCAACAAGAAAGAATTGGTCAAACTGTCCAGAAGGCTCTGTTTCAGGTATCTTCACCATCCACTGGCTAGCCACCGATTAGGGGATTACTTCTATACAGTAGATGCAGAGCATTTGTATCTATAGCCACACATTATAAATGGATTATGTGACTTACCTTGTAAGCATCCATTTTTTAATTGTAGGGCTATAGATTCACATTCTTCCCCATAAGTTACTGTTTGCTACATATACCTTCAACCTACAGAATTATTTATTCTACATGCATGGTCACTGTCCTATTGTACTCACTACTCCATACCCGATAATAAAAAATAACTTGTAACTAAAAGATTTAAGATACAGTTTTGGACTTACCCTCATCCAAAAGAACCAGATGCCCATATTTCGAATACCAGACATTGATGTGAAGATGAAGTACATCATAATGGTTGCAATAAGTATGTAATCAAGTGGAAAAACCTGGAAAGAAATACATGGATTACTGAAGTAAAAGGGGAAGTAAGTAAGTATAATACAGCTCTGTTTTATTAACATCCTCACCAAAATGAAAGTTTAGTTTGCTAGCAATAATAAATGGCTCAGAATAAGACTATAAAAATGACTATATAATTAGCCTGATGTATATATTGAACTTTTTAGAGTGTGTAATATCATGCCTTTCATTTGAATCTTCCTTCCATTCAAACAAATCAATATCTTAAGACCAGTCAACTCGCACGGTGCCACCGTGTGACAAACTATATCAGCTCCAATCACATGGTCACCCGGTGAGGAACCGCTATCACACGGTGGCAGGAAAAACTAGCTCAAAACCACTGTAAACAGTGGTTTTCAGCTCGTTTTCAGAAGCTTTGAACTTCCAACGTCCATTAATGGGTGCGAAAACACCCCGGGTCATTGGCAGCAGCCTCAGCAAGCTTTATTTATTTATTTTATTATTAATTTCTTTTTTTGGAGGTGGGGGCTTGGGGCAGGTCTGTTTCTTACCTGAAAAAACAGCAAGCATATGGGTGAAGCCTGAAGGCTAGTGTTGAATTCCAGAAAGGCCTACTATAGGTTCCTCTCACTGATTTCTCTGAAGTCTATCCAGTGATAACTACTGAACCTGAGAACAGCAACCTTTGTACTTAGCAGTGCTAAACTAAATGCCATTTTCTGTGAGACAAGACCACTACAGAATGTTGTTGATATGACATTAAATATCTGAATAGAGTAACATGTAGCTTGTAATCATGATGGCTCAATCCACTTTTTACATTCTTGTCTGTGAACTGTAGTTCTTGTAAAAATATGTCGCTGCATTACAAACTAATTTTACGACTAAGGTCCAGTAAATTTCTTTGGGCAAACTTTGAATGTATTTTTTAATGGAGTTTGTTTAATTGAGTTTTTTTGTTCATATTTCTTTCTGGAATTCCTGCATCTTCTCTGCAGTTGGAGAAATAGTCAGATGAAGCAGCAGCTAAAGGATGTCTGTGGTTTTACTGAGAGCTACTGACGGGCATAGGGGCTGATACGTTTAATTAAATTTTTATTGCTAATGCAACACATTGCAAATCATTGTTGTTTACTTTGGAATTTTATGTAGATTTGCACATTGACACTCAGATGCTTAAGAGCACTGCTGGAAAGTAATAGCCTAGATGTGAGGATGCTGAAATTAAAGTGAAATTGGTATTGGGTGGGTCTCTTCAGATATTTTTCAATCACTACTGCCATTTGCTGGGATGTTCACTGATAGGTGATAATGAACAATTCAGTTTTCTGGCCTTTTCTCAAACTTTTAGTTTGGCTTTGCTCCCAGATTTGGATTCAGTGTGTTTCACAACATGGGACCCTGGCCTCACAATGACCTAACTCCATGTTTCAGGTGTCTGAAAGTTAGTTGAGTAATTTGCTGTTGAGGAGCACTGGTATCCACTGGGAACCTTACTGGCTTCAAGTGTTTGTAGGTATCCCGTACTATTGGCCCTGTGGGCCAGGTGGACAGTGCTTTGAAAACTGTTCCAGCGTCTAATGGGATGTATTGATTTCAGAGCTCCTTTCATATGTTCACAGACAGATTCAAGCATAATCTTGCTGCCTGATGTTGAAGTCTCTGCAGCCTAATAATGAGCTTCCTTGCCTGCTGGATGTAAACTATACTGCATAAGACAAAAACTGTAAAAAAAAACAAAAAAAAAACAAACAAAAAAAACCCTCCTATTTCACAGGCAATTATTACCTCAGTTTCAGAGAGACCATTTTTCATTTTGGGTCTTTGGGTCATAGTAATTATAAAAGGAGGTTCCTCTCCTCACCTAAAGATGGATAAGGGGGAAAAAGAACACAGAACACCACAGTACTTTTCAATATTAACATATTTCCCTGAATATAATAGGTAAGAGTGACTTTCACTTAGTAGTCCCTTATGCAAACAGTCTCACGTTACGATATTTTCATGATGATCATCCCATATACGAGTATCCTTCTACCATAATCATGTATGCTCGCCAAAGTACTTAATCATCCCAAATACCAATGTTCCACTACGCTGCTTCTAAAGAAACCTCAGAGATCACTCCCTTCAACAACAGATCCATCCACAAAGAGAACTCCACAATCCTTTCCTGGCTGAGGGCCATTCTCAGCAGGCAGCACAAGGCCTGTCTAGCAATACTGCAGCATGCCAGAATCCTCCCAATGTGCTGATAAAAACACCTTATTTCCACTCATTCTTAATGAATGACTCCTTCCTATATAGGAGTTTCTCTGCCAAATTGTGTGCTTGACTTTCTGCAGTCCTACTCATTTTCTGCCCCTCTCTGCCTCCATATCTTCCCCCCTTGTTTCTATGCATTAGCTTTCATTTCACTTGCTTCTTTTCTTTGCCTTCTATCACTATCAGATGAATTCATGGCCTTGTTCCTCTCTCCTACCATTAGTACCAATGTCCCTCTTTGTTCTGCCATCGAATCTTGTTTTGCATCTCCTCATCATCCCTGCACCCACACTTTTTCATTACTTGCTCCTTAACACTGACATACAATTTCAGTACTGGAAGAATATAACTTGAACAAAGAACATAACTTGAACAGGACAGACTAATGGGATAAGTTAATGGATATAAATGTTGACTTATTGGCATAGTGCCAACTTTAGAAGAATATAAAATGCTGTCTTTAGATTAGTTGGACAAAGCAGTACATTTGATGACCATGAATAGAAGCCAGCTTGGAAATGGCTGGAACAAAGTCAGGCAATAACTGAGTGGTCCAGCCTCCAGAAGACGTTTAGCAGGAACACAATAAAGTCCTCTTGGAGCCAGACCCGTTTTGGACTTTAACGGGAAGAGAGACCACGTTTATTTGCAAAAGTTGCTTCATCCTGATGTTTTTTTATTTTTCCCTCAATGTTCAGAAATAATTTTTAAAAAATGCAATGTTATAATTGGAGGGCGATTAGACACTCTTAAAATCTGTTGTGGCAGGATTAATATGTTGAGACTGTAGAAATTTAGAAGCCAGGTGGATAAGCTGACCAATGGAAGGTTGTGATTCAGAATCTGGTCCCTGAATTTGAAAAAGAGATCCAGTCTGCTATGTGGATGTTGGGAGGCATGTAAGAGGTTGGTGAACCACCCCTGGTATGGCCACTCTGTGGCTATGAGGATCATCTTGGCACTGCAGTAGGAGAGCTTGACTAGAACTGTTGGACTCAGGGAATACGTGGAAACCTGCACAGGAGCATCTCTGATCAGTTTTTCAAAAGCTCTTTCTCCTTTGTCCATGGCTGCTCTCTGCAGGTTAAGTCTGGGATTTTTTTGTGCTTTCTGTAGGTACATAAAGAGGCTTACCTGAGGATAAGCCCAACTGAGGAAAATGTCTTGCAGCACTTCACCTTCTAATACCCACTCATGGTTTTCTTGGAAGGATCTGCTGAGAAAGTCTGAATCTTCATTTTGAACACCTTCTATGGCTGTAATCTGTACATGTCTTGCCATAAACCATTTCTAGATTGATCAGGCTTCCAGAAAAAGAAGCTCCACCTGTTTGTTTAAATACTATGTTGCCACTGTGTTGTCTGTTTTTATAGGTAGGGTGTTTGCCATGAAAACCGGAAGAAAAGATTTTATGGTAGATGGACTTTACTCAGCTTCAGAAAATTGACATTAGATTTCTCTGTCTTTGACCCAGTAAACTGAACTTGACGGTGATGCATGTGAGAAACCCACTCCATTAAGGAGGTATCTATATCAATTGTTTGGTTGGAATAAATTAATGAAAATTCAACCCCTCAGAAGATTCCATGAGCAGTACCACAAAGGAATGACTGAATCCCAAACTTTCTGAGGATCAATCTGTCTTCCTAGGTGCCTGTGTAGTGGTAACATTGGTCCTCTAGGCATTGCTGAAAGGACCTTGTATGTAGGCCAACATGAGATATCGGGGAAATACAAGAAGCTTTAGTTCAAATGGTAGGACTTTGTATTAGAACCAGACGTTGCCTACAACAAACCTCAGAATTTCCAACGCTTTTTCTATAATCAGGATGTTAAAATAAGCACCCAGAAGCAATATTGCATACATCCAACTGCCCCAATGAAACAGAGGAAAATGTGATGCAAGCTTAGACTTCTATATTTCTTTTTTAATCCAATACTGGCAATCTTTAGATCATGAATGAGTCTGGATATCCTCCTGGTTTCTTTTTTCCAAACCAGAAACTAATGTAATAAAACCCTTTCGTGTTTGGTGGCGAGTAGCTTCTTCCACTGCTTTTCACACTAACAAGGTGTAACACTTCCTGCTGAAATGCTGCTGATGCTACTGGGAGGTTTTTCTTGGTAAAATGTTCGCAGGCGACTTGAAGCTCAGAAAGAATTCATTTTGCACAATATTTATCACCTATCAGTGTCCTGTTGTTTTGCGCCACTCTTGTGGATAATATGAGATGTTCCCCTCACCAGAGAGACTAAAGGAAGAAGTGAGGAGTCAAGAGAGGTTGAGCCCAACTCAATAATTAGTTCTACGACACGATGAAGGAACTATAAATATGTATATACACACACAAATAATATATATATATATCACCAGTTATAGTTTTTTCAAGTAACTATAACTCGACAGGCAGTGTTGACATCAGTGATGTCATCATTGATCTTATCAATATTGTCATAGAACATGCCATGAATGATATAATAAGGTGTAATATGTCAAGTCATAAGCCATGCGTGGGGGTGAGATACAGTTACAAGTGGTGAATTTCAGCTGTTTTTTTTTTTTATTAAGTAAGTTTAGTTTAAACTGACATTTTCACCTTACAAAAACATCACTTTAACTTTGAGGTTTTTTCAGTGAATTTCTGGGGGGAGAGGTTGTTAATATAAAGCAAAATGGTAATACCATACCATACCCGCTGGCGGCCAACTCCCACATCACACTGACTTTGGCCCTGAGCAGCATGGTGTTGGCTGCATCCAGCCCCACAGAAGGCAACTAACCCCTGTGGTGCACAGCCTCCGGCTGTGCACAATGTGGGGCTGTCTGCAGGGCCTGGCCTGCAACCAGGCTGTGAGCCCAACCTCTGCAGGCAGTCAACCCCCAGCCGCGCACCGCATTCGGCAGTGCGTGGCGCGGTGTTGGCCACAGAGAGGTGGAAAAGGTAAAGATAGGAGAGTGAAGGGAGACGGCCACATATGATGGAAAAATGGGAGTCGAGAGATTGAAGGGGAACTGAAGGGTAAGAGAAGAAGAGCAGGAGGGAAGGCTTATACGGGGGAAATGTGGTAAAGGTTGGGGCTTAAATAGAGAAAGAGAAAACAAGGGTGAAAGACAAAGGGAAAAGAAAATAGGAAATGAGTAAAAGAGGAGAGGGCCAACAGTAAAGAAAAAAGAATGGACAAAGCAAGCATTGGGGAACAGGTAAGAGGAAAAAGACAGAATTGAGAGACAGCAAGATAAAGAGAATACCAAATTAGGGAAACAGAAGAATAAAGTAAGCAGCAGTTAAGCACTTTCCCAAATGTCAAGAGAAAGCAAGTGATAACAGTCAAGTTTATAATTACGTCAACCAATACTAAATTGTCATAAAAAATTTCTTAACTCACGTGCTACACCATACTAAAAAAAACAGTCACGTGCATAGAACAAGATAGGTAAAATAAAAATATAATTCTCAGTATGGAATGTGCATTTAGATTTTCTATAATTAGCAATAAGGCAAAACATAATTATAGCTTCTCAAATCTCAGTTTTGGATCTCTATTGGATCTCTATTAATGAACCTATTTACCCAAGAAGTAGGCAAACAACCACAAACAACAGTGCTTCTACTAACCGTCTGAAGAACTGGTAGAAGCATATTCAATGGGTTCGTCAGATTGGTTCCAAGAATCAGAAAGCCAGAATTTATGCCAGATGAATGAAGGGCTTTATCAAGGCTGTTCCAAAAAAAAGAATGCTTCTTTAATGAAATAATTAATTCCTACCATGAGTACTCTTCATTATCATACACCACACAAGATATGCCAATGGATACTAGAACTTCGAACACTTTTTCTGTAATGACTAAAAGTAGAGATTAACAAGTTACTTACCTTTGATGATGCTATGTAGGGTGGATACTCTATACTCTGCATATTTACTCACCTTTGGAATATTCCCTAGGTGTCAGAATGGAACTGACTCTTTGAGAGCACTATTCATGTGTACTGGTAGGTGGTGTGTGGCTCCGTACCAATGTTGTCTCACTATGGAAGTGACAAGAGAAGACAAGAGAAGACGCAGATAAGCACCACCCATGGGAATTGACATCAGTTGCTGTCCACACTCTCTGATGTAGAGTCCATCTGCTGATTGGCACAACTAGTGTAAAGATCTCTAGATTGGGACTTTTTATGTAGGAAAAAGAGTCCAATACACAGAATGAGGAGGTTGAAGGATCGGTGAGGAATCTGCAGTTAGACAGAGTATCAGTCAGAAAGAGTGTTACTGAACATAAGTAGTTGTTCTTCTGATGGATATTTCTAACAGCAGATTCCTCACCCTGTGAGCAGATACCATGGCAATACCTTCCCAAGACGTGGCTCTGGAAACTGACTCATATCAAAAAGCCCTGCAAGACCAAGCTAGCAAAAGCCCAATCTCGACAGACATGACTATCAAGACAGTACAGCTTTGTGAACCTGTGTACAGAAGCCCATGTACCGGCCTGACAATCCTTCAGAACAGGTACTCAGTTTGCCCACACAGTGGTAGCAGCTTTGACTCTAGAGGAATTAACCATTATGTCTTCCGAAGGCTGCTTCTGGGCCACTGCATGGCAGGTCTTGATGCAGAGCACATTCCATTGGACTATTGTCCACTTCTACATTGCCTGTCCTTCTTTGCACCAGCAAACTCCACAAAGAGATGAGCCCCCCATCAATGTTCTTTGGTGCAATCAATATAAAAACGAAGTGCTCTCTTACAGACCAAACAATGGAGCCTCTCTTCTTCTTTTGAGGGATGAAGGAGAGCAAAGAAAGCCAGAAGGGTGATTGCCAGGCTGATGTAAAACAATGGTGATAACTTTTTGTAGAAGAGAAGCTTGGGTCCTTAACTCCAACTTATTGGGAAATAACATGTTATAAGGTGGGTAGACAGAAAAACATTGACACTCCCTCACACGTCAATGACGAAGACCATATTGAGGGTCACAAGACAAGACGGACAACTGTAAATCCCAAAGAGCTTTGGTGGGAATAAATGCTCCAATCCAATCAAAAATATCATCCCAACAGGTGATTTAAACAACGAAGGATGATCTAGAAACCATACAAAAAATTAAAGAGGACAAGTAGCTTTTAACCATGCCCAAAGCAAGTGCTTGTTGGGCCAGGGATACATTTGAAATCTGGATATGAAATCTGGATACAATTTGACAGATTCCTCTTGTCTTCCGTCCATAGGGACTTCGGGTTTCACTGCAGAGTCTGCATATGACAACTGGCATATTGCAACAGCGGGATGCAGGATCTAAGAATCTCAGCAGCCTCACGGTCATCTGCACTGAGATCCATGACAGAAGCTGAAACATTGAGAATCAAGATCACAGCTCAAATGTTTGAGACTCTCTGCCTCCTGGGAGAAAAGCGCAAAACTGTACAAGATCCAAAATGGCGCAGATGAAAGGGGGCATCTGCTAACGGGTCAGGTGTGACTTTCACAAGTTAATAGTGAACTCCAAAGATGTAAGGATGTTCCCTGCCACCTGGAGGTTGTTAACAACTGCCTTTAACAGCCAGTCATCAAGTTTGGGGGAAGACCCCTGACACCAGAAGCTATGCTGCTTCCATGACCATCAATTTTGTCAACACATGAGGGACACTTTTGAGGCCAACAGGGAACTCTGCAAACTAAAAATACTCCTGGCCCATTGCGAACTGCTGATAACACCAGCACGCCTGAACAACAGTAGTATGGATATAAGAGTCCGGCACGTCCAATGCCACCATCAAGTTCCTAGTGTCTGGGGCAGACAGAACCTGGGTCAGCAAGAACATCTTGAATATGTCCTTCTGCAGGAAGGCGTTTAAAGGGCAAGATCTAATACAGGACAAAGGGCCCCATCCTTTTTTAGTAAATGTAAGTCGTTGGAGTAATACCAAGTTCCTACTTCCAAGGCAGGAAATCTTTCAATGGCCACTTTTGTCAGAAGGGCCAGCACACCCTGCTGCAAGTGGTCACGTGGCCCCCCGTCAACCATCCTGAAGGTGGTGAAAGGTATGGTGGAGTAGAAAGGGCATAGCCCCAATTGACAATTTAGAGGATCCATTTGTCTGAAATAATTGCTTTGCCAACTGTGGAGGAAATGCCGATCCTACCCCCATCAGGGTGACTATGTGCTGCACACGAGACATTAAATTTTTGTGAGGTCAGTCTTTTCCACACCAGAAGGCCACTTCCAATTTAGGTTAATGCCCTATGGTCTGAAGAATGCCCTTGCCACCTTTCAGGCTGGTAAAACAGGTCCTGGTTGGGGTGGTGGCCTTCAGTGCTGCTTACACAGATGATGTAGTTGTCTTCAGTGGAAGTTGGGAGGACCATCTCTTTAACATGCATGAAGTGCTTCAGGCTCTCCAACAGGCATGTATGACTATCAAAGCCTGTAAGTGCCAGACAGAGCAGCATTCTGTGGTGTACGTGGGACACCTTATGGATGGGGGTAAGGTGCAGCCCCTCCAAGCCAAAACAGAGACTATCCTGACCTGGAAGACCCCTAAACCTCAGACAAATGTGAGGGCCATCCTAGGCCTCACTGGTTTCTACAGGAGGTTTGTCAAGGGATATGGCATTGTTGCCGCTTTGACTGAGCTGACTTCCAAGAAGTAACCCTAGAAGTTGATCTGGAAAAAGGCCTGTCAGAAGTCCCTCAAACAGGCCATGTGTATAGCCCCTGTGCTCAAGGCCCCCGACTTTTCCAAATAATTAATTGTACAGATTCATCAGGGAATGGCATATAGGAAGTATTTCCAGCTCAAAGATGAGAGCCAAGATCAGCCTGCAGCTTTCATCTGTAGGAGGCTACTCCCTAAGGAACAGAGTTGGAGTACTATTGTGGGTTGGGCACTGAAGAAGCTGGGGTCATAACTGTTTGATTCAGACAGACCACAGACACCTTCAGTAGTTCATGCAGATGATGGGTGAGAATCCAGAACTATTGAGCTGGTCCTTTTGTCTACAGGAAATGGACTTCACAGTAAAACACCATTCCAGTGCTAATGATGTGTCCAGGTACTTCCACCATAGTGATGAGAACTCCCAAGAAATTAAGTAGTACTCTCCACTTTCAGTTGGGGAGGGGAGAGGGACATGTCCTAGCCTTGTCAGCCTTAGGGTGGTCTTCCTCAAAACCTTTTTGCCCTTTTCCCTCTTTTTTTGCTGTAATTCGTTTTTGATGCCCTTAGAACTCTGAGCACTTTGCCACTGCTACGCCGTGATAAAGAAATTTGAACTCACTACCCTAAACATGATAAGATTAACAGTGGTATACCAAGACCAAGGGCCTGTAAAATAATTGCTACTAGTGGGCCTGCAGTACGAATTGTGGCAGCCACTTAAGTAGCCCCTTAAAACATGTCCCAGGCCTGCCACTGCAGCCTGAATGCAGTATTTAACTCTCTTGCTAAGCCTGAAACTTCCCTTTTATTACATAGGTCACCACTAAGGAATGTCCTAAGCAGTTCATTGGGCAGGGTGCAATGTAATTAGAAGGCTGAACATATACTGTTAAGTTTTAAATGTCCTGGTAGTGGAAAAGCTCCTAACTTCGTTTTTCACCTCATGGAGGCCTATCTGTCCCACCGGATAACACTGGATTGCCGTATTACATTTAGTAAGTGTTAACTTTTAATACGGGACAGATCGGCATTTCTTGTTTAGTATTTATGAAACTAAGTAAAAATCCTCTTTAATTGTAAAGTTGGATTTTAAATTTCAATTTTCAAAATGCCCCTTTTAGAAATTTGCCTTTTTCCTGCCCTTTGCTATTTGGTGTCTGCAGGCTGTCCTAGGTCTCATGTCAGGGTGTAGATGGCTTTGTGAATTCGTCCCAGACAATCATACAAAATAGGGATTAGGTGGGCCTGAATGGACCATCTGCTGGCTGCCTGAGGGAGGGCGGAGCTGGGCACAGCCCCATTGACAACTGAATAGGCTGCCCTCTGACTTCACAAAAAGGGCTTGCCACCACTGCATTGTCCCTGCAGCCAGTCTGAAGCCAGGGTAGGAGAGTCAGTAAGTTCTAAACACTTAAAAGAGAACCCTCTAGAAACGTCTCCTACTTCAAAGAAGGCACCAGTTATGAAATAAGAAATTTAAAAGTGACTCTATTTCAGTTTATGAACCTGCAGAAGGCCCCCCAGAGGGCATCCTGCGCTGTGACCTTCTGTGAACTACACAGAGCTACTTTGCTGCACCTAGAAGTACTGCTTTGCTGCATCAAGACTACGTTGAACCACCCTACCCTGCTGCCTCAGCTCACCTTCTTCACCTGAACCCAGTACTACCAGAGTAACTCCAAGGGCTAGTTTGCTGGCCTCCTGATTAAGTCTCAGGGACATAAAAGGCCCCCACCATCTTGAACCCGCACATGAACCAAGTCTGAGGGAGTCCTAAGCACTCACGTAGTACCCCTCCAGTCCTGACCCTTGGTGGTGCTAAATGTGCCTACATAGCCAAAATTCAAAACTTGGGGCCACTTCTGAAGTAGGCGAACATGCTGGATCTTTCCACCCAAAGTTCCTGCCTCCCTGGCCCCAGCTTGACTGGGGAGACAAAAGACCCTTTGTGAGTGCACTGAGTCAGAGAATTTCGGCCTGGTTACAAGTCTGGCGGTCTCAAGACCAGCAGACTTGCGGTGGCCGTCGGACTGCTGCGGCGGACCGACCACCACATTACCACCCTCGCTGTCCAACCGCCACCTCCGCCAGGATCTCTGATCCAGAGAGAACGACGACGGTCCTGGGTGTGATCAGTCAGGACAGCGCTGAAGTCAGCATCGCCCTGGTGATTACAACCTTGTTGTCCGCCAGCCTTTTCCTGGTGGTCTGACCGGTATGAAAGGCTGGCGGAAAACAAGTGGAGGGGGCACAGTGGGGCCCCTGCTTTGTCCATGGCATGGACAATGCAAGGGTCGGGTGCCGATACCTGCGTCTGCAGCATGCTGCCGCCCCTTTCCTACTCGGCTGACGAGTGGGAACTTTGGTTACCACCCGTCAGCCCAGTGGGAAATTTGTAATAGGGCCGGTAGGGTGACCGCCAGCACCGTGGCGGTCTCCTTGTCAGGAGTTTAAAGGTCGGATGTTTCTGACCGCAAAACTCGTAATGACCCCTGTTGTGATGAACAAGTGTGTTAGGTGACTAGCTCATCCCCTATCAAGTCCGAGATGGACCATTCTGCCAGACCATAATCCCCCTTTGTCTCACTGTTTGGGAGCAATACACAAAAGACGAAATAGGAGCTACAACTAGTCATGTGACTTCAGATACAGGCTGCAGGTAACAAATGGTTAGGACAACAAAATTACAGCTTCCTAAAAGTGGCATTTTCAGAACTGTAACTTAAAAATCCAACTTTACTTATGTGGACTGCACAATCAGTGTTGCAGGCCACTAGTAGCATTTAATTTACAGGCCCTGGGTACATATAGTACCACTTTACTAGGGATTTACAAGTAAATTAAATGTGTCAATTAGGTACAAGTCGATTTCACCATGTTTAAAAAAGAGAGCGCAAACACTTTTGTATTGGCTAGCAGTGGTAAAATACACAGAATCCTCAAAAGGACAACAAAAGTGAGTTCAGAAAACGAGAGTGAAGGCAAAAAGTTTGAGAATGACCCTTTAGATAGGGCTAAGTCCATCAATTAGCAAATAAAAGGCCTAAGTAAGTGCAATTTATTGTGTAGAAATAATAAAATAATAATTGCAATACTATAAAACAATAATAAGTTGTATAAATAATTAAAACAGCAGAAAAGAGTTTACAGAACAACTGGATACGTATATTATAAACACCATGAAATGTTTCTGTTTCCTTGTTTCAGAGGTGAGGCTACGTAAGATATAGAATGTTGTCAGTATTTCAACAGAATAGAATAGGCTATAATTTGAGTAAAGACAGTACATCATTGTTTCACAAATGGTTCTGTAGTTCGCTATGATGAATCCTGTTTTCAGATAACCTTCTTCAAGTTCAATAATGATGGCAAAAGGTAAATATTATACTCTATGGGCTCATCATTATAATTTTAGAGCTGGCATGTTGTAGAGAGAAGGCACGGTGTGTTCCAGGAGTCTTTAAATTGGAATATTGGAATGTACATGAGGCAGAATCTTAATTTTTTTTTTTACAAGTAGGTTATTGGGTATGTGATAAATATTCTTGTTTATGCTGATGATCGAGACTATTGTATAGTTTACATGTTTATGTCTGTCAAGGTATCAGGTGTGTCTAGCTAATGTTCTTTCTTACATTCTGCCTTATTGGCGCATTGTGCTTTGAGTGAAGCAGCGTTCTCAGGATGAACCACGGCAGATGGTTCTCTATAATGGCTTTCTCTATGGCTACAAGGCTCTATTCTATAGTACATACTTTAATGCTCACTAATTCTTTAAAGTGGTTTAAAGTGTCCTTCTTATCAAAGCTCTATTTGCACAAGTAATTTAACAGTGACCCAGTATGTCTTGCAGTTAATGATGTTAGAGATAGCTCAAGAGACAATTTTCTATGACTAGATGGATGAAGATTCAATAGAAAACATATTCTTTCATGTAAATTCTTTTCAAGTCAATAATTATCTTGGTGTGGAAAGGAATGAAAGCATAAAACAGAGGGAGAATAATAAGTTTGGAATCTATTGCCATGACAGCTTGACTAATGGCCCAAACTTGACAGATGTCAGGAAATCTCTGTATCGACAATGTGCAATGACATGAGCTTTTGCTTGCTTATTCGAGATATGGTCAGACTGTAGGGAAAGTACCCTCTTTTTTGGCATGATTACCCCCACTTGTTGCCTGCTATCAGTATGCTTAGACTGTGCTCTCTCCATCTAAATTCGGCTGCCTAGGACTTTGCACACCCCACAATTGGCATACTGGTGACCCTTTATAAATCTCTAGTATATGGTACTTGGGTACCCAGGGCATTGGGGCACCAGGGGTTTCCCATGGGCTGCAGCATGTATGGTGCCACCCATGGGAGCACATGCAAAATGTGTCTGCAGGCCTGCCATTAAAGTCTTTCACCACAGGTCACTGGGCCAGGTCACTGTAAGTCACCCTATGGTAGGCCCTCCTAACCCAGAGGGCAGGGGAGTCCCTGTGTATGATGGCACCCCTGCATGAGCAGAGATGCCCCTATGAACTCCAGTTCCATTGTAATGGTCTTTGTAAGTGTGGGGAAGCCATTTTACCTGTGTACTGCTACACATTGGTAACTCCAAACATGGGCATGTTTGGTATCCAACATGTCGGAATCATACCCCAATACTGTTGCCAGTATTGGTTGTATAATTCCATGCACTTTGAGGGCTCCTTAGAGGACCCCCAGGATTGCTCCTACCAGTCTTCTGGGGTTCCAGGCAGCCCGCGCTCCTGCCACCCCTCAGACAGGTTTCTGCCCTCATGTTGCTTGACCAGCTCAGGCAGGGGAAGGCAGAACAAAGGATTTCCTTCAGATAGAGAGGTAACACCCTCTTTCTTGGAAATAAGTGTTACAAGGTTTGGGAGGGTAGCCTCCCCAAGCCACAGGCGTGCTTTGAAGGGCACATTTGGTACCCTCCTTGCATAAACTGGTTATCACCAGTCCAGGGACCCCCGGTCCCTGCTCTATCGCAGAACTGGACAAAGGAAAGGGGAGTGACTTCTCTCCTGTCAATCACTACCCCAAAGGTGGTGGCCAGGGCTTCTCCAGGTGGTCACTTGATTCTGCCATCTTGAATCCAAGATGTGCAGAGGCCCCTGGGAGCATCAGAGTGGCCAGGTCTGGCAGGTGATGTCACGGCCCGTCCTGATAAGAGGTCACCTTACTAGGTGACCAATCCCCCTTTTAGGGCTATTTAGGGACTCTCTCTTGGGTGGGTCCTCAGATTCGATGTGCAAGACTCCACCTGTGCATTGTTTACATCAACTTCTGCCCATTGGAACTGAAACTGGACTCTTCAGGAACCAACAATCTGCAACTCCAACGACGGCTCCGCTCTGCAACATTGTTTCTCCGGCTCCTTCCAGCAACTGCAACAGTTCCTCGACTGTGCATCCTCTGAGGTCAACCATACTTCAGCCTGCACCAAGAAGTAAGAAGGAATTTCCCATGGAGTGAGGGAGTCACTCCCTTGCATCTTCAGGCTCCAACTGCATCGACAGCTGGTTGGGTGGATCTGCTCTCCTCTGGAACTGTGTGTATCCTGCATCACAGGTGGTGGTCTGAAGTGGTCCCATTGGTCCTCTCTGCCAGCTGTTCAACTTGGGAGACGGTCAGCCCTTGCCTCTCCTTAAAGAACAGTACTCCTGTGCAATGCGACTCTTGCAGCTACCAAGGCTTGTTTGCTCCTGCTCCAAGGGATCTCAAGGCTCCTTGTAGCCCCAACCCCAAGCACTGCATCCTGCCAAGCACAGTCTCCTCTCTGCTGCTCCAGCGATGTGGGAGTCCTCTTCAGGTGTGCTGACTGGGCGTCACTGCAACTTACTGCCTGCTGCTACTGGGATGCCTGTGGGGACTGCTGCTGCTGGCTCTGCCGACTGCAGAGGGTCACTCTGGACTCCCCTAGGGTCGAGTCTCACAGACCTTGCTGGTCCTTTTTGGCCTTGCAACTCTTGTTCATCTTCTTTTGCATTTGACAAGGCCTGTCGGTGGTCCTCTGGCACCACTGAGCCACTGCAACCCGACAGCTAACATGAGACCATCTGCATCGATTCGGACTGCACAGTTTGTCGTCTTCTTTCCCGTTGACCTGGTCCTGCAGGTCAACCGTGGATGATGGAGTGTCCACAACCGGACACTCCATCATGAACTGGACTTGGTCCCCTTCCTTTACAGGTTCTCTTCTGCCATAGTCCACCTTTGGGTTCTTCCAGTCTGGTCCGGGTCTTGCACAATCCTTTTGGTAAGTCCTCCTGTTAGTTTTGGCGAAAACCAGGTACTTACCCCTGTTCTCCTGGTCACAGGGGGTCACTCTGGTACTCAACTCTTGGGGTTCCTAGTTCCTCCAGCTCCCCTCTAACGACTCTACATCCTTGGGAACTAAATCTTGCATTCCAATTTCTTTGTGTATGGTTTGGCCCTCCCCTAGGGCCCTCACTATTTTCTAATACTTTTGCCAATGCTTGTTATTTCTATGCTATTTTCCAATTGCTAATATGTATACAATTAGTGTGTACTTACCTCCAGTTGAGTTGGGGGGGGGGGAACTGCCTACAAGTATTTTAGTGGTGTGTTATATGGTGTTGCATATGGCTGGGTTTGAACTGGGGTAACGTGGTAAGCAAAATAACGATGGACTTTAACCCAGATCTGTGACTGGGGGTGAGTGTTTGAAAAGTTTCAACACTCAGTCCTTCATTTTATTTTGCAATATTGCGTTGTGCACCTTAAGTGGCTAGGGTATGGCCAGACTTGGGTCCTTTGCTTGCTGCGCCACTGGATTCAGACTAGCCTTGTTGATGAAGGGTGATAACCTGAAACCGGTCCTAGGACGCTTGAATCCTGTCCAGGGAGGGCCTGGCGTGGCAGTTTGGGCTGAGGGTCAAGACTGATTTGCATATCGCTGGGTCCGAACTGGGGTGACATGGCAAGGAAAATAATGATGGATTAAACCAAGATTTGTGACTGGGGGTGAGTGTTTGAAAAGTTTCAACACTCCGTCCATCATTTAATTTTATTTTGTGATGTTCCACTCTAATAAAGTACCTTTATTTTTGTAACACGGTGTGGTTCTTTCATGTGAGATAGTGCTGTGTGGCTATAGTGGTATTACATAAGCTTTGTGTGTCTTTTGGATAATCCTTGGCTGCTCATCCACAGCTACCTTTAGAGAGCCCTGGCTTCCTAGACACTGCATACACTTCACTAATAGGGGATACCTGAACCTGGTGATAACACAATAGGTGTTCTCCACACACTAGGCCAGCTTCCCACATTGGTGGTGCAGTGGTGGGATAAGACACTTGCCTTACCACTTTGTCACTAGATGGCGAGCTTATGAACAGCATGTCTACAGCTACACATGCCAGCTACACATGCCATTGAACATATTGTTATGAGAAATAACTTATTTCTGATGGATACTCCTTCCTGTACATTCCTCACATTATGAATGGGTCCCAAGGCAATACCCTATAGAAGGCGACACTGAGTACTAAATTAAGCAAATAAGTTATGCAACACAGCTCTAGCAAAGGATCTGTCACTGCAAGCCTGAGTCTTGGGGAAATAATGCTTAGCAATATGATATAATGGTGATCACATGGCTGCCCAGCATCTGTAAGTCAATGGGAAGAACCAACTGGGAGATGTAGACACTGCCACGGCTCTCCTGAGTGAGAACCTTGTTCCTGGGTATGTCCAGATATGCCCCCCATATGCTGAACTGATCCTAGTTGCCAACTTGCTCGGACAAACCAGCCTGCGGCATAATTAACTGTTGCAGCCCACAGGGACCACTAATGTCCCCTGACGAATGCTGACACCAGGATATAAGGTAAGTGCATTTTTTTCATGCTCCTGGTTCTAATTCACCATGTATGTAAACACTCAAACAGGCTATGGTGTATAACTGAGAAACAATCTTTAGGATTGGTTAACTAGTCTTGATAAATATGCCATAAAAAGCAACTGGCAATTAAACATGTCAAACGTTTTCGCAACACTGGTTTCTAAATGTCCACTGATTTAAAACATGTGTAGAGGATAACGGAAAAATATAACCTTTTGTACGGATCCCTTGATGCATGTTTTATGTATTCCATTCATTTTCTTCACATGGACACACTTCCTCCAGGTATTACTTTTTCTCCAACACTTCACAATTTTTCAACACACTTTGAGCATGGACATAGTCTACAGATAGGCATTTCTCAAAGTTTTGTCTTTCCGTAAAAGGTTGCTTGACTCGAGCAGTACTTCTGGTACTGTCTTGTGAGTGAACACAATGATAAAAAGCCCAGGACATAGTAACTTTCAATATCTGGAGATATCTCTCTCTACATGATTGGGTTCAATCAATTGTTTTTGATATACACACTGTTGTTGGTAGACAAGGTTACGGATTGACACATGTTAATTGTGCAAGTTTGCAACATAGGAGGACTTGCCCTTTGTTGGCAGCCCGTCTGGTTGTATTCCAGACTTGGATTGGGGCTGACTCTGTTGTGCAATGTATAGGACCCTTTCCTCATACCCCTTTAAGCTCCTTTAATGATGACACCTCCTGGCAAATGAAAGGTCCTTCTTGGCAAAGGTGTAGCATATTTTAATACAAAAGGTGAATGCAGAGGAAGGTTTGCACAAGGGAATTTTGTCAGAATATATCTTATTTAGACTAAATTAACTGCAGGAATTCACACAACCAAACGGCACAACACATTACTTCAGTTTTTTTCAGTTTCATTAACAAAGTTTCCTCCCTCTTATTTTAGCATTCCAGAGAAAGTCATTGTTTATTAGACCCAAATCTGTAGTATAGTATATTAAAGTAGATATTTATCAAATTCCATGTCTATACACAGAAGTGGGTCAATTCTAGAGTGGCAGAAATCACTGCAGGATATATTTTGTAGTAACAATTAGCGCCTATTCGACCCTGAAGAAGGGATCCGTGTGAGAGAACTGTCATCGGATTGTGCCTGCCCCCATCAACCTCCTTTTGCCTACATAGCTGCTTTAACCTCTCCCCTATCTCCACTTGCCTGCAGAAAGTAAGATGGAACTTTACCAGGGAACTGATCATAGACTGTGCCTGCCTTTGTGTTTCCCCAGCTGCAATAGCTTTATGTACCAGAGATAAGGCTTGAACTGATTGATTGCTGCCTGTATACACATTGTTACCTTCAGGAAATTTATGTATCTGGTAATTACTAAATGTTGAGTGTACCTACCCAAAATTTGCAAATAGGTGATAATCTTGTATATTTGGGCAATGTACTTATTACTTAATAAACTTATTATAAAATGTTTCCACTAATAAACTTTTTTCATAGAATCTCTTTATTATCCTTGATTCGTCTCAGTTCACTTTGTTTAATAAATTTTTACTTATTAACATTCTTCACGATATGTTTTCAAGTTGTACTGTGCAAGATTCTTTGCAAACATTTGAAAATTGTGCACATTTCACAAAGAATGTTCACAACTAAGAAATACATCACCTGAGTAATAAAAATTACGGGAAGACAACCTACAAATAGCTTCAAATAACATGATTAAACAACTAATAGATATAGCGCAAGAAGAATATGAAAACTATAAGGAGGAAGTTGTTACTTTAACTAAAAGGACTGAATAAGCTATTTGGGGTGAAATCACAAAGACAAATTATGCGATCCTAAACTAAGTTCTTGATGAATATAAAGAAGAACTCATATAAAGGAAAAATAGAATATTAGACGTCACCAAACTGATTACTTTTGCTAAAAATACGATAACATCAAACAAGGACACGCACCCATTGAACCAATTAGTACATCAGAAACAATATTGACCTCAGATTGGAAATCTACTGTGGAGTAGGCAGTCCCCTCAACAAAATGTCTTGGAGTCCATTTTACAAAGAGGTCTGCAGACATCATCTAGGAAATACACAGGATACCAGAACCAGACCTCCAAATACCAAAAATCAAAGAAACAACATGAGGGATGCAAACACATGCATGGAGAAAAGAACAGTCTGAGGACAAGATACCAACACCCAATTAGTAGTCAACCTTTCAACTAAGAGTCTCAAGAACACACAACTGGAAATAATAAATAAAGGCTTAGCTTTCTGTCCCACGGCCAAATGGAACTTAGTAAAAACCAAAATTGACCTGTACAAATTTATTTGGAGAAAAAGTGTAATCCTACTTCTCAGACAAACAACACACAATGAGAACCAGTTTACAACAAATTACAACCAGTGATCTTACATCAACTGACTAATCTTTCAGGAACAGATACCACAAATACAAGTTGTCTAATTTCCGATACAGCTTTGTAATGGGGAATTGGTATTTCTTACAAGAAAACAAGCAAACTTTCCTTAAAATCAACTTTTCCATCTGTCTCACCCCTGGGTAACTCAAGTCACTTGTTTCAGACTGCAGTACCACATGACCTCAATAAAGAACATAGAAAATGCCTCTCTAAAAGCAATTACCTCCGCTCCAATATAAGCAATATAAGCAATAAACAAACAGGCAACGGAGGAACTTCAGAACAAACAAGATTTAGTATTAAAGGAAGTGGAAAAGGTAAATTGCAATCATTTGTGTCTTCATGTCTGAAGGCGCATAAAGAAAGGAACCGATGACAGTATCCACGGGTGGCACTTGTAAGTGGCTCTGCTTATCAGTTCCAGAGTGGAATGGCACAATACCACCTACCGATGTGCAGGAGTACTGCTTTAAAATTTCTAGATGCAGACTGATGCCTTGGGAACTTTCACAAGGTGAGGATTTTACAGTTAAAGTTACTCATCAGCAACCATGCTCACCCAGACTAAGGACTGAGGCCTAACATTGCAATAATATCCTGAATTTCCTGGACTCACTGTGTTGGTGGAAAGGCCTTGAACGCCCCCAAATGCAAAATAGCTCATATGAAAGAAAAGTTTCTACATGAGGCTCAGGTGGGACATCAGCTTGTTGAGTGGCCATTATGCTGAGGCCTTGAGCAGTCACTTGTTGAAGTATGGAAATACATGAATCCCGAACTCCGAAGAGGAGGTGCAGCTACCACCATCAGTATCTTTAATCCCAGAAGGGCCAAGGTAAAGTCAAGGGCAGCACAGCAAACTGGAAGTATTCTGATCCAACTGTGAACCTCAGTGGCACCTCCGTAACTGCAGGACAGACATATGAAAATACACTTCCTGCAAGTCCAAGGACACCATCCAGTTGTAAGGTCATGAGGATTGAGGATCAGGAGAATAGAGGATCGGCACCAGAGTAAGCATTTTGAACTTTTTCTTTCTCAGAAATGACTTAAAAGCCTGCAGGGTTAGTATTGGTCTAAGGTCTCTGCAATCTATCCTGACTTTGGTTTAAACCTATAATACCTTTTAAAACTCCACCAAAATGGAAACAACCCTCATCAGTATAATCATATAAACACTGAAATACATCTGTACAACCACACAAACTAAAATGCCATTTAAATAAAATAAGTTGAGAGAGAATGAGTAATTTTTTAATTATTTTTTTGAAGGGGCTAACTTTGCTACACAAGGTAGCAGCAAGTAAGACTGGTCTAAGATTATTCTGCTTGAGTTTGTTGTTTAGAAATGTGACTAAAATATTATTTATTATTCCTATTTCCCCGCCATTTTTTGTGCTTGGATTAAAGGGGCAAGTTTTAGAAGCATTTTTGAGTTATGATCTAATTATTTTACACACTGCAGAGAATACAGGAATATTGACCTTTTGACAGTATTTAATTATTTCACAGACTGGTGAACTGGCTGATTCATAGGAATCTTGCTAATATGTAATATCACATTTGGCCACAGACACAGAATCAGTAAAACCCCTTGATACATCAGTCTCCTTTTCTAACTAGTCACTACTGATAGCAGGCACTTACCAAACACCCCAGGTTGTAAACATTCAGTGTTTGGGACAGGCACCTGTGAAAATAGTAGTGTCACCATGCGACTGTGGTGAAAACTCAACAAAATTCCACATGCCAACACAATTCATTGCTGCAAGGAGACCGTTGTTATGTGCAAAACTGCACTTTAGTGCTGTGTTTTTTGAGCCCACCGTTACAATGGTAACAGTAAAATTACCTAAAGTGAGACATCTCCCATACGGAAACAGCTTTAATGGAGTCAGGCAAAGAGTGCAGAAAAGCAGTGGGAAGCATACTTAAAACATCAAGTTTCAGGTGTCTTAGAATGCAGGGACAGAAATAAATCTAGTGTAATTCAACATTTTAAATGTTGGTGGCAGGGTTTACTACCCCTACAATGTCATGACATTTAGTAAGGAGTAGGTGGATAATGTGTCCAGAAAGGTCTTTATTAAAACATGTGAATATAGTGCTCTTACTTTTTTAATTCATTAATAGCCCTGTAAACCAGGGTCCTGAAAGATAGAGGTGATAGATAATAAGATGCGAGAGAGGGTATGAGATGTGAGTGAGAGCAATACCAGACTATCTGTGCTTAAAACAGTCTAACATAAGCCCGCTGTGTACACTGCTAAAGGGAAGATGGCACATACTCTGCTTTACTGCCCATTTAAATTACATTAGTGCTTTATAACAATCACTGCAAAAACAACATGTTTTGAAAACACTGTGAAAACCGTTTTTGTTTATTTTGTGTATAAGGCATCTAAATAAAATAAAAACTGATTTCAAATGACTTTGAAAACAAAAAGAAAATGCCAAAGATATCCACAAAAAACACCACACAGAAAAGAGGACAGCCTAGGCCTCTGTCCTTGGGCATGAGGAAGTAGTAAGTGTAGCAACCCTCTTCCCCTTCTCTGAGTTCTGCACTCCGATGACACCCCGGGCCAGTAAGACGTGGACTTACTGTATTATGACTGAGGTGTGCGCTGCAAAAGTTGGTCCTCGTGTAGGAGGAATATGAGTTGCAGAAGAAATTAAAGGTAGGACACAGCACCTTTGCACAAACTCCAAACCCATCAGTGATCCAGCAGTGCTCCCTAGGCCACGAAAAGCCTTCAGGAAAACAATGTTTTTGGAGTCTGGGGGAAAAAGATTATAAAGCTGAAATTGTCAACCACACTTCAGCTACATGACTACCACGAGCAGAAACTGGTGGTTCGAGGTCAGAAACTGAGGTCAGAGCCCTGTGTACGGATAAGATCCAGCAAAGACAGACGGCAGCTTCTGAAAGATTTGCAGCATGGTTTCTTGTAGGTCGCTATTTGCTGTAGGATCAATGATAGAGGAATTCAGGCCATGCCTGAACTAACTGTGGCACTGGATTGTATTCAGAAGAAGCTGGAGGCAAGAACCCTTGGAGGGTCGTCTTTGAGGGTCACCTTTATGACATCTCACATGATTCTGAATGGCAAGAATAGGTCAGAAACACACTTGGCTTTCTTGCACTTCTAGCGCATTTCTCATTTTGACATACCTTAAGACTTCCAGCAAGAGTAGCAGCTGGAACGGGAGTAAGGCTGGTGTTTCAAATAAAATGTCTTCTTATGATCAGCAATGGGAAGTTTCATCTTCCGCTCCTTACTTATCTTATGGTCCATGGAGGCAAACTTCTCGCATGACTTAGCATGTGAGATCCTACCGCATTTAAAGCACTGAGTGATGCAAAAAAGCTTGAAGAATATTAGCCTGGGATTTTGTAACTATTGTATAGCTTGCAAAACTGGCAAGATGTGGTTTGAAGAAGTAATTGAAGGAACGATTGTTCTGCTGTCTTAAATCATTTAGAGTCTGTTTTTGCTCCCCCGTTATAGTCTCTTGACATTGTCAAGGCAACAGAGCAGAAAAGCAAAGGTGGATAATGTACAGAATGCAGAATACCCCAGGTTAAGATTACCATCCTGCTACCAATTTGAGATCCTGCTACCAGTGAATGTCAATTTTCAGATCTCATAAGCCAAAAAATTTACTATCGTGCATCAGAATACAATGCCTGTTCATTATTAGCTGCAGCTTTTGTAGAATATTGACTCACTACTTCTTTAGATTAGCTGATCCCACTAAAGGCACTATGCACAATTTCTAGAACCCATACTTGAAAATGGTTCACACAGCTTTGTGTTGCAGGCACAACATTATTCCTTATATGATGCCCAAAATACTCTTCTCTTCAATCTTGTTTTCTCCCTACTCATTTAAAGAAAGCAACTCTTTTGCATGTTATTAGTTTGCTCAATTATTCTAATTACTTCCACTTTAGTGCCTTCTTATTCTTCATAGTCTATCTGCTGCTTTTAATATGAGTGTACTTTTTGTATTGAAATTCTATATTTGCCACTATACTTGTTGGCTATACTCATCACTCCTAAGCACCTCTCTGGTTTTTTTGGGCTGTTTCCCACCCACACTCCAGATTCCTTTCCATTTTGGGGTGCTTCAAAGTTTGATTATTGTAACCCTTCTGTGTGAATCCACACCATTCCTCTTGCTTCAGGTGTAGTGAATCCTAGTTTGTTTAAATCGGATACAGCAGTTAGCTTAGCCTTTGGCTTGCAGACTCGTGCCCCCGTCACCTACTGACTTTTACCCTACTTAGCTTGCTTTGTTTTAGCACATTTAATTAAATCTTTCAAGATGGCTGCCTTGTTTTTACTTACACCCATGTTTTAGTTTTGCGCTAAAGATCATTTAAATTCTACACATACAGAATTGCAACCGCACCTCAACGATACCAAGCATACCAGTTTCTTGAGATTCCAATTACTTATCAAGAACATCAGAACTGGTTTAATGGCGCCCTACCACATGTAATACAACCCGCGAGATTAGGTGCCTTAGGTAATGATGGACCAAAGTAGCCTATGTTTGCCACATACACACCTCACCCAGGTATACAAAATATGCAGGCAGCAGGCCTGTGAAGCTTATACCTTGAAATAGTAACACTCTACAGACATGTTCAGTTCATAATGTGAACTTTGAACACTACACCAGCGCGTCCAGCTACATCAGCACAAGCTGGATATCAATTGGCTACTGGGCTTAATCCACAAACAGTACATACTATCATGGGTAAGGTACCCACAGAACGAGAGAATATACCGTTCTGGATAGCCCAGAAAACAAATCAGCTGGAAGCTGTGTTTCCCTATACAGGACCACAGGAGAAACATAGAATTCTCACAATGTGCTTGCCCTTCGGGATGGTTCCCTCGGTGGATCACTGCGCCACATGGGGTACAGTCTTCGCTGCAATTTATACTACCACACATGGTACCACGACACTTGCCAGTTTACCAGAAGTAATAAAACAAATACAGGATGAGCACAGGGCTGCACCAGCCCTAGATTTGGGGATGACATTAATGCGTAACTTCGACCTAGTCTCCTCAATCATGCTCAGTAATATCAAAGGGGAAGCTGTAGCACTGGCTATACGCCAGCATCTCCGAGAGATTCCACATTTGGACCAGGAGGAAGAGCTACCGAAAATTTCTTCCGATACCTATACCAGTATAGGACGGGAAGCCGAAGAAGCTTGAATTACAGAGTATCACTCCTAAGGAAGGTACTAAACAAGCACAGGAAGGTTCTAAGAAGCGCTGGTGTAAGGAAATGCCTTCCTTGGCATGGTTACCCCCTAACATTTTGCCTTTTGTTGATGCCAGTTATAATTGAAAGTGTGCTGGGACCCTGCTAACCAGGCCCCAGCACCAGTGTTCTTTCCCTAAACTGTACCTTTGTTCCCACAAATGGCACAGCCCTGGCACACAGATAAGTACAGTGTCCAAATGTTCCAGTGAGGGAAATCCTCATTCAGCTTCAATACCAGGGAGTAATTGAGCCCTGTGTCTCCGCAATGAATAACCAGTTATTCCTGTTGCAAAACTAGACCATTCCTACAGAATAGTCATAGATTACAGACATTTAAACAGTCATACACGTACATACGTTATACAACATTCACATAGCATAGCATTAATTAACAATACGGTGTGTAAAAAATACAAAACAACATTGGATATTTCCAACTGGTTTTTCTGCCAGAACTTAGCACATGAAAGTCATGACCTGAGTGCATTCTCATTTGGCTCACAAAAATGCTTCTGCTGTTTGCCCCAAGGCTACAAGAACAGCCCAGGGCTGTTCTCAGCCTGAGTAACATCAATATTGCATGATATTTATCCCAAGGCATTGTCCTACGTGGATGACATCTATCTCACAGATGACGACTGCAACATTCATCTTGCCCGGGTCGATTGGATCGTCTTAGGATTCACAGCCCTTGGCAACAAATTACATTTTAGGAAAACTAAAATTAGCCTTTCTCAGCATACTGTTCCTGGGATACAAGTTATCAAAGAAGGGGAAAAGCCTGGCCCCCCACTTTCTAGAGAAATGTGCACAACTTCACCCACCGAACACTCTCAAGAAACTACAGTCTTTACTTGGTTTTCTTCAACTTTGGTAGAACTTACATTCCAGACTATGCACAACGTATCAAGCCACTCTATGACTTAATACATCCTGATTTTTCTAGCAGACACTGGACAGTAGAACACGCACACATCCTTAGGGAATTGCAACAGGATATGCTATAAGCCAAACACTTTGGCAGAGCCAAACACTTGCACACATGTGACAACAAAACAAATTTGGTCATCAGAATAATTGCTGGTGCCACTGGGTTCACTTATGTCACCTTTAACTAAGGCAACACAGTGCCCATAGCATATACATCACATTTATACTCAAATGCAGAACAACGTTTCGCACCCAGAGAAAAAATTCTAACTGCAGTTCAGATGTCTGTCATTAAGGAGAGGCCACTTGCCGAAGGGACTCCTTCGAGTCTGCCACCTTCCCGGAGAGCTGGAAACACACAGAGATCAACGCCCTCCTCAAAATACCCAAGGCGGACCCAAAGGACCTCAAGAACTTCCGGCCTATCTCCCTGCTCCCCTTCCTGGCAAAAGTCATTGAGAAGGCTGTCAACAGACAACTATCCCGCTTCCTCGAGGGGAACCGTACCCTGGGCCCTTCCCAATCCGGATTCCACAGCAACCACAGCACCAAAACCGCCCTCATCGCTGCCACCGATGACATCAGAACCATACTGGACAGCGGCGAAACCGCGGCCCTCATCCTCCTGGACCTCTCAGCCGCGCTCAACACCGTCTGCCACCACACCCTACTCTCACGCCTCAGCAATGCTGGAATCCGCGACAAAGCCCCGTCACCTCCTTTCTAACTGGCAGAACCCAGAGAGCCCGCCTCACCCCATTCCGCTCGGAGGCCACTGAAATCATCTGCGGCGTGCCCCAGGGTTCGTCCCTCAGCCCGACCCTCTTCAACGTCTACATGGCTCCGCTCGCTAACATCGCCCAATCCCACAACCTCAACATCATCTCATACGCCGACGACACCCAGCTGATCCTCTCCCTCACCAAGACCAACCTCCACAAAGGAATGAAGGCCATCCCCAAATGGATAAAGAGCGGCTGCCTCAAACTCAATTCCAACAAGACAGTCCTCATCTTTGGCCCCACCCTCTACGCATAGGATGACTCCTGGTGGCCTGACACTCTCAGAACCGCTCTGACTCCCACCGACCACGCATGCAAACTAGGATTCATCTTCGACCCATCACTATCCATGACCCAGCAAGTCAACACCATCTCCTCCTTCAACAACCTCTGCATGCACCGAAAGATATAAAATGGATACCCACCAAAACCAGAACAGTCACCCGAGCCCTCGTAAGCAGCAAACTGGACTACAGCAATGCCCTTTACACAGGAACTATGGCCCAACTACAGAAAAGGCTGCAACACATCCAGAACGCCTCCACAAGACTCATCCTGGACATCCCCCGCCACTGCCACATCACAGACTACCTGAAAAACTTGCACTGGCTCCCAGTCAACAAGGGAATCACCTTCAAACTCCTCACCCACGCTCACAGATCACTGCTCAACACCGGAACAGAATACCTCAACAAACGACTCTCCTTCTGCACCTCGACCAGTCATCTCCGCTCCACCAACCTTGCCCTCGCAACCGTCCCACGCATCCGCATAACTACAACCGCCGGTAGATCATTCTCGCACCTCGCCGCCAAAATGTGGAACACTCTTTCCACTCACATGCGCCATACCAAAGACCTCCTTACCTTCAGGAAACTTCTCAAGACCTGCCTGTTCGAGCGGTAGCAGCACTTCCCTACCCCTTCTCCCCCTCTCCTCCTCAGCGCCTTGAGACCCTCACTGGTGAGTAGTGCGCTTTAAAAATTCCTGATTGATTGATTGATCACTGTCGTTACCCCGGTGCCAGCCTTAGAGGCCGTCACCAAAGCAAGCGTTCCTAACGCTAAAGCAATATATCCACGCTGGATTCAGAGGGCAACCTCCTCGACTGCCACCGATGTTGACTACATCTTTGATCCCAAACCTCAGACACAAGAATTTCTCCAATACGAACAGGAGTACCCTGCTCCTCTAGATATTCTGCCACTTGACAGGTACCATACTGTCATTTACACTGATGGTTCCGAACAAACAGCTGTAGGTACCAAACATCAATATTCAGCCACTTGCGCAGTGGAGTGATGAAGAATGGAGTTTTCCACCCACACAATACCTACACACTAGGGGACTGCACAGCTCAGCTGGTTGAACTCAAAGCCCTTATTTTAGCACTAGAACACACAGAACCAGGATTGCTTATTTTAATTGTCTGTGACTCATACTAATGCATCCAGTCCTACAATGATTATCTCAATCATTTGAAGCTGAACAGGTTTAGAGATTCTAAAGGGAACACCATAAAACACAGGACTCTGTGGGGAAGGGTGGCTGATCTCAATGATAAGCTACCGTGTGTCCATGTAGTACATACACTGGGCCACCAACGCGTAGGAGTATACATTATGGGCAACACTTTGGCTGATGAAGCAGCCAAATCCGCAGTAGCTACGGCTTCTGTGGCTGCAGTGACTCGTTCCCAGACGAGACTGGATAATGAAATTCGGACTGCTGTGAAAGCTTCGGCTGAAGGCAAGTCCCTTCCAAAAGCATACCCTACAAAACACTCTTACACATCAGTGAACAGAATATTGTCTATGCAACTCCTGGGGTTGGAGATTGAGCGATCCCCAACCAAGACCAGAGATTAGATCTAATAAAAGCAGCACATGAGGGCGTCGCTTCTGCTGATGCTGGTATTTTGCCCACAGTAACACTCTTACAGAAACGCTTCTGGTGGCCTGTTTTATACAAACAGACAAAACACTACGTCCCTTGTTGTGACACTTGCCAGCAAATTAAGGGCTCAAACATCAAACGCTCACCGCAGACATCCCTCTTAGTGTCCAGCAGGCCACTACATTGTTTGTACCTGGACCATTGTGGTCCCCTTCAACCTGATGGTGCATACAAATACATCTTAGTCGCTGTAGATTCTTGTTCTAGATTTCTGTGGGGATGGCCTCAGCGGTCCGCTAACACTCGAACTGTTACAAAAGACTTGCAGATCTTTATCAGTACATATGCAGTTGCAGCATTCCATTCGGACCAGGGCCCTGCATTTGCCTCTAAAGCATTCAGGGATACCATGGGGACAATGGGTATTGAACTTCATTACTCCTCACCATACCATCCCGAGGGAAATTCGGTCGTGGAGAGGCGGAACAGTGATCTAAAACAGTCCTTAACAGCTAGAGTATTAGGTTCTGGCCACAGCTGGCTTCATCACCTATATGGGGTACAGACAGCACTGAATAATCTGCCAAGATGGTCCTCGGGGGGGACGCACTCCCTATGAGGTTCTCCTCATGAGGGATACCTATGTATGTCCCAGATCCTGATGGTCCTCATTTGGTGGCAGCAGACACACCTTTTGACATAAATGAATGTCTCACTGTTTTACAGGAGCTTCAGCAATTTTGTGTTGATAAATCATCCACCAGTGCTGCCACCTTAGGAATAAGGGATTTACCAACAATTTCCACTGGCTGGATTTTTAAAGTTGGGGATCTGGTTTGTGAGAAGATGGCTGTGAAGAAGGAATTTGGTCCATCCTACAGAGCATCGGTACCAGTCCTGGGAGTACAGGGCACCAGAACTGTCATCCTACCACTGCTGCCTGGTTCCAAAGCAAACAGATTAATTTCCATTGACGATGTCAAACTTCACCATGTGGCGGATCCTGCACAGTAAACCCAGAGGTCCACTTTGATAGTTCTCAGTCCCCTCTCACTACCCTACAGGATATACCTCTTCAAAGAAGAAAAAACAACACTACTTCTGACTACAAATACGTCCTCGATCGTGGGGAGGTGAGAAAATGAGCTCTTTCTGATTCCAGTTACAACTTCAACAACAGCACCTGTCAAAGATTTGGTCGTTTTCTACACTGACACTACACAGACTGACAACACCATCTACTATGAACCTCCATGCGAAGTGGATCCATCCACTGGTAATACCCCTGCTTCTGCATTTGTAGACTACTTCTGGTTACTTCATCGACATTGATGAGTTTTCTTCAGACTCATCCACTCTAGTGATTGAAAATGTTTTAAAGAAACGTAAGCTGTACCTATGGCTTACAAATAACTATTTAATTCAGCTATGGAACTATTTATGATTCTGCTTGACATTTTTTGCACTGTTTCTATGGATTGGTTTTGTGCTTGTTTTCTTTTTGCTCATAATTGGTCATTACCTTCCTGAAAGTTTCTCTGTTGCATTTGTGGATGAAGTCTTAACTCCATATCATTCCTCACATAAGGTCCTAAGAGACTTGTCCCTTGTGAACATTTCAGCTGTACCAATTCCTGATGTGATTGTATGGGACAACGTTCCTTTTGATATATAGGGCCTACTGAGATCATTCAAATTCCATATGTCTTCAAAATTTGTATGACTGATGTAATTACACCTGGTGTTGTATCTGATGATTGGGATGTCCAGACAGTTGATCCTATTTTAACTGAAATTAAGGACTATTCAGTGTTTGAAAGTGATGATGTATATAGACATACAATGAATTATGGGGAAATGTTCTGCTACAGTAACTGGGGACATTACTAACTGCACAGTGCCACTAGACACAGACAAATACTTAACTGCACACAGTGGGAACCCTGTTTAACAAAACCTGTGGGAAGCCAAACACACTATACGGATAAATTTCCTTATTTTTCTGGGTATGAAACAAAACATCCAGGGTCATACTATTTCAAATTACCTCCTTCAAAAATTAAGAACATTTTGCTGACGGAATGCTGATTTATTCAGATTCCTTGTTTCCCGTCTTGCAGTTGAAGGTTACAAATATTGGAGGTAGGAGGTACACTGTTGATTTAAAAAGTGTATGGGGAACACAAGATTGGCAAATACAGGGTAGGGAAGCTTTATTTAGAGTATTCCTGGTTCCTGTGCAAATTATCTCCTTAAATAACATGATTCAACAGACATCCCGTCTGGGGTTAGCAAAAATAAAAGAATTGAACACGGCCAGTATCCCCAGCGCGGCAAAGTTTAATCATTGGCAATTCTTCCTGAATGTCACTGCGGAAGAGGTAGATGCAAAGGTTCAAGCTGGTTCCTATAACCCTTCACTTTCCAGTCCTGGCAGGTGGTTGATTTGGCCAGTAGACACCAATGGATGTCAGGCACGTTTTTTAAATTTCTCAGGGGGTTTCAAGATTAGCCTGCCAAACCCTCTCTTCACCTCAGGTTAACGCAAGGTATAGTTACAACATACAGTGTAGGTAAACTGTGCCAACAATGGGTAGCCAACAATGGGTACAGACTAACACATTAGCCGCAGTTAAGGGACATCTTAGCACTCTTTCTGAAGATGTAGACTTAGAGGACTTTTTTCTAGGCCCTAGAAAGCCACGCTCTAAAAGATTCATCTATGCTATGTATAATAAGATCTCAAAGCTTTCTCAGATAGAAGCTGCTGCGCTTTTAAGGCAAATAGATAAGGAAAACTTAAAAAAGGCTTTAGCTGTTGTCGACAACAGCATGAACACTCTGTCCAATAGGATATATTCCCTAACAAACATAGTGTTGTCTGCGATTGATATGATTCAGACAGACATGTCCCTTTTATATCATGGGAAAGTCAGCTGCATTCCATCATGCAGTTAGGTTGGACGTTACAGACTTTGAAAAATGGCCGAATTCCATGGAAGTACATTAACAGTAGTTACTTGTTCAACGCCTTTAATTTATCCAGGGAACAGCAGACAATGGCTAAAAGGGAAGCAGGTTTCACCATGCTTCACATAGAGAAGTTTGAAAAGTTGCCTTTCACAGTTGCAGAAAGTCCTTCAACAGTGTGGCTCCTACATGGCATCATTAATCTGCCCATTTCCACTTTTCACTTTTCGAAATGCCTGAAACATCTCTCAGTGGGCAGGTACGAGCGACTAGGCGATAGCTATATTAAAGAAGAGTGGCAGCTGCCCTTTGAATACAAATGTCTGAGCGGCAAAACAGAGGTATTTCTCAGCGGACGCGAATGCGAGACTACTGTTAGTCACTCAGTGATCCGCAAGCAGATGTCCCTTCACTGTCTTTGCAATGCAGGGGTCACAAATTTGGCCTGTTTGCTGAAAGGTTCTCCTGTCCCTTTGATTAGACCAACATTTCATGTAATTTCAAATGGAAGTTATGTGGTGCTGAGCAACCAAAGCTGTTGTGGTATGCGACCAGGAACTGCCTACGCAATTTCAGTCTCTAAGGTCGTTACGTGTTGTGGACACACAACAGATAAAAGTATGAGAAATGTGGCCTCACATTGATACTGGTAATGTAAATTATGACAAGCTGAGCAGACTAAAGGCGCTACTGTTTTTAAAAACAAGTCGCGTTGACATCCGCTAGAGAGACGTATGCTCTCCGGATTGCGAGATCATCAGCCGAGATACAATCCCTATTAAGTACCAACTTCCCCAAGCACTTTGGAGAGCTGGTATCCAAAACTTTCAACGCCTCGAGCACCACTAGGATTGTCCATTTCTTTACGGCTGTTGGGTCTGGATTTGTGTCCATCTTCCAGACCGTCTTCGGAGTCATTCCATCGGACATCCATTTGCTCTTTTCAACTGTGTTTGGCGGCTTTCCTATAATTTTGGCATTGATTGGCAGAATACTACTGCTATTTCTTCTGATTCACAGTGGTTGTGTCTTTCCAGCTACGCAAAGCAATGGAGCCGCTGCCACCAGCTCAACTATGCCGTGAACGCATGGTTCAGGTCTTCAATGCTTCCTTGCTGGAGGAACTGGAGTGTGATTGGTCACTGTCATTCCAACCACTCCTATGGTGTGTGCAACCAGTCTTTCGCTGCGTATGGTGCCTCTTTGAACACTTGCCTACAGTGTGTCCTACTGTTACGCCAGTGCCTCCTGTGGACCAAGCACTGCTGATGTCCCAGATGAGGGTTCATTCACAGTCGTGCCCCTTGAGAGTAAGGCTGATTCGCGAGGCCACTTATGAGCCACCCTTGAACAATTTGACTCTTTTTGGCACTATGAAGGATGCCATTCCTGCAGGTGGACCTGCACAAGAGACTACTGTGCACTACTGCTCTGTGGATCCATCTGCCTGTCCTGTGATCGATCTAACATTTGACGATGTGGCCTCTTTCCTGAGGTCCTTTCCATTTCGATTGCTTCAAAGATGCTCTTCAAGATCATAACTATTGTTAGAAAGATTTTCTGATTGGCTTATAATATCAAATTAATAATTTGCATTCATTGCCCTTACTTTGGCCTGCTGTGCTTGTCATGGTTGACATTATATCTCTTTGCATATTTTTGTTAGTTTAAACATGTTTTTTAATACAATTTTTTATCTAGTATTTATGCTTTTAGCTTTTAGTCCAGAGTATTTTTAGCATTTGGATTCATTCACCTTCAGTGGTGTCAAGTTATGGCGTCAGACTTGTCATGACAATGGGGAGGGTGTAGTGAATCCTAGTTTGTTTTAATGGGATACAGGATTTAGCTTAGCCTTTGGGTTGCTGACTCGTGCTCCCGTCACCTAGTAACTTTTACCCTACTTAGCTTGCTATGTTTTAGCGCATTTATTTTATTTAATCTTTCAAGATGACTGCCTTGTTTTTACTCAGGCCCATGTTTTAGTGTTGCGTTATCAGTGCCACTGCGCTAAGGTGTCAATATCAAGCGACAAAGATAAACAAACTGTAGGTGTTCACATTAGGTACTTTCCCTCTTCATGCTTTAGAGGAAATTGTTCATATATATTACCGTCCCAAGCATGTCTTCTTATCTAATGGTTGGGAACACACCTACGTCAGGGGTCCAAGCAGATCTGTATAAATACTCCTCACTTAAACAGATAGTCAGAGGGATTCTGACTAGATGCCACCGCTGCTATCGATGCTGCACGACGCCTTGACGCTGACCCAATCTTCATGTCCCTACGGAGTCTGAACTAGAGACCTCATTCCAAGGTAACAAGTGTTGGGGGGCTCTTCTCATTGACATAGCATTGGCAGATTAGGGTTAACATACCTAGCTCTCTTGCAGGTTAGAGGTTAGGCTCATTATGCTAGAGTATTTAGGGCATATCTCATACTTAAATATTATTGCAAGATGGTGGGGGTCTTTGTATTAATGACGCTTGTCTTTGCCATTCTGTTTCTTGCACTGTTCATTATCCTAATCAGTGCAGTCCATGCAAATTATCACGGATTGCAGTTTGCTAATTAAAACCTATTGAAAACTTTACTGCATCTTCTTCATTGCCTGTTTGATTGAGATGTTGTGTTTATGTGAGACAGGAGTAATCTCCGTTTAACCACGACACTCCCTGAGATGTCACACACTTGAGTCCATGCCTATAGGCTGCCACAAATCACCTTTTACTGTTTGGGCTTTTGGTGAGGTGCTGCTTGTGAGCCGGGAGGGTTGGGACGACAGTTGTGATTTGTTGTAGGGTTGGCATAGTCACCTACAAACATAGGCACTGTCATTGTTAAACTAGCAGTCTTACCTACAGTAAGAGTCAAACTATGACACTGTTAGGTCTTTGTTCAAACTCTCCTCTCATTTTCATCTGATTGCTCCCTTCACAGATTTTCCTTTCTCTTCTTTCTCAGCAGATATGATTTTATTTATTACCGTTTATCCAATGTCCAAACATTCAAAGGTCTCTCTTATCTAAGTTTAGGTTTTAGCAAAAACTGAAGTTACTTTCTTTTTAGCTCCTTCATTTACTTTTGAACTCCACCTACTATAGACCAGAGGCTTTCACTCTATGGCCACATTTTCATTATTGCTTACATTAATAGTTAATATTTATACCATCAGTCTTTTTCGCACCATTTTCTTTAGAAAAACATTTATTATATTAATTTTTCCTTGTGTGTCCATGTTCTGCCCACTTGCTCGCACTTTTCATCTCCACTCTGTACCTTTTAGAATCTTTTTTAGAGCTCTTCTAGACACAGTGGGCTTTGGGTCAGACCCTTGCTCATGACTGAATGGTATTCTTGTCTACAACTTCAGTGCTCCTAGTTTGATGGCTTTCATGTCTATTCATGTGGTTGTCCTGCCCGGTAACATTTCAAAATCACTGTATTTTGGTTCAATGCCATGTATCTTTCTCCAGCAGACTTCAAGTTGCAGTGTACATGAGCATATTTTCTCTCCCTTTCTCTCTTCATGCATTCCCTGCTCCTTATTACCACCTTCACTTTATTAAAAAAAATAACCCTCCCTCCTAATGTCCACTTGCCCTGCAGTTCACTCGGACTCTGAGTGATGCCTGTTTGGTGGGCTGCATCTTAAAGTAAAATGTTACTTACCAGTAGACATCTGTTCCAGGCATGTAGTGCTGTAGATTCACAAGCTGTGCATTATCCTGCCGTCTAGTGCTGGGCTCAAAGTGCTGCAACTTGTTTTTCGAGTCACAGGATCAACTGGCTCCTTCTTCTCAGTGCTGCTGTGCATGGGCATGGAGTTCTTTATTAGATTGTTTGCCACGGGTGAGAGAGAGTATAGAGAAGTATAGGAAATAGTATGTCCACACGAGTATAGGGAAATATATACAACTTTATAAAAATAGTAACTAACTGAAACGGCCACAGGTTTCCGGGGAGGAGGGAGGGTGCATGTGAATCTACAGCACTACATGTGACGAAAAGAGGTCTACTGGTAAGTAACATTTTCCATTCAATGACGTGTGGCTGTGGATACACATGCTGTGCATAGACTGTAAGGCAGTCCTCCCAAACAAATGTGGTCGCTAGCCTGTGGGAGTTGCAGTTGTTTGAAAAAGTGTTCATAGGACAGCCTGTCCTATATTGGCTTGCTGACAAGCCTGAACATCTACGCAGTAATGTTCTATAAATGTGTGTGGCATAGACCAAGTAGCTGCTCAGCTAAAGGGATATTCCCTAAGAATGCCATTGTGGCACCCTTTTTTCTTGTGGAATGTGCTTAAGGAGTAAATGTTAATTATCTTTTTGTTTTAGCCTGACATATTTGTATACACTTTACAATCCATCCAGCTATGCTATTTTTTGTAATAGGATTTCCTTCATGAGGTACTGAAAAAGCCAGAAAAAGCTGCTTAGTTTTTCTGAACTCTTTAGTTCTGTCAATATAATACATGAGAGCTCTTTTAACATCTAATGTGTGGAGCACTTTTTCTGCTTAGAGTCTGAATGTGAAAAGAAAACAAAGAACTCAATAGTTTGATTAATGTGGAATTGTTAGACAACCTTTAGTAGAAATTTAGGGTTTGTACGTAGAACTAGTTTATCTGAAAGAAAAGCTCCTCTAATGTTAGGTGTGCCGCTCACTAACACTGCCTAGGGATGTAATAGCAACTAAGAAAGCCACTTTTTAAGAAAGGAACTGCATAGGACATGAGTGAAGAGGTTCTAATGGAGGGCCCATAAGCAGAGTTGTAAACCATGGGCGAGCCCATGTGGGTGTCTACTAGGATCATTTTGAGAGAAGTTTGTTTGAGTTTCCGCTCCAGGAATGGAATGAGTGGGAGAGGTGGAAAAGCATAAACAAATATCCCTGACCAGTTGATCGATAAGGTATTGCCTTTGGACTGCGGAGTGGGTTCCTGGATGCAAAGTTTTGCCATTTTGAGTTTTCTGCTGTGGAGAATAGACCTATCTGAGGTGTTTCCCACTTTTGAAAGTATTTTTGAAGGGGTCCTTGGTGGAGTTCCCATTTGTGCACTTGTTGATGTGTCCTGCTTAGCAGGTCTGCAAAGTCGTCGTCTGTGCCTGGGAGATATTCTGCCAGAAGATGGAAGTGGTGATGATGAGCCCACCTGCAGATTATTTGTGCTAGCTGTGACTACTGGAGAGAGCATGCCCCCCAAGCTTTTGTACATAATACTTTGCTGTCATGTTGTCTGTGCGGATCAAGACAGATTTGTGCATTAAATGAGGCAATAAAGCCTTTAGGGTTAGAAAGACTCCCTGAAGTTCCAAAACATTGATGTGAATGGTCTGGTGAATGGGGGGGTCTTGTGATCTCTGTACTGTGAGGTTGTTGAGATGAGCTCCTCATCCTGTAAGGGAGGCATCTGAGGTCAGAACTACTTGGGGAACTGGGTCCTGAAAAGGCCGTCCTTTGAGTAGGTTGGTGGGACTCCACCACAGGAGAGAGTTGTATGCTGGATGAGCCACCAACACTAGATCCCGAAGATGACCCAGAGCTTGCAACCATTGGAGAGAGAGACATTGTTGTAGGGGACGCATATGAAGTCTGGCATGAGGGACGATGGCAAAGCAGGATGTCATCTTACCTAGGAGTCGCATCAATGTTTTGACTGTGTACATTTGATTGACCTGTATTGAAGAGAATATTTGTTGCAAATTGTGAACATGTGCTGGATTGGGGTAAGAAAGGCCCCCAGATACCATTGAATCTGTAGTGGTTTTAAGTGTGATTTTATGAGGTTTATTGTAAACCCTAATTTGTGAAGAAGGTTTACTGTGAGTTGAGTGCAAAACTAACATTGACTTAAAGTTTTGGCTTTGATCAGCCAATCGTCCAATTAAGGGAATACGTGCATTTGTTCTCTTTTTAGAAATGCTGCAACTACAGCTAGACACTTGGGCACTCATTACGAGAGTGGCAGTCTTACCGCTGCGGTCTGCCAGTAACATCCGCCGCATTACAAGTTTGGCGGTAACGCCAGTCCGGCCGGCGCGGTCAGACCGGCACAGCTGCCGGTGAGCTCCTCCAGGCCGGCAGCATGCCTAAGGCCACCGCCCGTATTACCAGGCAGCAAGCCAGGAGGCTTTTCACGGCGTTTGCCCCACCACAAAAACCCTGATGCTAATGCACCCGGGTGACAGGAATCCCCATTCCCGCGGCCGGCACACGCACACCCATACACTTGCAGACACACACCCCCACTCGCTTACACACTTCCTGACACATACACCCACCCAACCACATACATACATCGAAAAACTCCTACCCAATCGCATGCATACATCCAAACACCCCACCCAACTGCACGCATACATCCAAACACCCCCACCAACACGCACGCATACAGTCTCACACACACACACACGCACACACCACACACATGCACCCACTACACACACACACCCCCCACTTCTGGTAGGTACCTACCTGTCTGGGACGCAAAGCAGCTCACGTCGAGGTGGTCGTCCAGGAGGGGGTGATGTCGGCGGTTTCACCGCCAATGCTGCACCGCTGTGCAAGGACTGCCGTGCCATATTACTGCTTGTAATGTGGCAGGCGGAGTCCTTCCGGCGTGGTGGTGCTTGCGGTGGACCCGGCTCTACCCGCTGTCCATCAGGCTGACGGTGTCGGATTTCCACCTGTTTCTGGGTAGAAATCCGTTGGTTCCTCATAATACGGCGGTCTTGGCATAAGACAGCCAAAGTCGAAATGAGGGCCTTAGTGAATACTCTGGAAGCGGCTGTGACCCAGAAAGGTAGAACCTTGAACTGATATTGTTGTCCTGCCACTACAAACTTTAGATATTTGCAGTGTGCAGGATGAATTGGAATATAAAAGTAGGCGTCTTTCAGATCTAGAGCGGTCAAAGTTGTCTTTTTGTAGTAATGGAATCACATCCTGAAGTGCTACCATGTTGTTAGATGTGGGGTCTTTGGTTGGAAGTCAGGTTACCCACTGTCCAAGCAAGGGCCCTCACTCTAGTCAGGGTAAAAGAGAATCACCCTCAGCTAACCCCTGCTTAACCCCTTGGTAGCTTGGCACGGGCAGTAGGCTTAACTTCAGAGTGCTAGGTTTAGAGTATTTGTACCAACACACACACACAGTAACTCAATGAAAACACTACAAAATGACAACACAGGTTTAGAAAAATAGGAAATATTTATCTAAACAAAACAAGACCAAAACGACAAATATCCACAACACATAAGTCAAGTTATCACCTTGCGCCCAGCGGTGTTTGCATCTGAAATCCAGCCGCACGATGATTCGAAAACCACGCAGCGCGTGTTGCAATCGCACCAGCCTCCGTTAGTGATGCTGTGTGTCGTTTCTTCAGCCGCGGGCATCGATCTTCAGGTTGTGTTGCAGGCGAGCGCCGATTTTCAGCCGTGAAGCCGGTGGCGCGTTGTTTTTTCAGCCGCAGATCGGAGTTGCGTCTATCTTTTCCCTGCATGGTGGTAGGTGCGTGGATTTCACCCTATTAGGCTGCTAGCTTCTCCTTTCAGGGTCCCAGGAACTGGATGGGCACAGTTGGCAGAGTAGGAGTCTCTCCAGAGACTCCAGGTGCTGGCAGAGAGAAGTCTTTGCTGTCCCTGAGACTTCAAACAACAGGAGGCAAGCTCTAAATCAAGCCCTAGGAGAGTTCTTCAAAAGATGGAAGGCACACAAAGTCCAGTCTTTGCCCTCTTACTCTGGCAGAAGCAGCAACTGCAGACTAGCTCCATAAAGCACAGTCACAGGCAGGGCAGTTCTTCTTCATCAGCTCCTCAGCTCTTCTCCAGGCAGAGGTTCCTCTTGGTTTCCTGAAGTGTTCTAAGGTCTGTGGTTTTGGGTGCCCTTCTTATACACATTTCTCCTTTGAAGTAGGCCTACTCCAGAGCAACGTCTCTCTTGATTGTGAAATCCTGCCTTGCCCAGGCCAGGCCCCAGATGCTCACCAGGGGGTTGTGTGAGGGCAAGCACAGCCCTTTCAGGTGTGAGTGACTACTCTTCCCCTCCATCATAGCACATATGGCTCATCAGGAAATGCAGACTACACCCCAGCTCCCTCTGTGTCAATGTCTAGTGAGAGGTGCAACCAGCCCAACTGTCAAAATGACCCAGACAGGACATCCACAAACAGGCTGATTCACAGAAATGGTTTAAGCAAG
Source organism: Pleurodeles waltl (assembly GCF_031143425.1). NCBI lineage: Eukaryota > Metazoa > Chordata > Amphibia > Caudata > Salamandridae > Pleurodeles > Pleurodeles waltl. Next base: position 1,432,229,549 of record NC_090444.1, on the reverse strand, counting down.
AAAATGCTCACTTTCTAAAAGTGGCATTTTCAAACACACAATCTTAAAATCAACTTTACTAAAAGATGTATTTTTAAATTGGGAGCTCAGCGATCCCAAACTCCACATGTCCATCCGCTCCTAAAGGGAATCAACACTTTAATTAGATTTAAAGGTAGTCCCCATGTTAACCTATGAGAGGGACAGGCCTTGCAACAGTGAAAAACAAATATAGCAATATTTCACTGTCGGGACATATAAAACACACTACTCTATGTCCTACCTTAACCATGCACTGCACCCTGCCCTTGGGGCAACCTAGGGCCTACCTCAGGGGTACCTTACATGTAAGAAAAAAAAAGGTCTAGGCCTGGCAAGTGGGTACACTTGCCAAGTCGAATTTACAGTTAAAACTGCACACACAGACACTGCAATGGCAGGTCTGAGACGTGATTACAGAGCTACTTATGTGGGTGGCACAACCAGTGCTGCAGGCCCACTAGTAGCATTTGATTTACAGGTTCTGGCAACTCCAGTGCACTTTACTCGGGGCATACTAGTAAATCAAATATTCCAATAATGGATAAGCCAGATACATACACATTTTGTAAAGGAGCACTTGCACTTCAGCACTGGTTAGCAGTGGTAAAGTGCCCAGAGTAACAAAAACAGCAAAAACAGAGTCCAGCACACATCAACAACCTGGGAAACACAGCCAAAAGCTAAAAAAAGAGACCACACCAAGGATGAAAAAAGTCTAACACATGTGAAAATGCTCTGAGATAATATATTGATTTAGGGATCTGTGACCTAAAATAGGCCTGAGAGTGCCATCCTTTTTGGGTATGAGGAAGTAGGTTAAGTACACTCCTGTTCCTTGGTACTTTATAGGAAATTTTTCTATAGCTTGTTTTGACAGAAGAGATTGAACCTCTCAGTTTAAAAGAGCGAGATGGTCTGTTGACATTTTGTGTTTGTGAGGTGTATTGTTTGGCGGTGTTGATGTCAGTTCTAAACAATAACCATGTTGGATAACGGATAGGACCCATAGTCCGAGGTTATGTCTGTCCACTGTTGGTAGTAAAATAGAAGACGCCCACTTACTGGAGTGGAATGAGGAGGGGGAATGCGGAGGTAGTCATTGTTTGGCTGTAGAGTGTTGATGTTTTTTTTCCCTGTCCTTGAAGTGGTTTCCTCTTTATGTTCCTCTGACAAAATCTTTGGAGTAGGAAGAAGCTGCAAGATTGAGTGATCAGAGGACGTGGTTGCTTTGTAGCCACCCCTGTATAATGGGTGGTGAAAAAAAAATGTTTGGTTGGTTTTGTAAGGCACCCGTCACCTTAGAAGTCAGTGTCTTTTTTCAGTTTTACTAGGGTGGAGTCAACCTTGGACCCAAATAGGTGCTACCCATCAAAGGGCATGTTGAGGACAGCTTCATGGTCTTCTGGTTTGAAACCAGAGCACCTTAACCAGGCATGTCTTCTAAGGAGTATACTGGTATTTACTCCTTGTGCAGTTGTGTCAGGCACATCTAGTGCACATCTAATTGAATTATTCACAATTGCCTGACCTTTGGAGACAATTTGCTGTGTGCACGTTTACGGTGTTGTTCTGGGAGGTGCTGAAAAATGTCTTCCATTTTGTTCCAGTGTGCCCTATCTTATCTAGCAAGCAGTGCCTGGGAGTTAGCAATGTGCCAATAATTGCCCGTCTGCGCAGAAACCCTTTTTTCCCTGCTGCATCAAGTTTTTTACTCCATTGCTCTGGAGCAGGAGAATCTCCAGTAGCCTCGCTATTTACTCTTTTCCTAGCAGTGGTCGAAACAATGGAATCTGGTGGCACTTGAGACTGAATATATATTGGGTGAGCCTTATATTTTTTCATCTACATGTGGTGTATTTATACGGGAGCGCACAGGTTCTTTGAAAATGTCCTGGACATGTCTAAGCATTCCTGGCAACATAGGGAGGAATTATATGTCCTTGTGTGTTGAAGTGAGGGTATCAAGAGTCTTCCTCTCACACCCAAAGTGTGTTGTTGGCTGTGGTCATGATTACAGCAGTTGATGAGTAAGCTACGCTACACTCTCTTTGGAGCAAAACACCCAATGCAGTCCCAGCCAGGCTATTTCCTGATGTGGTCTTCTGCCTGCACCATAGTACACTGATGTGCTCAACCAATGCAGAGGAGGAGAAATGATGTGGACAAAGGTAACAGAGAACATCCTCGCACCTGCCAGTTTGGGGATGGGTAAAGGAAAAGGGCCTCACTCGTTGTTCCTCAGGCTCAAAGCTAAAACCTGCAATCTAAACAAAACAAAAGAGACCATCCTGGGTTGTAGTGGCTATCTTGTAGAGGGTGGAACTGCTTTTCCTTCACGTGGTCACCTCAAAACTTAATTACTAGTTTTTTATTTTATTTATTTTTTTGCACCAAAGGCAACATTGCAGTTCTTAGACTGGCTATAGACATTCAAAGTAGAATTCTGCTTGTGCAGGTCTCAATGCTCTCTTCTTCTAAGTAGCCTTTCTCCAACAGTCAGTGGGCTCCATCACACAAGATGTTCAAGGCAGCTTATGCTAGTAGGGTACAGAAGTTCCAGTTTTATGCTCCTGAACCTGGCAAATGGGAGTTCAGATGCCTTCCTCAGGCTATATCTTTATGGATTAATGAGAAATCCTACTATAATGACTAGAGGTCTATGAATCATACAAGGTCACAGCTAAAGGTTTTGAATTCTACAAGTCCAGCTCTGGAACCCGTGCCAGGTAGTTCTCCGCTTTTGTGTATTACTTCCATACTGGTCACATCAAAACCTTTGTCCTCTAGTTTCAGCAGGAAAAAAGGGTTGGAGCTCTCTGTCAAGAAGATGCAAAGCAAAGGCACAAGAAGAACAGGCTTCCTCATTCAGCCACTCTCAAACCGTTGGGGTTATCACATCACTGGAAGAATGGATCAGGAGAGAAGGACTATCCCTACACTTCAAATATCTCATCCATCTCCTACCCTCCAGATCCTCATCTGGTCCATTCCAAAATCGAATTCCAATTAGCAAACATAAAGGAACACAAAGGTAACAAAAATAACTTAATATGGTTAGCCCTTAAAAAAGAAGGCAAGTGACAACATGGCAGCGCTATATACATACCTGAATTAGATTAAACAACAAGAATGACATTTTCTGAACAAGATAATTTACACAATAAGTAACCAATTAAAGCAACAATTATTCACTTTAATTGACAGAAAATGCTTCCATATTCAGTGCTAACACTACACATTGACTGGAAGAATACCAGAAAGTGTAAAACAGACCCTATCACTCTAATTCCTTGCAGGTTGATAATAGCATTTTAAGAGAACTAAAGATATAATCAATAGGAACTGTATGGCTAAAGTTTTGAAGTAATTATGTTTACCAGATTTCCTGTTACAATTAATCAAGTTTGAAATCATGTAATACGAACAAACATAGATAGTTAGGTCAATGCAGAATAATAACAAAAGATTATCACACAGCTAACCACATACTGGTATACCATGCTATGAAGAAACAAAAAGTGAAATTTACTTTGTTGCCAGATTATAACACAGGATATATGATTATTAAATTCTAAAAAATGTGACAAAATACGTATACGTCTCAGAACAATATTCAAATAACATCAAGTAAGATATAATAACACAGTTTTTTCTCTAAGGAAAAATGTTAAAAAAGGATGTGTTAATGCTTTGGAAAGTTGATAATGCATTACACTTACTTTGACAGGAAGAGAGAAACTATGAACAGTAGTGCCACGAGGATAAAAAATATGCCCCAAATAATCTGAAACAAAAAAATGTTGTGATAGTGAGGAATGCAACAGTGACGGTTCATTGTCCCAACTGTACAAATGTTCACATCACACTGTGAGCACATACACACAGATGATCGAAACTGATAAGAGACTTCAGTTGCTATGACGTTTAATCCATATATTTTCAAATTCCGTTAATAAGTGCGTTATCATTTAGACTAGGATCTGCAGGCTTCTGTTTTTTTCTCTTGTGTCGTAAGCCTCACTAATTGAGTCTCATTCACTGAGCAAGCATCCAAAAGAAAATATCCCCTTTCCTGACAGTGGGCCTGTAGTACTTTACTCTGTTTACACTGGGTGAAAACTGCGCAAATTGGATTGGCTCGGCATAGACGAAAAGTTACCATAACTTTCACTTTGTCTAGAAGGGTCCTAAACGCAAACAAATACTCATTTGGTTATATTTGATATCCTTCATGAACTTTGGGTTTTGCAATAATTTCCCGAGCCAGCTTTTAGTGAGACTCTGCCTCTAAGTTACACCTCTGGGCCAGGTTAATGACTCCACTGGTTTGAAAGGAGTGATTAACTCCATTATAGACAAGCCAGGGCATGCTCCCCCCCATGGGACAACGGTGAAGAGGAGGTTACGTTCTCTAGGTCCAGACCCACCAAGGTTTCCCTCTGAGGTCCTGGAGGAATGAAACCAGTTTTGCAGCATCAGTTAGGACCTGAGGTAACCCACGGGAAGAGCTCTTGCAGAATAAAGCTTGAATCTCCTATCTTGAAAACATCCAGGAAGCTGTACAGGGTTGGGTCAGCCTGGAGGTGATCCTAGGAAGATCATGTCAGATTTGGAGACATTATGTGGAATATTCTTCTACTGGGCAGAGACACCCACCTATCAGAACTCCCACACACTATACTTAAATGCCTATGCATGGGCAGAGAGGAGTGAACTACAGAAGAAGAAGAAAGGACCCACTGTGTGGACAGACCCTGATGGAGAAGACTCCAGACTAATACATCCTGGGGCTTTACTGGACCCTGTTTCCAGGGCCAGTGGCTCTGGCCTCAACACTCTTTTAAGGACAGTAGACAGTGGGTAAGCTGAGGATCCTGACAGACAAGGTTCCTTGCATGTTCAGGATGAGTGTGCCACCCAATAATGGTACTAGGGTGTGTAGGTTGGTGGTGTAAACTGCTTTCAGAGCCACAGGATGCTGCTGCTGAGAGAACGCAGTCCAAGGAACTACTAGGCAGTTATGGGGCAGGACTACAGGTCTCTTAGGCTCCACCTCAATGAAGAACAGTCTAAAATAAAATCCAGGAAAACTCTGAAAACTTAGAGGCCATGAAGCCCTAAACTGATATCCCTAGTGATGGCTGGACCATGCCACTAGGAGTGAAAGGCCGCACCCTGCATAAAAAAATCTCAATGTGGCCTGGGATAACTACATTTGTTGCTCCAACCCGTGGGGAGCAGCCCGGAGAGTTGCATGGGCCGTTGGACCAAGAAAAACATTACCACCTGAGGCTTTTTTGATATACCCATGCCAGGACAGGTGCTCTGGAGGAAATCACACCAGGTATCACAGCGTTGTGCTCCACAATCCTAAATTTCAATTATTCCCTGAGGAGGGCAAATGCTCCAACTGGAGTACTGTCAACAGAAAACTGATGTTGCACTTTTTCTTCTCTTGTTAGAAATCAGGAAACAATCTCAGAGGAAATCAGTCTGCATAAGAAGCCCCCAGGCCAGTACCATAGGCCGCTGTGGAAGGAGGGTGCTTCCCCAGGCACCAGAAATGTTGTTTTGACTGGGAATGTTGTTGTGTACCTCCTCTTGCTCTTTGTGCCTATGGGGAGCAGGGAGAAGACAATCACAATCCTTTAGCCCAGGCTGCTGTGAGGAGATGCATGGGCAGGAACAAACAGAAGAGATGCTGACCCCTACTGGCAGGACAAAGGCCGGGTCAGGAGCCAGCTTGACCCTGTGGGCCTGAGCTCTAAAGCATTCATTAAAAAAAAAACTGCACAGTGCCTCATATGTCATGGCAAGGGCGCCTGCTGCAAAGGGAAAATGTTTCAGTTAGAAAGTTTTTAAACAAAACAGAACACTACCACTAGTAGCTGAATCAAAGGGATTGCCATGGGCCCAAAAGTAATGGACCATAATGCGAAGGGTCAATGCCAAAAGTTGCATAATTTATTTAGTGTCACCCTCAGAGAAGCACGGGTATAATCTGCCAGGAAAGCATCAGCCCCCCTGCTAAAGCCCTGCATTGGCTTTTACAAAGTGCTACCCTAGGTTTCCTGCACTCTAGAAGAGTGGCATGCAGGAGAGGGTTTCATTAGCTATCAACTAGTACTGGAGCTGCAACTGTTTTTGAGAGGCTGGGTCTTGTGGCTGCTTGACAACTGTGGTTAAAAATAGAAATAAGACTCTGACAAAGAAATACTCAACACATGACTCCGTTCAAGACATGTGAAAAGTAAAGCTAAATATATAAATATATATATTTTTTAAAGTTAGTACCATCATAAAAGTTTTTTTTTTAATGTTGAACTGCATTTTGGTTGAAGGGCTTGCTTTGCATTTGACTATTACAATCACACACTGACAAAGCAAAAAGGCCTCTCCTACTTGCTGGGCACATGGGGTGGGGGCAGAGTACAGTGCTATTAAGAATTAAGGCTTGTTGATGCACATTGTATTGAGTTCTGTGAATAGTAAATTACTTTTCTTTTTTTTTATGGGAAAAAAGAATTTTCTGGACAGTGCTGTTTGCTGTATGTCAGAGTTGTGAATCATGTAGTGTCTTGAGACTAGGTGCACTAGAACCCTCGCCGTTCTGGGCGGACCATGAACATAGATGGCATAACCTATTGGGAGGTGTCAAAGTGTGGTCGTTAATGGTTATTACCTAATCAGTGATTCAGAGTCTAATTGTATACAGAAGAATAAAGACATCTAATCAAGAGCTTCATGTGTAGCGTGTTCCTTGCATGCTGCAGGGAACGACAATACAACTGGTGACGATTAAGGGGATATGTGCCCCAAAGAAACAAGGCTGCTCTCCCTAAGTATTTGCAGTGACCCAGAATACTGCTCATGTGTGCCACATGCATCTTGCTCGATCAAAAGCAGGTCAGAGTGTGTGTGTTTAGAATTGAAGCGCCAATCCATTCCTGATACGACCCTCGAGGAAGTGGACTGCCCTGCAGAGGGAAGTGTTCAAAAGAATAAAGACTGTGATGCGACCTAACACAGGGCTATCATTGTTATAAGAAAAAGGAAAACGATAAAGGCAGTGACAACCAGGTATGAAGCAGACAGCTAAATGAGACAGTGATCAAGTGTGAGAGACAGAATCGTTACATACAGTCAAAAGGAGGGCAACGATTTACGACCTCTGCTCAGACAGGATGACCCAAGCACAAGCAAGCAGCCTGTGCTTGTAGAAATTGCAACTGCCCCCGAGAGCTGCTGTTGCCACCTGAACAGCATACATACTCTCAGTGGCAGAAGAAAAGGGTGCGAAGTATGATGCAGCTGCATTTCTGAAACTGCCAGACGGACTGCGTGGATTGAAATATTTGATTACTTCATAGATGTCCCAGAAGAAGCAGACGGTAAGAAAACCATTAATTATTTAAAGACCCTTGCCAGTGATGGAGCAAAAGAAGTCTTGTAGACGGAGGCAATATTGTATCGTCAGATTAAACCATTGAATACCAAATTCAATCAGATGCCGAATGTTGAATATAAAAGGTACGTTTTCAATTAGGTGAGACAGTATGATGGTGAAACGATAGACAAGTTTGTCGAAAGACTCAACGTGTTCATCAAAGACTAACGATGAAGAAGCCATATGTCTTCCTTCAGAAGACGCATGTTGAGAGAGACGCTCAGTCTAGACAAAATACTCCTGGCTGCAAAAGCTGATGAAAGAGCAGAACGACAAGCTGAGGATATGGAAGCTGTAACAGCAAAAAACGAATCTGCATTGCAACATCGAAAAATGTGTCAGCGCTGTTCATGAAGACCAAGCACAAGCGCCAAGCACACACGTGCAACTCAACATCTTTAAAGAAAGAAAAGGTGTGTTTTCAATGTGGGTTTTCATATCCCCACGATGACAAGTGCCCAGCCATCAGACAAACATTCAAAGGCTGTGGAAAAGTAAACCACTTTGTAATGGTTGGCAAGGCAAAAGAGAAACCAAATGCTTTCCATTGTGAAGAGAAAATGGACACCAGAAAGTTCCAGACGTAGTCTCGCCACGCCACAGGGCCAAAAAGCAACATCAACACGACTAGTAGAAACCCAACAAAGTCGCCCATCCTCAAGCTCATCCTGCACAGACTCATGCTATGATGTCAACCAAAGGAGGCTAGGAACGTGTTGGATGGGTTTCATGCAGGGATGAACAAATGACAAAGATAAATCATCAAACAGAACAACCACATTTCTTTAGACACTGCCCCAAGATCACAATAAAGATTAAAAGTTGCCCCCTAAACTTCATCAGAGATAGTGGTGCATCAATTAACATCATGCCAGTTGAGAAGTTTATTAGACTGTCTCCTATGCCACTACTAAACCTGCCAAACACAAAGGTGTACAAATGGGCAGCTTCTAAACCACAGTGGAGTTAAGAATCATTCACCGAGACCATGAAATATAAAGCAGTATCAGTGCAAATGCTATTTCACATACTTCTAGGAACTTCATCTAGTGCATATGACAGCTCAGCTTTGCCACTGCTACTGACATGGGACTGATGTCTCAATTACAACTTGCACACAAAATGGGAAATCGTAAGGCAGTTTCAGTCAGTATTCCATGGTCTTGGGAGACTCCAGACAATGAAAGTACTTCTTCACATTGACAAGGACATTAGCCATGCTGCTCAGCAGCACCACAGAATTGCCTTTCATTTGCAAGAAGCCATTGAGAAAAAAATGAAAATGCTGTTGAAGCATGACATTATTGAGCGCTCCACTGATCCTATGGCATGGGTTTGCCCATAGTGGTGGTGCCCAAAAAGGACATTGGAGGTGCACTGCGCATCTGTGTTGATAAGTGCCAGGCTAATAAAGTAATTGAAAGAAAGACATCCTGGTACACATATACGGGACATGATCATGCAACTGAATGGTGCCAAAGTCTTCTCTCGTCTTGACCTTAACAAAGGATATCACTAACTCAAACTGGAAGAGAACTGCAGGCACATTACCACTTTTTCGACTCATGTTGGTTTCCTCAGATATAAAAGATTGAGCTTGGGACGGTCATCAGCTGCAGAAATATTTCAATAACGTTTTCCAATCATTACAGACCACAAAGCGCTACTCACTATCTTCATGAACCCGAAAACCAAGATGCCTCCTCGCATTGAGAGGTGGAGTTTGCCACTGCAAGAGGATGACTACATGATTGGGCACAAGCTGGGTAAACAGCAGAACCCTGCACGAGTGCCTCTACGTAGACACAGCTTGACATCCAAAACTGCTGAAAAATACATCAATTTAATAGCACAGTCCAGCATGCCGGCAGCCTTATCCATTGAACAGATCACTGAAGCTACTAATGCTGACAAGAACATGCTCATCTCGAGAGACATCATTTCAGATCAGTCCTGGAAAAAGAGCATTCGACCCTTGGAGGATGACCTTGAATTTCAAAAGTTAAAATTTTTTACAGTATGAACCTTCTGCAACCAAAGGTGTTGTGCTGAGAGGCTCAAGAATCGTAATACCAAAGAGCCTACAACAGCAAGTCATTGAACTGGCTCATGAAGGACATATTGGCATCATGGCTACCAAAAGAGCACTAAGAGATCGAGTGTGGTTCCCCTTCGTGGATGAGCAAGTTGAGAATAGACTAAAGGAGTGTCACCTGTGCAACTGTCTTTCCCCTAAAGCAACTCAACATCCACTGAACATGTCTGTCCTTTCTACACAGGCTTGGGAAAGTGTTGCTGTTGATTTCTTTGGGCCGTTAGGGAACGGACATCATTTCATGGTAGTCATGGATGAGTATTCACACTTTCCGCTAGTGGAAGAAATGTCATTGAACACCCATGACAATGTCACAGAGCAACTGGTGCCTCATCTTCACAGCGTGGAGATACCCGGCATTCTCAAATCTGACAATGGCCTGCCGTTCAATAGTCGAGGGTTCAAAAAGTTTCTAGTCAAACTGAATGTCAAGCATCAAAAGACCACAACTCTATGGCCGCAAGCAAATGGCACTGTTGAACGATTCATGGGCACCCTTAAGAAAGAATTGTCACATTTCAAGCACCTCCCTCAAAGTTTGTCACCTCTTGCGATCTTTGATGGGGTGATTTTAACTGACAGTCCAGCTAAAGCAGTAGAGTCTACACCATTGGTGCTCAATCAGAGTGTATCTCCACCATCTCATATCACTTGATCTGGTCCACTAGTGCAAGTGCCTCAAAGATTTATTGAAGAGATCTGATAAAACTATTATTTGCACCTTCTGTTTAACAAGGGGGGGAGATGTAGTGTTGTGAGACTAGGTGCTCTGGGACCCGCACGGTGCTGGGTTGACCTTCGAGATTCATTGCATGACCTCCTGGGAGGTGTTAAGGTATGGTTGTTAACAGTTATGATGTAATCAGTGATTCAGAGTGTGGTTGTTTGTGGAGGAATAAAGACGTCTAATCAAGTGCTCCATGTGTGGTGTGTTCTTTGCATGCTCACGGGCTGGGAAGTACACTACAAATCACTAACTCACAGAACCTCCCCTAAGTAAGCCTTGGACTGCTCTGTCTCACTACCTTGAGAGTCAAGTGCTAAAAAGGGGGTACATGAGTACCTGTTTGGGATCTGCAGTATGGGGCCGCAAGACACCAGAGGCAAAAAGCCACAGTTATTACAATTAAGGCCTAGAACCTTCATATTTTCCTATGACACTCTGACCTGGATTTCTCATACAGAACCCAAGAAAATAAATGGCGGTTGTCACTAAAGAAAGATATCAAAATTTAAAATAAAAAATGACAAAATTTACAGTGGAGAATATCACCTTTCAACAAATCACAATGCACAAAGTAACATAAGGCTTAATGGAAAATTAAGCTGAACACCAAATAAAATTATGCAATTCTGATAAACAAACCACAAGGACCAGAATGGATATCAAAGCTTTTTTACAATCTCAATAAAGCCTGCTTGTGACAAAAACTGATGCTCTCTTGAGAAAAGCGTGTTGTACCCAAAAAACATACATTAAACCATTTAGAACAGTTTTAGGAAAGTCAGGAACCTTAGATGTAAGTCAGACTTCCAGATACTGGAAAACAGTTTTAGAAGGGTGATGAGAAGGTTGAAGACAAATGACGGACTTTGGACTTTATACAGGTGAATGCTACTGAATTAAATGGAGTATTAACTAATCAAGGTGCTCTTTAGACAAAGGTTCACTGGTCTACAAATCTTTTCCAAATAAACAGCCACCTTCTTTCCATCTGGGTAAGGTGCCTTGAGACCACTTACTGGGCTCAGGTAATTGCAAAATTTCAATCAAGGAAAACAAAAAGTGGCATGCTCAGGTTCTCCCTGCCAGTACAAAACCTGGATACTGTCTGGGGGTCAAAAGTGGGCACAAAACCCCAGACTTTCTCTCTCTGGCTGTACCTGTATTTATTAGCTTCTGGCAAAATTATGCAAATATGACTCTGCGGATCACTAGCTCCAACTGACCGGACAGCATCCTCCTTAAATGAGATGTTTTAGGATAGGTCACCTGCCCTTTTTTTAAAAATAAAAACTGGCTTTCAGTTAGCCAAAGTAAGTAATTGTACTCTGAAGGAACACAAAGAGCAAGGGCAGATAATAAACCTTGATGCTAAAGTCAAAATGGCTACTAATGTGCTTTCAAACTGAGGTGGGAACTCTTAACATGATCCTACTTTTTTCCAAGTTAAAAACTGATCTCTTTACTTTCAAATCTTACAGTTGTAATTCTAATTTCTTACTGAATCAAACAATGTTTCCAATAATTTTACAGTGCACTGATCCACATGTAACGATATCTTTCAAATTACACACAACAGGAGGCTCTAAGCAGTTTCTATTGCCACAACAAAAGTCCAGACATACTTGAATAGTTTGTCTATTGTTTTTAATAAATAAAATTCAACAATGTGCTTTCTTCCACTTGCCATCAATGTTTCTTGGGGATAGGTTAGTTAATGTGGAATACAGTCTTTTCTGCTACAAAAAATTACTATTATGAGATAAGGTAGCACATCTGATGCACTTTCTAGTATGATCATCAACCCATTTGGTAGAGGAGATCCCTATGTACGAACAAGTATTTTGGGTAAGGTTTCAATGCTCCTTCTTTGCTTATCTTGAGGCTACACATTTGATAAATCATCGTTAGACACTGAATTACTAATTTTCATCCAGAGCTTTCCACTGTAGCAAAGTATTACTTTTAGCAGCCATGACTGCAGTGATTAAAGAAAATGGAACTGTTACAGGGACTTTAAACAAAATGCATTGCTTTCTAATTTAATTCAGATAGAGCACTGCATAAATGTAAAAAAAAAAAAAAAGGATTTGTTAGACCTGGCATCCTTGGTTTCAACTCTCCTGTTTTGCTGAATTTGTTTTTGTTGTCTTCAGGACTCTGCACACATTACCACTGCTAACCAGTAATAAAGTCATTATGCCCTATCCTTAAAACCGGGTAGAACTAGCATATATCCAATTGGCATATTTACTTGCTTGTATGTCCCTCGTAAAGTGGCATTACCTGTGCCCAGGGCCTGTAAATAAATTAAATGCTACTAGTGGGCCTGCAGCACTGATTGTGCCACCCACTTAAGTAGCCCTTTAAACATGGCTCATGCCTGCCAATGCAAAGCCTGTGTGCAGTTTTAAACAGCCATTTCGACCTAGCAAAATAAACCTTATGCCAGGCCCACACCTTCCTTGTAATGTGTATAAATTACCTCTGGGGAAGACCCTGGACATCCCAAAGAGCAGGGTGCAGGGTATTTAGGAGGTTGGACAAGCACTTTTAGGTTTTACATGCCCTGGTAGTGAAAACCCCTTATATTTGTTTTTCACTACTCTAAGGCCCATTTCTCCTGTAGGATAACATTGTTGTTACCTTATTACATTTATTAAGCTGTAACTTTCAAATGGAAACAGGTTCCCCAGATCATGGTTGGGGCCCTTGCAACTGTTATGAAAACTCCTCTTTATGGTAAACTCAGATTTTAAATTACTATTTTGAAAATGCCACTTTTACAAAGTTGGCATTTTGCTACCTTTTCATTTTTTAATCTTGGTCTTAACCTACTTCTGAATTATTAAATATGGTGGCTATGGTTCTGAGCCAATTGTATTCTCTTTTCTTTTCTCTCTCCTGCATACACCTATAGTCTGTGTTCATCATAGATCTGACCATTATTGGCATAAGATCTTCGGTTAAGAACCACCATCTTTACAAGGGGTGGCCTGTCAGACATTGCAGCGCCAGTCTGACGAGGAGCTTGCCCAGTGATGAAGCTTGACATCCTATCGGGTGTGTGAGGGCTCTCTAGCTCTTGATCATCAATAGCCCTGTGTCTTTTTCAGCACTTTATTCTTCGTCATTAGTTATATTTGAGAGAGTGTACACTGGACCAATAATCTCCCTGTTCCCTCCTTTATTACAATTTTACTACCTTAGCCATTTATTGCCTACAGCCTGTCTCTTGGTCACATGACTGGGTGCAGCTGATAGTTGGGCTTTGTGTATTCCTCCTGGACAGTCACGCACAATAGGGAACGTAGGTGTGCCTGGGTGGGGCATCACTGGCAGGGCGGGAGGACACAGCTTGGCACAGTCCTTCTTACATTTGAATAGGCTGTGTCCTGCCTCCATATAAAGGGCTGCGTGCAACCTGTAGTTAGTCTAGAGCCAGGAAAGGGGAAGCAAAATCCCTGTGCACTTGTAAAGGAAACCTCTCGCACCTTCTCCTACTTCAAAGGAGGCACCTGTTATGAATATTGGACCTCAGACACCAACTCTTCATTACACTTATGGACCTGTGGAGACTGCCAGGAAGAAGGACTGCTCGACTGCTGAAAGGTCTGCCACTCTGCTGGACTGCAGCCTTGCTGCCCTGCTGCCATCCTGCCTGAGACATAGGGTCTAAGGGCTAGTCTGCTGGACTCCTCTTCAAAGCTGTAGGGTCATAAGGATAAGTTACTTAACTGTAAATCCTAGTTCTCTTCCAGGAGTATCCTCATCAAAATCATTAACAATGAATATTCCCACCCTCGTGCGGGGACCCCGGAGCATACATAAAATACACACATGTATAAGTATGAAATATGCACAAAAAAATATATATAGCATTTTTTGTAGACAATTTTCATACCAAACTCATGTATACGTGTGTACAACAGCAATGCAGACTATATTCAAAAACAGGCTAAAATGCTTTATTTCTATTGATTTTTTTTTTTTTTTTTTAAACAGTCCCTTTAAAAATTTCTAGAAGAGAAAAACTTTCCAAAGCCCCATAGCTGGGCCCAGGGAAAGAAGCAGTAGCAACATCAGTGAAAAAAGAGAAAAAACTACATTGAAAACAATGGAGCATTATTAGCCAATAGGCTGCATGCAGGTTAACACAGCAGAACCATAAAATTCTGGCACCGTGCCTTTAAGACCCTGAGCACCTCCAGTATCCCACCATGCCTCAGGGGTGAAGGAGAGGTGACAGTTGGTTCACAGTTAGGTCAGTTCTTTTTTCCGGCTTCTTCTAAGAGGATCCTGGAGCATTGAGCTCTCAGTTTTTCTGAGTTTTTCTCAGGAAAATATTTAAAAACAGCGTTTTTTCTACCTTCACTCGACATTTCACACCTTTGTCTGAGTCGAGGGATTTTTTCCTGACTGGAAAACACCTTCTCTTTTTGTGAAGTGCCCTTCCTGTGGGAAGAAAAAGGCCCAGTCTGATCCACACTCTGTCTGTATTGTGTTTTTCCCTCAGAGTCACTGCCCTGACACTTGCAGACACTGCAAGAACATGTCAAAAAGAACTCTGAAGGACAGGGAGAAGATCAGACTTCATGGTCTTCATGAGAGGCAGAAGACATCGTCCTCTCCGCTTCCCAGGCAGCCAACAAGCCATTCTCAGGAAAGACAGGGTAGATCGACGTCAGCTGGTAGGAAGGTCCCTGTTTGTTCCCCGTCGACGTCATCGCTGCCGCCGTCACATCGTCATAGATCGCCGTCAACAGCGACTTGACCGACGTCGATGGATACGACGTCGAAGGTACATAGCCATCATAAGGGCAGATCTCTGTCGACGGCAACCCACCGATCGACGTCGAGCCAGCAGCGCCGTGCTCATTCGCTGTCGAAGGCCTTGCATCCCTCGACGGCACGGAAGACGAAGTCGAGATCGCCTCAACGGCGAGAGCAAAGACATCTGTCGTCGGCGACCCATCACTCGACGGCGAGGCACACAACATCGAGCAGGTCACGGTAAAGGGACCACCGGTCATTGTCGAGGCGCTCAACGTCGAGACCAGAGCAGTCCGTGGTACTCCCTTCAACGTCGTTGCATCTTTCGACGTCGACACAGGTGTTGCCTATCGCACAAGGAGAAGAGCGTCAGCTACCGCCGCCTGATAAGAACACTCCAACAAGTCCAGTGGTCTCCATAAGGAGTGGTTCGTCTCGGCAGTCGAGAGTCGCATCGTCTGGGCACATCTCGCCCATCAACCTATCGCCAAGGTGGATCTCGGAGCAGGTCACGCTCCCAGAGAAGATCCAGATCAAGATCACGCCGTCACAGAAGGTCTCCTTCTTGGTCCACATCGTCGGGGTCTTCAGTAAGAGGGTACTCCCCGACTCTAACAGATTCTCCACCAGCTAGAGTTTCCCCGGTGGATGACATCACAACTTTTAACATGGTGCTTCTCAGGGGAGCACAAAAGCTGAATATTGAGGTCCCAGAGCCTTCAACCTCCTCATCCGTAATCTTTGAAACCCTACAACATAGGGCCGTTTCAATGTTTTTCCTGTGGAACAGCTGAACTAACTATACCTACCCAGTGGCGACCACCACTGGGAACTTGGCTATATATTTGACACTGTTTGATGAATCTTCATGACCTTTTCATGAAAAAAGTGTGCCTAAGGGTTTTGTTGTTCAAGGAAAGTTTTTGGGGTGATCTGTCAAGCGGCGACCGAGACAAATGAGGGCAGGGGGAATGGGGGGTCAAAAAAGTGCATTTTCCATTTTAATTTCATAAGGATTTTGAACATGACTACAGTCCGACCTGCTGGACGGATTTACACCATATTTGGCAAAAAGGTAACTTTTGGTCTGCAGGTTATGCTTTTTTTTAATTTGGTGTAAATCCGTTCGGTAGTTTAAAAGGAAATACAAATGTGTATATGTATGGCTGCAACGCCTTTGCAAAGATCTGATTGGCTGCCAACACTTCAACCAGGTGGCAGCTATTTTGGGACTCTACTTCAGCCGAGTCCTTAAAAATAAATTTTTTTAAAAAAGAATAGGAAGCAGGGTAGAGATAACCTGAGCCCCTAGCCTTGGGAATCCCTACATTTTTTAAAAATTCACAGCAAGATTCTTGAATATTAACAAATTTCAAAGTGACCTTAAAAAAAAAAAAGAAAAAAAAAAAAAAACAAGCACGGTCTCCTATGCTTACTTTTAATATTGCCCCAGGGTGGACAAGGTCTCAAGGGCATAATTATTATTAAGGAGAGGTGCATGGGGCTCACATCCTAGGGCTTTCAAAAGCCCTGGTGACCACCATCTCCCTGAGGCAACATGAAACATAACTGCGGGGGGCTGCGTGGACCCCCCGGGGCCCTGGATACTGCCACCTCCCTGGGACAACAACAAAGAAAGAGATGCGTGGGGAGGACAATGAGGACCCTACCCCCGGGGAACACCACCTCACCGGGGGCAACAACTACAAAAGAGATGCATGGGGTGCATGCACCCCTCTGGGGACCACAAGCTGCTCGGGAATTCAATAATAAAATGATGTGGGGGGCCACATGGACCCCCAGGCTCCAGGAACCACCACCTTCCCAGAGCTGCAAAGAAATAATTATGCAGGGATGCTGACCTCGTCTCCACCCCTCAGCACCGGGGGGGGCCACCACCTCTCTGGAGCCAATTAATTTAAAAAACATATGGAGGGGGCAACACGATCCCCCTACCGGTCCATATACAGCCCCGGGGACCATCACCTACACGGGGCCAGCCCTGTGCAGAACAGAGGAGTGGAGCTGCACGGCCCCCCTACTGCACCCATTAACAGTCATGGGGTCCTCCACCCCACCAAGGTTCCTGCTGCCTTCTGAGGTGCTCACCCTCGGGAGGTGGCTGTTTGCTTTTGCTTGGCAAAGCAAACGTAACTCCACTCCCAGCAAGCAGGAGCTTAAAAACTGCCACTGCTTGCTGGGCGTGTTTTCATCTCTTTCTCTTCCAGCAGACTTTTTTTAGCGCAATATCTCATGTGGTGTCTGTGAAAAGTAGATTCCTTCTAATCTGCCGCTGAAGCGAGAGATTGTGTTCTAAACTTTTAAAAACTACAAATATGTAAACTTGCAGTGAAGACCCGACTGTTTGGCCCGCTCCATATATATAAGTGGTATATAACGTCTTAACCCCCCCCTCCCTTTTTTCTCTGGAAGATGGAGGGATTACTAAAAGCACCCCAAACCCTGAGTGCATTTCTCACCGATTTCGGGGATGCTTTCTTGACGCATAGGAATATGATCACCTCAATACCAAAGAAGCACTTCATGAGAGCTGTCGGGTAGGCCGCAGGATGTGTGTGGCATGGCATTTGTGGTTATAAGGGGTTGGCTGCAGGGCCTGGCCGCAACCCAGGCCCTAAGGCCTACTTCCGCTGCGCACGACCAAAGGCCGTGAGAGGCACAGGGTTGGTCACAGGGCCTAGCCACAGCAGTGGGTGGAACAAAGTGAAAGTATTTAAAATGACTTTACATTAAAAAAAAGACATTCACTGTAAAAAAACAAAGGTAAAAGGAATGTTATAGTTAGGAAATAGAATTTAAAATAAAATAGAAATTCACTTTAAAAACTAAAGGTTACAGGGACCTTATAGTTAGGGTCACATTTCAAAAGCACAAAACCATACAAATTCAGCTGTTATAGTTATTTTAAATAACTATAACTCACGCCCTAAGGTAACTATAACTCGCACCCTTGCCATACACTACTAATTACCCCAGATATTTCATCACTCATGACATCTTTGATAATATCACTGTAACATCTGCTGTTAAATTATTGATGAGAAAACTGTGTATGCAAGGGTGCAAGTTATGGTCACCTTAAGGTACATTTAAATGTGAGCCTAACTATAAAGTCCCTGTAACTTTTGGTTCTTTCAAGTGAATGTGTGTATATATACATATATATATATATATATATATATATATATATATATATATATATATACATAAAAATATATATATCTATATATATATATAGACACACATTTATATATTATATAATTTTTTTTGCCAACTTTCACTTTTTAGATTTTTCAAGACTTGTTGTGAGTGGTTAACCAACACTAACTACTCTTTAGGCAGCAAACAGTGCAGTAAAGAACACAAATGTAATAAGATTTTTTTTTTTTTTTTTTTTTTACATATGGTCACACGAAAGGTCATCAATTTATGATCTAATTTCCAAGATATAACGGGTTCTAGCCAGTAATGAACCGATAAGACAAAAAAAATGGTAAAAGGAAATTACTGTGGATGAATAGGCAGATCTTGTCAAAGGCAAATGTCAAATATTCTTTTTAAGGTAAACATAAAATAAATGATGCATAAGAAATATAAAGTGAACATTTACACTGCACATGTAGGCCAAAGCAGTGCTGTAAAAAGAGAAAATGGAAGATAAGTGGGAGGTGATATTTTATCCGAGGTACTTCATATATAAATCTGCTGTGATTTTACAATGGCACCACTGAACGCGGCCTACTTTCTGCTGTCTTATATTTCAATACTCAGATTGTACAAACTTCAAACTCTTCCTTTCTGGAATTACTAACAATAATAGCTTTTGGTCACTGATCACATTTGAGACAGACCTATTGTACAATTTTTGCATTTAAATCTCTAAAGAATTGTTTGCACCAGGGTCTTACAGGCATTGAAGCATAAAACCTAGATGAACAATTGAGATATCAATTGTGTAGGAAGAATACATTGCAAGTAATATGTAAGAGCAATGGTTAGCGTTTCATACAAATTTCAAGTGGTTTTTAACCAAAAGGAAATCATCTTGACCTATTTTCCTTTATCATTAACAGACTTTTAGGTGAATGATGGCATACTAACAGCAAGATTCTAGTTGGTGCGTCTTTCAATTATCCTCAAATATTTTGCAACATTACTCTCTTTTGAGGTCCAGTGTCACATGATATGCCATATAAAAAGGGAGGGGAGAGAATAAAGCATGATACCTAGAATTAAACTCACTTTCAGGGGTCTCATAACACTGCATAAAGATGTCCAACAACTCTGTTGGAAATGTTCTAGGTGCCTTTCTCTTCTCCGAAGAGTCCTGAGCTTTTCTTCCAAATACTGAAGAGAACGCC
The DNA here is from genome assembly GCF_031143425.1 of Pleurodeles waltl. NCBI lineage: Eukaryota > Metazoa > Chordata > Amphibia > Caudata > Salamandridae > Pleurodeles > Pleurodeles waltl. The sequence continues at coordinate 1,432,210,107 of NC_090444.1, read as the reverse complement.
GTTCCTTTGATGGCAGCGGACGACCATCTTTGCACTGTGGTAATTAAAGCAGAATAAATTTAACAGTTTATTTGCAAATGTTTTAAATATTTTTGTTGATAAGACTAGTCACAATATGTTTGGGGAGTGTAAGAATGCTTGCAAATACATAACAAATACATAGGATTTGGTTTGTGTCAGCAGTCTGCCTCACATAACGATGCAGTTGACAGTTGGGGTTTTCGTATTCCTCCTAGAGAGCCACATACAACAGGGAGATTAGATGTGCCTGAATGGGCCATCAATGGCAGATTGTGAGGGCGGTGCTGAGCAGAGTCTTACTCATACTTGAACAGAATGGCCTACCTTCACACAAAGAGCTGCATACCCTATGTAGTTAGTCTGGAGCCAGGACAGGGAAGACAGGATACCTTCAAAGGGAAACTTCTACAATCTTATCCCCCACTTCAAAGGCACAATTGGGTATCAATATTGGACCTCAAACACCAACTCTTCAGTACACTTCTGGACTTGTGGATACTCTGCAATAAGGACTCATGTGTTTTGGACTGCCACTCTGCCGGACTGCTGCCCTGCTATACTGCTGTCTTGCTACGCTGACCTTATTGCTGACCTCTTGCCTGGGTGAGAAAGACTGGACCTGCATCTGTTGAACCAAGGACCCCAGAATGACTCCAATGGTTGGCTGGCTGGCCTCCTAGCTAGAGTCTCAGCGACAGAAAACAACTTTGAACTCAGCACCTGGACTCTGGCATCTGCGAGTCCGCCCTGCCAAGTGGTGCCACTCTAGTCCTGGACCCCTGGAAGTGGCCCTAAAGTGTTCTGCCAGACTATGTAGATCCAGCAGAACCAATGCATCTCTTTTGCTATGCACCGCAGCCCTGAGCAGAACTGACCCATTGCCGCTGCTGCGTGGTTTGGATCCATCGCAATGACCCACGTTTCCCCCGCTGCCTCTTCGGAACAGATGCTGTGTGATGCATCCTCAGCGCAGGCCTTTGCATCCCTTGTCAACGGAAGCCTCAATGATGACGGACTTTGCGCAGGGGGCCTAGCTGGCTCGCACTCCATCGCAGTTGGTCTGAACTTTTGACTTTGTCCCTGTCCAGCGCAACCAGATATCTCCAGTTGGCATTGAGCGCTTTCTGGAGCTTTTTCTAATTAAATCTACAAACCTGCATATCTTCGGTTCTACTGATTGGATATTTGCTGTTTTGGTCTTATTTTATTCATTAAAACTGACTCTATTTTTTTATTAACATGTGGGCCACTTTTGTGGTGCGTTTTCATTCTGTTACTGTTTGAAGTGTTGAGCAAATTATTTACACATTGCCTCTGAGTTAAGCCTGACTGCTCTGTGCCAAGCTACCCGAAGGTTGAGCACAGGTTTATTTATGGCTGCTTGTGACTTCATCCTGAGAAGAATGGTGGTTGCCTCTGGAGAAGAATTTCCCTCCACTCAACCAGTAACCCAGTTTCTTACACTCACCTTATGGATATGAACTAGAAATGTCTTCACTGCAAAAGCTCTCCAGTGCCACCAGGTGGCGCTATGTGGCTTTAGTCACTGCTATGCCCACCTTGATGTGAAAACATCGGAACATGTAAGGCACAAACTAGCAAGCTGGCATCAATTCCTGGCATTTTTCGACACTCTATAGAGCCATACCAAGAGGAACCAAGAAAGCATAAGCAACAGCGAAAATATTGGTAGCCAACACACTGCGTACACTAGGATCTTATTATTAACTGCACAAGTTAGGATGGAGGACAGAGAGATATTTGCAGGAAAGCATAGTAAACACTGGAAAAATCAGTACCGCAGGCAAGTAACTTCCATCTGATGGATACTTCTTCCTGTAGACTTCACACCTCATGAATAAGGTCCAAAGCAACACACTCAGGAAGGCAGGACGGAGTAGCCTTGATCAACCAAGACAACTGCACTACACAACCCTGGGAAAGTGGTGGTTACTGTGAGTCTGAGCCATGAAGAAAGAAATTGGGCGAAAACGTATGTGAGGTTACCTGGCAAATATTAACCACCAGGATGACCATGATGAGAGCACTGGAAGCAGTCATGGCCCTCATGGAATGTCCACAAATGACACGGCAGGGTGTTTTTTTGTCCAATGCACAACAGTGCTTAATGTAAGGAGTAACCCCAAAATTAAATAGCATACTTGGATACCACAATGCCTTCCATGGCCACAGCAACTCTTCCTATCAGGAGGGGTAGATGTGATAACACATAGCACACCTTGGTCCCAGTCTATGCAGTCACTCCTCTTTGATGGGATGAGGAGGAAAGAAGAATAAGGTGGGTGAATGGCACATGTTAAAGCAAGACAATCTTTGGCAGATTAGCAGTGAAGGTGTGCAGCATATTCTTACCTAGGTAGAACATCATGAAAGGGGGCGGGAATGAAAAGGTGCGCAGTCCACCAATGCCACAGGTCCAACTTATTGCTAACAGTAAAGCAGTTTTCAGCATCAGTAGCCTAATAAGGCAACTGTTTTAGCTCTAATGGAGATCCAATGAAGAAGGGTAACACTACATTTAAATCAAACCATGGAACAATGAAAGGAGTGTGAGGGGATAAAGTACTCTCTGCTAAAGACACACCAAACGTGGCAAATTAATAAAGAAAACTAAGAAGGCTGGTCAGGGAAGCACCACACAAAAGGTGGATAGGCAGCTAAATAGCTATTTACAGTACAAACTGCCAAGCCCTTCTGTGCAAGAAATAACATTAAGCTAGAACATCAGTAAGGTAGGATTGGAAAGAATCCAAAACTGACTCACACCTCTGAACAAATTTACCTTAATAGGGTGGATAAATGCATTTTGTGATGCGTTTGCTGCCAGCCAAGATTGCCTCAGCCACAGGTGACAGATGGGCTTGAGTAGCCACTACTAATTTCAACACATTTTGCTTCAGAGGATTGGGGTAGAGGACCCAACAGCCCTTCTAGGAAAGCGGGTCCAGCCTGTGCAGGAGAGGAAGAGGGCATGAGGCAGGAGTTCCAGCAGATAAGCATACCAAATCATCCTCACCCAATCTGGGGCAATGAGGATCAGTTGTGCTCAACTCTCCTGCGCTATCAGAAAGACTCTTGGTAGAAGCAGGATTGGCGACAATGCTTAAAGCAGTACCTGTTTTGCTGGGAGGCAAAGTTCAATGAGCTTGCTGTTAAGCAAATATATCTGAATTGGTCCAGGCAGGATTTAGCATTTTCTTCAAAGAGGTGCTTGCTGTCAAAGAGCATGCCCATTGTGGTCACTTGGACATCTTCCAAGAAGTCTGGGGAGTGCATTCAAGCATGGCAGAGCAGGTAGAAGCCATAGGTATAGACCCAGCCACTGGGCCAACTGAATCCTAGTGATACTTCATGATTTGTTTCAAAGTGTCTAGCCAGATCTGAAAACAGCTTTTTTTATGTGGTTGGGAAGATTGATAATGGTCATTTATGACAGCTTCAATGGTGTATGGATGCAGTGGTCAAGACGGCATGTGGTATGGTATTAGCGATGTGAACAGTTAAAACTGACACATGGTAAGACTTCTGAGCTCAGAGTCACGTTTCCTAAACTCTAGGTATGGAAATGCAGTAGAGAAGGTTTTAGGGTTCAGACTAGTAGAAGAAATTTGCACCACCAGACCCTCCGGAGAAAGGTTACCATGAAAGAAACTTTGGCTCTGACGGTGCCAGTCTGTATTGTTGAGTAATTTATCTGTGGCCTTCAAGGCCAGAAGAGGGTTTCCCCCCAGTCAGTCAATAATGGCTTCCAAAAATACCTCGCTAAAAGGCAGCTCTGGACCTGATACCACAAAAGATGGCTCCAAGATTATGACTCTGTTTTACCTTCCCAGGGGACAAGAGCAATTCCAAGCCTTCTGCAGATATTCATGCAAATAAAGTGAAATGTACTTCTGCGGAAGGGGAGTAAACAGTAAGGAATGTACCCTCCTGAATAAGTATCAAGGCCCTTACCACTTAATAAGTTTGGCTATAGCTCTTTTCAAGCATAACAAAAGCATCGGAGTCCCAGTTCAAAAAGTTACTCCACTCGTGCAAATATATGGGCCCTAGGGAGGGGTTCTGCTCTGAGTTCCTTGTCAAAACAGGCATGAGTCTTATCTCTCACCAGATGGATAATATTTGCTGACTTCAAAGTTGGAAATTGGGCTGAAATTAGATTTGAGGTTCTTACCAGGTAGAATATCCAAGAAGATGCTGAGAGCACAGGGCTCAGTGTATAGGTAGTCACTGGCTTCTTTGTTTGGAAGCGGTGTGGAGTCCAGAACCTGTGGCATTGTGGATTATGACGACATTGGAGTCAGGGTCGGTGGAATCAGCAAATACGCAGAAATGAATCCAGTGACCAGAAGAGTAGCATGGCCATACGGAATTTGCTCAGTACAGTAGAAGGAAAGGACTCTGCCTGCAAGGGGACAGCAGAAGGAGTTGACAAATCCAGCATCATCTTCTCTAATACTGGAACTGGCTCCAAGTACAAAAAAGAAATTGATGTCAGGGAGAGCGTACATTTAATTAAGGACGAGAACTTACATGAAGGTAAAGAGGACTGCTTTGGGGTGTCTCTAAAGGCTTCAGGGATGAAAAGGGTCTCTGGTTCTTTGATGGCCCTTAGATGCATTTAGAGCAGGAGTCACAGCCAATGAAGTGTAATGGGATCCAAGAAACCAAATGCAGATGTCACCTGACAAAGATTCGGCAAAGACATATTTTTTCGGCTTCTGCAAGCAGGTTTATTCCTTGAAATCTGAGGAGAAGTCATGACCTAGTTATTGTTAGGTTTTGAGGACTTTCAGCAGTCAAGCACTGAAAGCTCTCTTAACCTGTATCAATGGAGTGCAGAAAAATATTAAAGGACGCCAGTCTGCACCCTGTATGCGTCATTTGTTCTTATATACTGGGTGGGAGAAGGAGAGCTAAACATAGGAAAAGAAGATCCCACATCCAGTCTGGTGCCTTATGAATAACCAGAAGGCTACTCAAAAGGTGATGAATCATCTAACAGAGCTATTTTTCCCTGGAAACTTATAGTCATTAGAAAACAATGAGGCAATTACAGCAGTATGCTTATTTAAAGCACTACTCAAGAAAGCGGGAATCTAGTTGAACTTTAATATCTTGAACAACTGCCACTTTTGAACATGAAAGTTCTTATAGTTTATATTAAAATTCTCAAAATATATTACACTAACAAATACAGGCTGGGTATCTGGGTGATTATTTTCACAATATCAATTCTACATTTATTTTATATATTATAACCACAGCATATTTGTTGTAAATAAACAGCAGCAAAATGTCAAGGATTTGGTTAGGAGTGACGGTAAAAGCAGGCGTTATAAGCAATATACAACTTACCATGCACTCAAAGTATATTTTCAGCCACAGTAGACTATCTTTATAAAGGAACTTCTTAGTGACTATTTACTTCATCATAATGTACAGTTCAGGATAGTTTAGCCCACACAAACAGTTAACATATTTTGGTTCAAGCGTTGGAGAGAAAACACAGTAGGATACCAAATAAAGCAACAATTACTTGTTCAGTTGTCCGTAATCCATAATGGCTTAATAATAATTTGACTCACTGATATCAGAGACATAGAATTCCTCAAACTGAGGGACAATGACATACAATTACTGTGCATCTCAAGGGAAGGATAGGAGCAATAGAAGTTGGTCAAGATAGAGGATCTGTTGGTTCGGAAATCAGTGAGAACTGTACATTAAATCTTATGTTTGACCCGGACTTGTGCTGTGTGGCAGAGAACTCTTGCACAAGTACTAAACATTGTATGGTGTTGCAGCACAATTATTTGTTCCTTGAAACAGCCTCACACTGGCATGTGGCACAATACAAACCACAAAAACCCAAATTGTAACACTTGCCAACCTTTGACTTAATTGTTTCAATCTGCTGCTCCACTTCCTCAATATCGTCCGTATTCTCCAAGCGTTCATATGCTGCACTTCTGGTACCTTTAATTAGATTTAAAGGTAATGCTGACATGCCATAAGCCTGAAATATAATAAAAAGTTTCAAAGACACTATTTGAAGCACAGTGGAAACACTTGTAAAATACCAAAGTCCTGGTGAATGTTCCCGTTTCATCTTAACTGAGTTTACACCTGGTGATTGACGGTGAGCCAAAAACATGAGTAAAAAACTTTCGTTCCATGGGTGACTGAAATCTTGACATAGTAAATCAAATAATTTATTCACACATCACATTTATTGGTTTTGTCCAAGTGGATATAGCCTTATCATACAATACAAAAGATATATAAGGATGGATGGTTTATCAAACACCCTGTATTATACAGTTCACCCACACTAAATCATGTCTTGCCTGTAACTGAAAATCAGACAGATGTACAACATCAAAAAGCAACATGCCCATTACAGAATAGTATACCAAATACATATGGTAATTCATACTTGACTATGAATGCTAATTTCTAAGTTATGGATAGCATAGCGTGGGCCGTATCATTCATCCAACACTGCAGGCACACCGGTGTACTCTCACTCCATATGATTCACATGGGTTCACAGAGACCGTGACCTTGTCTTTATAACATTTCCATTAGATGAGTCCTTCCTTAATAAAAAGTTCAGAGGAGGTCCCCAGATATCTCTGGGTTGGCATGTGTAGTAAAAGAGCCTCATAAGTGTTATGGTGTTACTGCAATATATTACATTGGTAAGACACTCCTCTACAGTGGTTCTGGGAACCATATACCAGCAGACACCCTTTTCTTTGACAAATATTCCTTTATGGGGTGCTCAAACACAAGTATGTATCAGGGAAGGAATAAAGTTAATTACATGCTCCCGGCCCAACTTCTCCGAAGCAAGTAAGTGGTCATATATATAGAAATAGATGATGTTTAGCTCTAGTTGCCTGGAACACAAACATTACAACTTCATGCTGCCCCATTTACATGCCCACCCTTAGTGAGAAAAATAATCTGAGATGGAGTCTGTGTCCCGGTGCACTGTCAGTTTTAGGGGAGATATTATGGTCACCTCAAAACTGAAACCCCTTCTTCAAAGAAAACAGGTTGTCAGGGCCTAGTGCTGGATGGTAGGAGTCTGCAGGGAATGTGGGTCTGCAGCCAGAACTACAGTCTTCAAACAGGCGTTTTCTTTACTTACCTTTGGTGACAATATATTTGCGGCATGCATGGCTGTGGATGCACACATTTTGCATACTCCTGCCATTTAATGTTATGTCTGGGCATTGCAGTTTGTTTTTTTTTTGGTCGAAGAACCTTCAAGGGCTGGTGTAAGCACTACCCCAGCACTGAGCTCTACTCCCACGACCTACGCACCTAAACACCCTTGTGCCGAGGCAGAGCACTGCACCCGTAGGAGTCCGGCATTCAGCCCCAAACATTTGAGGAAAAAAGCATCAGTATTGAGTGCGCTGTTGCCTTTGGGCTCTCATCCACAATGAGACAAAGCTTCGGAGTTGAGCAGGCTCCAAAGGTAGAGGGTTGAAAGGTCCCACACCTCAACACCCTTGACCACAAAGACACACATTGATGACGCTATGGGGCACAAGTTAGTGTAGAAACAGCGCTGTAAGTCCAGTAACAGGCCCTCCCTGCCAAGATCGGAGGGATCAGAGGCACACTTTTCTTAAAAGAATACTAGAAAACATAGATGCTATGCAAGAAAATACTTTTTATCCATCAGACATCTGGAACGATTTTGGCGCAGCCACATCAGGGGAAAGTTTCCAGTAATTAGCCTCCAATCCTAAAGAAATGAAGGCTCACTTTTGAAGAAGAACTAGCTTTTGAGAACCTCAGTAGACAGGCTCTAAAAGGCACTAGAACAATGCCAATTGCCCTCCTAAATGTCCGTACACTCCCAGACATTCATCTCAATAGCTATCCCCACCTTATCGATGCCCACGCGGTAAAAACTGTAACTGTGCGCATATCGAATTATTGAAGACACAAACATGCCTTCAAATCTAACCTCTCCCTTTGCAGTTTCCCCACACAGGGCCAGTTATTACAGCTAACATTCAGAATGTAATGAATATGTTTGCAAATTATGACATTTTTCTTCGGCAGTCTACATTTACTACCTGATGTATTTATTGGTAACGCTTACTTGTGAGCTTTACATATCAATGTCACAAGGGTGAGATTTTATTTTGGTGATTTCAAAGTACCTTATTCAGCACAGCTGTGGGCTACCATATTGGAATGAATCCATCGACAGCTTCAAGCCATCTCTCCGTGCATGAGTCATGTTAGAATGTAACTATATAAAAATGTATCCACCTTTTTTAACTGTTGCTATAGGTCCCCTTGGTATGTTTTCATTATGTTTAAAAAACCCTTCACTAGTGTGCCTTATGCTTTTTAAGGTGTATGCACATGAAACGGGTATCTTTTTGTGCCTCCTATTTGAATTTTAGGTTGCTTTGTTTTTCTTCAGTGTCCATTTATTGCTGTGTGTGTTATTCTTCACTATGCTTTAATTAGCGCTGTGTCTCATACAGTAATGCTTTGCATTGCCTTAGATGTATTTATTTGTTTTTTTATTAGCTGTTGTCCTGTGTTAGTGGTTCTGTGCATCGTTTTGTCTCTTTCACTGTGAGAGGATTAACTTTCCATAGCCAGTTTGAGGTGGTTCTTCTTTCAAATGTTGTTCCCAAGCTGCTACAAAGACAGCCCTCCTGTGGTGATACTCCTCACCCCAGGGTAGACTCCAGCCCAGACATCCACAACAGAGGCACAAAGGTGTGAGGTTTTGAAAGGTTGAAATCAGCCCATGTGATCAAGGAATACAAAGGCCTCACCTCAGGGGGGCACCTTCACCTTACACAGTAGGATATTCAGTTCCTATCTTCACCCCTTCCACCTACCAAAGTACAGTGCTCCATGAAGTCTAATCAGGAGCAAGATGCTAACAAAGGCTTCACTGAATTTCCGTGTCTGGATTTCCATCCGTTAGCCGGTGGAATGCAGACAATACACTTCTATCATCTGGGGAAGCTAACTTTACCCTCCATCATGTGCCATGCTAAACCAGGGACATCCAAAATGGATCACACTTTGCTTTACAATTAATACTGAGATACACATTTGAGAAGACATCCATTCCAGCATTAGCAAAATCTCCTTTCAAGGGTTGTGTCAAGGGTTGAGCTTCCAATCCTTGAACTTATCACTTGTCCTTGATGAAGTGGTGGTCTAGCAGTACCCAGGTACAGCACATACTGTTCAACTGATTTTTGCACCTATGAAAAGCACTGAACATAGCACTATCCTTGCATGAAAATAATATTGTTGTTGCCTAGAGCCTCGCATCCTCAAATGGCACAATGTCTCTATAATCACAGAATTCGGCATGGAAAACTAATCTTTACTTAAAATCTGATTGTCCTCTCTCCTTTCTTTCAAATGTCTCTCCTCCTCCTTTGCCATCTTCTGCATGCTTTTCTCTATGGCCAGAACCTTTGGAACCTTCTCTAAATCACTTGCATGGCCAACTTAGTCTCTGTTGGTTCATTTCTGCAATTTGGGCATATCTCATTTCAAAGCTTACAATTTCTTCTTTTTTGAAAACCATAACCCTGCAACCTAACCTATTCTACTACATCTGTTCATCCCAACAAACATCTGCGTTTACTCAAATACTCCCACCACCACACTATTGAAAATACCTAACTCCTAATAATTTAATATTCCACAGAAAAACTGGAGTGAAATCATGGAATGATTTGTTTAAACACACAAGACTAATCTAATAATTAACACTGAACTAACCTTGGATTCCGGAGTAGCACACTGCCGGGGCATATGTTACTTGATTTGAACATATACATGAATCCCTCCAGAAGAAACCATGGTTTTCTCTTATATGCGTGTGCAGGTGCTTAGGGTCACTGTGTCTGCTACATCTTTTTGTACATCTACTCTTTTATTTTCCAGTAACAGTGGAAAAACACCAGACAGCACCTTGTATCTCTTTTAGAAATAGGGTGAAGGGGATTCACGGAGAGAGGAACAACTATCATTTTTGACAATGACTTGAATATGTAGCAACTGTATTTAGCCAGTGAAGGATTCTTTCAACACCATTTCCACAAATGAGGCATTTTGACTAATTCCTAGTTATTTCTCTGTCAGGATTCATAGCCAGATATTGAGGCACACCACCTTGCAGACTAAATCCACTTACCATTAGGCCTTGTTTTCCATAGCAGCTTCTTGTGAAGATCACAGAGTTCTAAGCCAGAATCTGAGTGCTAACTTGACTCAAAATGCTCCAGTAGTGGACGACATACTGCTGAAGACAACTTTGAATACTGATTACGTACAAGAAACAGGTCTAATTTTTGTTGCTAAAAATTCTATAACTACAGAAGTCCACTCCCCAAACAAACCTATATAATTCTATGGGTTCATCCTATTTATTTTCAGAATTTTCAGTCTGTGGAGGTTGTTTTTATGTTTGGCATCCCATTATAGTGTTCACTATTTTAAAATAGTAGCAAATTGGATGGATAAAATGTTGTGGTGTAAGGAAACTGATTATTTATTCACAAAAGACAGCTCCAACAATTTGGATCACTCAAAAGCGTTTGAGAAAACTACTATATTTTCAACTTTATTTCCCAGGTGGAGGCATAAGGGTAGTTGTAGGTATGCAAATGTAGCAGACATCCAACACCGCTGCGTCTACTTTTTCAGCATAAAGGAAGACACTTTGCCACATACTAACATACAGACATTGTTTTTGTTCTTTTTCAGATATCACAGAAAAGTGACTTTGTAAGTCCACAGAAAGACGCGTTCCACATGGGAAATCACACTCTTCTTCAGAATTTCACAGGAGTTTCATAATTTCTGGGACCACCAATTCTAGCACCAATTTTTTTTTTAATGTATTGCATTACTTTTCACAAACATAAACGTATAAACGTCCACCACAAAAATCAATAGACTACTTGTTACTAGGAGTACAGCGATAGCATGGTAGACATGGAAGAAATAGCATTTACAATATCATGGCATTGCTTAAACTAACATGCAGTAGAACTCTTTAGCACACTTTGCCTCACCCTGTACCTACAATAAACTATACGTTTGGACCGATAAATTCCACTTCCCTCGCTCCGACCCACACGTCAAATTAATCACCAAGACAGTCTGGCCCTTGAAAGATGACAGCATCTAAGTTGCAATCCAATTCACTGCCCATTACTTTCATATTTATAATTTCCAATTAGAGTTAACAACATTAGAGATTACAATGCAACATGAAATAATAATTGTCAATACCAAAATTATCTGAAAAAAGACGTACCAAGAAATTTACCCCAAAAAATCACAGTGTTCTTAACACAATTGTAAACCCACTTTTTTTTTTTTTTTTTTACAATTATCAGACAAAAACATTTTTGAAACTATTGAACAACAAATACTGGAAATTACAAAACAGGTTTAAAGCCAATCAAGTGTAAATGAGTTCCCATTAGTTTGTGTGGTTCAAAAGGAATGATATTAGCTACCACATTTTAATCACCCAGAATGTCTTTTCATTCTTCATCATGATTTATCCTGAGAGAAACTTTGTGTTCAAAAGACAAATCCATTTTGCTTCTTTACCATAAAATAAAAGTTATCAATTGCCTCTCCTAATATTTAACAGAAGTCTCTATCAACAAGAATTTAAATGTTTTGCTGTTGTCTGAATATGCTTCCAAAAAAAGCATTACAGCAGCTACATATTGAATATCCTTCTTCACTGCAACCCCTGCATGCCACCGATGCAATCAGCATTTTGATAAAAGTTCCCTATGACTGCTGACTGTACACTATCCAAACCATGGTGAATCTCACTGAAACATCCTCATGAAAAACCGATGCATCTAATGTAACAGCATCAAGTGTCACTGACCAGAAATTATTTTCACAAGACTGCTAGTATGTTTTTCTCAACATAACGGTGATATCTCTTAAATAAGATGAATTCTGAACATGTGACATTAAGTACCAAGCAGTGAGAGATGGTAAGGGCTCTGTTATGTTCCCGATGCCCAAAACGTTTGGTTTCCCTGAAGGTGGGCAGATGTTTTGTGAACCTTTGGTAAAACATGGAAAGTTGTGAAATGTGTATTCAAAAACTACATTCCTCCACTTTCAGTAATTCACTCCCAAACCATCTCCGCAGAATCTCATTAGATTACTAAACAAAAAGATTAGGCAGTTCTGATTTTACATTCCCATGAGTTTGTGCATGTGTTTTTAAACTTCCTGAACATAATCAAATTAGTTCAGGATAACTGCATTTCTACATTTATCAGTTTTTGCACTTCAATGTCTGGAACATGTTTCAATTATTTTCAAGGGACCCGATTCATTTTTGTCAAATTTAAATCAGATGACCGATTAACAACCCTCATGCATCTAAACTTTTGATTTAATTCAACACTAACTGCTGAAAATCAACTAGGAATATCTTTTTGTCCAGTATTGTTTCAGACAGATCTTTTTCGCCCCACCACATCTTTAACCTGGGCCAGAAGGAAATCATCCATGTCCTCACTCCCATCCTTAACACCTCCATCAGGACTGCCACAATCCTCGAAGCCTGGAAGCAAGCGGCTGTCAAGCCGCTCCTCAAGAAACCATTTGCAGACCCCAACAAACTCAAACATTACCACCCCATCTCACTGCTCCCCTTTCCAGTAAAAGTCCTGGAAAAGACATCAACAAACAGCTCGGCGAACACCTGGAAAAACACAACCTACTGGACCCCTCCCAATGCGGTGAACACAGCAATTACAGCACCGAGAGCGCTCCTATCACCGAAACATAGGACATCAGGTCCCTCCTCGACCACAGAGAGAAGGCGGCATTGATCCTCCTCGAAATCTCTAGCGCATTCAACACCATCTCCCACTACATCCTCACCTGAAGACTCAAGCTCACTGGGATCCGATAGAACACCCTCAAATGCATCCACACCTCCAACACAGGACGCACCCAGAGAGCCCGCCTACCACCTTTTACGTCAGAACCAAAGAGCACCATATGAAGCATACCCCAGGGATCCTCATTCAGCCCCACTCTTTTTAACACATGCGTGAAAGAATAAGCGTGCCCATGGACTCAACATCATCTCATATGCGAACGACACTCAATGTGTTCTCTCCCTCCATGAGAGCCACGCCTCCCCTAGAGACAACTTCTGCAAAGCCATGACCCACGTCACTGACTTGATGAAGCCAAACTACCTTAAGCTGAACACAGACCAGACAGAGATGATCCTCTTCGGAAACAACACCTCCCTCTGGGATGACTCATAGTGGCCCTTCATGCTCAGTCATCCCCCAACTCCGAACGACCACGCCTGCAACCTCGGCATCATCATAAATAGCAAGCTCTCCTTCAAATGACAGAAAACACAGTGGCTGCTGCCAGCTGCCACAACCTCTGCATGCTACAGCGTGACTAGAAAAACAGTAACCCAAGCCATCATCACTAGCAGGCTAAATTACGGAAAAGCCCTCTATGTCGGCCTCCCTGCCAAACTCCTTTACCGCCTCCAGACCATCCACAACATAGCTGCGAGACTCATCCTGGACCTTCCCAGCCGGACCCACATCCCTCAACACCTCAGGAATCTCCACTGGCTGCCTGTGCACAAGAGATACAAATTCAAGGTTCTAACCATCATATACAAAGCCCTCCACAAAATCGGACCTAGCATCATCAACCACAGACTATCCTTCCACCAACCCGCAAGGAAGCTCCGATCAACATCTCTTGCCCAAATCCTAAGAGTCTGATGCAGCTGCAGCAGAGGATGCACCTTGTCCCATCTCGATGCCAAGATCTGGAACAACACCCCTCACCTCCGGACCATACACATCCCCATCGACTTTAGGAGAAAGCTCAAAACCTGGCTCTTCGAGGAATAGCTACCAACTGCAGTGACAATTCCCCAGTGACTGGATACCCCATGGGTGATAAGCCGCGCTTTAGAAAACTAACCACTGATTGTTTACATTTGCCTAAAATTAACCAATGTTCAAAGATTTAGTTCAGTTACCTTCAAGGGATGGGAACCAGTGGGTAAAGTGGGCTGAACCGTTGCTACATGCTCCGCACCCGTAGTGGCCGAAAGCAACATGTGAGAAGCAGTTTAGAAGACCAATAATCATATTCTGAATTAAGTTTTGCAAAAACAATAGGCTGGCGAAACAGCTAAAGCTGCCTCAAAGGCTAAATCTAAATTAAAAATCAGACGATTTATGTTGCCAGTGTATGTTTGAATTGATACATGTGCACATAAAATAAACGGACGAGCTTCCATATGTCTCTCTTATAACATAGCTTTCACAACGAATGCTCAGAAATTATCCCCAATTATTGGATGATTCTGAGCTTCTGTAGAATGTACTTATGATGTTCATTCCGACTAAAGCCCAACACCATCAAGCCGACAGCCAAGACAGCCGATACAGATACCTCAGTCGTATATTAATAAAAATATATATATTTAGAAATGTACTATTCAATACAAAGGTACTGTTCAGATACAAATGAAAGAGTACAGCGTGTACCTTCCACCTGCGGACAATTATGGCAGATTTTTTTCTCTTTAACTGTAATTGTTTTTTATTTTTTATTTTGCAGAATGTATGCCATTACAGATCGTGAAACAAAGTATGCTAACACTGCCCTCTAGTGTGTATATTCAGCGAAACTGAGGCAAAGCAAGAAAGGAAAAGCATGCATGCCATCTCAGTAGCAAACGCTTGTCCAATAAGACTTTCAGACAGTCATTTGACGGCACCGTTGAAGCAGTTTCTCTGATCTGCCGCCTTCTGACAGAAATGTTTCTTGATTCTGTGCAGTCAATGGGATTCAGAAAACAGCTAAGGCGTACACAGCGCGGTACCGTATTGAGCCACTTATTGTTCTTTTAACAAATGCACGGTAGGATTTTTTATTTTTTTAATTACAGACTACCATATAATTAAGGCGTTAGGATTTATGTGCTCATGACTGCATCTAAATATTCATATTCACAATGGAAGTACAACATGCATGCGTGTAATATTTTGAGTTGAATTTTTCGGCTAACAGTACTACTACCACGAACATTAAAAAAAAAAAAAAAAAAACATGCACACAACTGCTTTGGGGACCTGCAAATCAGAGCCGTTATACTAAAACTCGGGTTTGTCCAGCTGTTACACAAAAAAGACAACCACACTCTTGGTCGTTTTAGGACAAGCTTCTATGCTTTAAAGACAACCCCAGATGAAGGTATTGTCACTACGCCAAAATGTTAGACATTGTGCATGTTTTCAGTGAGCTTGATGGTAATATGTACAGAGAATACGACTATCGGATAGACCTGGAACTCGATGTCTAAATCCCCCGCGAAAGCAGCTATTACTTACCACCACAGTTCATCCAGCAATCAGTCTCTGGAGGCTTCGGATAAAACAGAGTTCAGAGTTGCATTAATTATAGGTCTTATAGTTTGGTGACTATTAGGAACAGAAACTCTCTCATTTCGGTTCTCACGTCATTATTTTTTTAAATAAAATATTTTTTATCTTCGATGTTACATGGATACAAAGCCATATTCAGGAGGACATTCTGGTTTGTTATCAAGTTGATGCTATTTCATCTGTGCAACGAACCAGGGGCATTCCAATATACTTCGCCCGTTACACTGCAGTTTTGCCATGGTATACATTTGACAACATTCTTATTCTTTGTAAAAGCACTTACCACACACCCTATATGTGAATTGAATGTTTGCCATATGGAAATAAATGCTACTTCATGATTCATCAGCACAATTCCTTGGGTATGTCATTTCACAGAAAGAATACACATTGATTTGGTCAAAGTGTGAGCTGTAATGGCTTCGGCAACCGGAACCCGTGACATTCAAAATTCAAGTATTTATTGATTTCTATGCTCATTTCATATAAGATTTTTTTCAAATAGTAAATTAGGGCAGACATGTTAAAGGGAAACATTTGATCAGCTGTCAAAGCACAACAGGCATTCAGAGTTGAAGACCTGTCACTTCGAAGATCGTAATTAGGATTCTGATCCTAAAAAAAGCCCATTCTAGGTGAAAGCAGGAGTCTCAAATACACCTGGGGGAAATTATGTTACAGGGGCTTTAGGGTAATGCTTCTAGGTCCATGAGAGCCATAGTGAGAGAAATAAGCTGTCTGCCCCAGAATGGAGACAGACACTGGTTAGTTTTTTTCTTAGCCAAAAAAAATCCAAGCAGTCTACTCTTTGATGGGGCACAGTGGGGAAAAAAACAGCAATGGGTAAAAAGGTTTTCACCGGTACATTTGTGCATGAAAAGAAGATCCTCAAAAATAATACACCGATCCGACAGATTCTTCTTGTAGCAGACAGTACGGTTTACTCAAAAGCGCATGATGCCTGTCTGTAGCCAACAATCGAACGATACATGGAACCAAAAATCAAGTTTCGATATAGCAAAGTTTTTTTCACTGTGCCAAACAGCCGTCAGCTGGTAATGAAAATAATCTAACGATAAGAAATTGGGAGTGAAGGAATTTTATATATGTTATAAATGTACCCAAGGTTCAGTTTTTAAGGGGCGGGAACGTATGTACTACTACAAATTCTGGGTTACTCACAACGTCTGATGATTCCGAGGACGATTTTGCAAAAAGTATTTTCTTTGGATACGGACTTTCAATAGGAAGTCAAAAATATAGAGCAACTTAGTAGATAAAAGCACGACATATCATCCTGTGTTCCCATACATCTCTCAATTAGAAATATATTCCCTATGTGTAGAAGCTGCAACAGAAAATGTCTAAGGTTTGAAACAGGGGAAACTTAAGGACGAAGTTTGGAATTACATAGATATTGACATATGGATTGCAGCAGTATTTGGGCCTGGATTCAGCCAGCATCTAGGGAAACCTAACACCACCAAACATTTATGCAAACTAGATAGCTAGGAGAGTCCTAGATGGTATGTATTGTGCATACAGTACAAATTGTTCTTATCTGGAATGCTTTGTAAATGTGAAACCTTAATTAAAAAACAGAATTTCCTTACACTTCTGTGACAGATGCTGCCATAATTCTTGGGGAATATCAAAATTCCCACCACCCAGCCCTCCTACACACTTAGCAACAAAAAAGCACCTCATATGTGGGTGGGTAATCATCAATGATATCTTCCAAAGGTTAAATGTTTGATCCATTTTACTCTCGTGAAACAGGCCACCCCACATGTGTGGAGTACTGCTTTTATCAGGAGAAGCACTGGAAAACTGGACGATAGGACTTCTGGCACTTGCCTAAAGATCTACAGTTTTCTACCACAGAAAGTAAAGAAGTCAGGGCAAGAATAGTCTGCCATTTACAGAAAAACGTTAGATTTGTAGATGTTGAATATAGATGGGTAGTGTCAAGTTTCTATACAGTCCAGGGGTGATGGCTGGTATTCTACTTTCATGTGCTTAGAAATGTTGTGAATTCTTGGAGCTCAGGTTTTCCTCTGTGGGCACTCTGAACCCCAAAAGACACCCATATCAGGTATGCCACACTCAAGAGAGAATTGGGAACACAGATATGGGTCAAGCTTTGGCAGGGACATTTTGCTCTGCATAGGACATTGGAGGGAATTACTATGCTTTGAACTGGCACCCAAAACTCAGTATACCCCATGGGAAACCTTAATCCATAGAAAACCCTATGTCTGGTACCCACATGTTCAAAAGACCAAGGAAGGGAAAACTTTAACAAGTGATATATTCCTGAACACAGGAGAATTAAGGGAATTACAACCTTTTGGGAACAAATCACTAAATCTGAAAAACGTCATGCTCATCACATTTTCCTGGACAGTCAGTCATGGCAAGGGAGGTCTGGCTTGCACTACTAGATTCCTTAGATTTTTTTCTTGTGTCCTCATTTACTTTATTCACTTCCAGACTGATTAAGCCACCCCCAAATCAAACACTTCTGGATGGGTCCAGCTATCAGTATAAGAAGTCAAAACAAGAAGGATCGAGGCTATCCATGAGAGGCATTCCCGGAATGTTTCTCCTTCTGCTCTTAGATAATCATCGGACAGTAACGGGAAGATGGGCACCTTGATCCACCCATTTTACCCAAGGTTTCCACAATTTTTTCAGCTTGATCCCGGACCGACTGAGATCTAGCCTTCATATATGTGAGACCGCATGCAACCATGCAAATCGCGTGGGTGGTGTTTCAGATGTCCAGTTTTTACAAATCTCCTGCCTGCCCAGGAGAATCAAATAAAACAACAATTTCCTATTATAGCTAGACAAATAATGTGTCTTCGGGGACCAACCAAATAAAATTAATACTGTGGTACAAGTTAACCGAGACTGTAATACTTTACCTAAAATTTCGAATACCTCTGACCAAAAACCTGCAATCTGAAGGCAGGACACAAACATGTGAATATCATCCGCCTTGAGTAAGCCACATTTTCTACAAGCGATATCAACCTTAGAAGTGAACTTAGCTAATTTCTGTGGAGTATAATAAACCATGTGTAATACAAAAAGGTGGTTCTTCCTCAGAAATGCTGGCTTTACCACCTGATATAAAAGCTGCCAGGAAATTTGCCATAATCTAGTAATTTCTTCACTATGAACTAGATCGTCCCATAAGGAACCAGGAAAATTTGGGTCCCGGTCCAAGCTATCCAAAAACAGTCTATTTTAGTCTATTTCCTTCTTACCAGGTAAACCCTTAACCATTATCTCCTCTAGCTCATTCGTATCTGTTCCTTTTTCTTGCAATGAGCGAGCCCAGCTTTGTAGCTGATAGTACTTGAACCTGGGTAATACATTTTGTGTCTCTATCGCTAATTCCTCTCAGGATTTTAATTTCCCATCTTGAAGTATCTGTCCCCACTCCTCAATACCTGCTTCCTGTAGAGGTCGTGATAAGGCATCCTTAAGGCATGCTGGAGTACCTGGGTAACCCCACATTGGGGCATAAAGGCTATAATAAAATAGGTTTGTAATACTCCTTATCTGCCTCCACAATAAGGCAGCCGCTTGTAACTTTTTCAGCCTGATTTGTTTGTAAAATTTTGGGTGGCCAAATTTGTACATACATTTCTGTCCTTCCTGCCTCTCACATTTTAAAATGACTCTTCTATAATGAGTACCTGTTTTTCCTGATCATAAATCTTTTGGGTTTTTGAACTGGATAGCCCAAACGTATAATTGGAGATCAGGTAGCGCAATCCCTCCTTTATCATATTTCCTTCTGAGCTTCTTTCTTGCAACCCTGACCCCCTTAGAAGACCAAATAAAGCTATTGATTCTGGCCTGGATTTTATGTATCTCTTCCTTCTGAAAATGTAATGGAATCATGTTAAAAAGAAAGGTAATCTTAGGGAGATTTGCCATTTTAACTAGATTTCCCCTCCCATACAATGTCAAGGGTAAGTATGACCAACTCACCAGAAGTTTATTTCTTTAGTCACACTTTTCAAAATTTCTACTGGGATGTCCTCCAATTTATTGTAAATCTTGACGCCCAAATAATTTATCTTGTTTTTATTCAACCTGTGCTTCTCATTCATATTCCAAGTCATTATTTCTGTCTTTGCCATATTTACCGCATACCCCGACATCTGTCCAAAATTTCTTGTTAAAACCTCTAGTCTTTCTAACACAGAAGGCAAATTTCCAGTGAAAATCATAATATCATCTGCATATAGAGAGATTTTCTTCTCCCAGCCCATGTAGCTAAATGGTTTAATTAGAGGGTCTTTTTTTTTTTTTAATCATGAGGGCCAATGGTTCTATATATAAGTCAAATAACAACGGAGACAGTGGGCATCCCCCTGGTTCCCCTTGTTATGGGAAAGGGCTTGGTTAAGTTTCCATTCAATAATATTCTAGCTAGTGGGGCCTTATAAATGGTCTTCAGAACCCCATGAAACTTTACTCCAAAATTAAGGTGTGTCAGGATACAATTTAAATGTAATTCGTCCTAAATGAATCATTGGATAAATCTACTGGAAGTAGAGCATTAGGACATTTAAAATTGCGGGCCTACATCAAAACAATTATGAAACAGTTTGCGTTGGTGGATGGACATTTGGAGAGAAACTCATGGTCAATCTCGGGCCTATACCTACCATAATAAGAAATATAAACATCACTCCAGGATAGGCTATTTTTTCATAAAAAGTTCACTTAGGCAGTCGGTAGTAGGCACTGACCATATTCCTGCACACCTGTCTGATCATGCTGTGGTAACTTTGATGTTGGAAAGTGCAGTAGAGTGTTATCCGCGCAGGGGTGGACGCTGGGTCGATCACTTTTAAATGATCCTAAGGTAGTACAACATTTAGAATATGAATCAAAGCTCTTCTTCGAACTTAATAGGAATTCTGTAGCTCCCCAAGTGGTCTGGGATGCTTTTAAGGCTTATATTAGAGGGATCCTGATTAGGATCTCTGCACAGAAAAACTGAGGTTATAATCAGGAAGTTCAGTATATAGCGTGTTTAGAGCAAAAGCTGGTAAATTTACAGAAAGAAGGTAGAAATTAGGAATCCACACGGTTTGAACTGTCATCTAAACAGTCCTCGCTGGTAGCCATGATAGAAACAAGAGTAAGAGAAAGGTGGGAGGCAAGCAAACTGGCACATTTTGAATACAGCGAAGGTGCCGGCAAGTTACTGGCATGGAAGATTAAGTCAGATTCTGTAAGAAACGAGATAACAGGAATAAGGGACCCCACTACAGGGACGGTTTTAAGGGAGGCTTCAGAGGTGCAAGACATATTTGTAAGTTTTTTTGAATCATTGGCCAACAAGAAGTAGAAGGTTTACAGATGAGGAAATTGGATAATAAAGGAAAGGCAATTTTGGAGGAGGAGATTTTATTAGGCGAGCTAGTTCAGGCCATTGCTAAAGGCAAAATGGGGAAGGCAGCAGGACCTGATGGTCTGCCAGTTGAATTTTATGTTAAACTGCAAGGTGCGATAGTCCCAGTTCTAACTCAGCTTTTTAATCTTGTTCTCAATGGAGAGATTCCCCTCCCAAAGTCTTGGAATGAGGCTGTGATTACCCTGACTTTGGGGGAAAAGACCCCCTATCTTGTGAATCATATAGGCCAATCCCTTTATTAAATAGTGATTACAAATTATTTTCAAGCATTTTGGCTAACAGGTAAGTTTGGTAATTGGGGGACTGATCCAGGGTGATCAAAAGGGCTTCTTAAACGGAAGGTACATGCATGAGTTATCCCATGAATTGGTTGGGGCAATCGATCTAGCAAAAGCATGCAAATTACCGCTGGCAGTTATAACAATGGATGCTACTAAAGCTTTTGATAGGGTAAATTAGATTCCTTAGATTGATCAGCTTTAGAAAACAGTTTTAACATTTTTGATGAATTTAGTATCTACCATCCAATAAGCAGTGGATCATAAAGAGTGGTTCTGCACAATTTAGTGCTATGTGCTTATATTACAAAGTTTGTTTGCAGACTTGGAGAAAGTGCCTCTTTTTGCAAGGCCACATCCATTTTTTGCTGGCTGGTATTGCTGTTTTTCTTTTTAACTCTACACCCGAAACTAATACTGTCCAGCCCTCAGTGTATACTCTCTGATCCCTAAAGCATGGTAAAATGGGCTAACGCAGAATTGGTACACTTGACCTTACAGTAAAAGCCATCTTATATGATTCAAGAACATACACCAATGGAATGGAAAATTAAGGGACACCTCTGGACTGCAACTCTTACTGTGCCATTCACTACAGTGACAAAGAAAACAATTTTTGATAGAAAGGAACCCAAATTTTAAATATTAAACAAGTCACCCCTAAGCAGGCCTTGTAGCCCACAAGATACGGTGCCTAGTACTTAACAGCAGTACATGCAAGAGTACAGTATTGTCATGAGCCTACAGTAACTAGCCCTCAAAATCCTATTGATGACAAAACATAAATCACCACTCTGCTATCTTTAGTTGGGCACAAGTCACCAGCATAACTCAAACACCTTTTGTAATGTTTATTGAAAATGAATTTAGTGGCGAAGTCAGATTTTTAATAAATATTTAGGAAAAGTGACTTTTCAAAATGTAGACTTCCTTGTAACCTCCAGCACGCTAATTAGCATTAGCTTATTTGTACTTTCCTTAATCAGGTGTCAAAACTGTTTCCAGAGAAGAAACAATGGCTTAATGCCATTATGGCAGAAGACCTGTCACATACCATGGGGATTCCTGGCTTGGTGCCAGCCAGACATTTGAGCAACACCATTAATGGAAACAGTGTGTATATATCCCCTAATGAAGGGTGGCTAATCACCTGAAGTGCACTGGGGACTAACTGGATACCCGTTATAAATAATTAACAACGATTTATCACAAAATAATGAAATTAACAATATATATGGATTTAGCAGGAGATGAGCAACATGCAAATAATCTAGCCAAGTAATGACAAGATTTTGATTAACACACCAAACTCTGAATTAGGGACCTAATTTGTTGTTTACCCCAGGGACAACATTTCCCATGGAGGACAAGATTAGCTTCTTGAAAGGGGTGCGTCACATATCATTTCAGAAACTGCAGCTTGGGAGGGTTCAGGAACTTAATTATATTGAAAAGAACTACCCATTCATAGTTAAGTGTAAACAGACACCTGGGAAAGAGAGGTCTTTTGTTTCCTGGATTCTCTATAGCCAATTTGGCACCAGCTCAATGGGAGGGGAGCTAGTCCCCAAGACTTGTTTGGTGTAAATGGAACTGCTTATTTCACTAAACACACAACTGACTGAAACAAACGCCACTTCTAAAGGTGGAAACACTAATCCATCTTGAATTTTTACTTAGAATACTGCACTGTGGAATAGTTTGGAGTATGACAAACAGGATGTGCTCCAGAAGTGAGAAGGTTTCCCATTGGGAACTTTTTCCTCAATGGATAGGGAGTATCCAGGAAACACCCTCTCCCACTGATTAGTGAATCCTACAAACGTGGCACCCCACTCACAGCTCATTAGAACACTCTCTTTATCTGTGAATGAATAGAAGAAGACTGGAATTGTTATCTGAGACCTGCGTGAAGACCTGAAGAACTGGACCTTCTCCTACTTGCACCCAGAACTAGGAAGCGGCCTCAAAGGGTCAGCGTCCCCCACTTGTACCCAGGACAAGGAAGTGGGTTTAAGGAGTCAGCTGGTTGGCCTGTGAAGCTACAGGGGCACACTAAGCTGAAAGAGGTTGTTAGAAATCAGGTTTCTAATTGGCAGAGGTTTTCACCCTGTCCAAGTAGGGACCAGAATCCTATTCAGGATAAGTCAGATACACATCCTAAATTAACCTGTGCTTACTCTCTGGTAGCTTGGCACAGAGCAGTCAGGCTTAACTTAAAATGCAATGTGTAAAGTAGGTGAAGCCACTGTCATTGGGTAACTGCTGCGTCTCCGTCAGGGATACGATGTGTCGCTTTTTCTGCCACACTTGGGAGCGATGCGTCACTTTCTGAAGTCTGCAACTGCAGAACCCAGTTCTGAGGCCCAGGACTGGAGAGGGGCACCTCAGGCAAGGGTAGGACTCACAGATGGCAGAGTCCGGCACCATCAGGAGAGGTGCAAGCAGTCTTTGATGTCCCTGAGACTGCAGAAGAAAATGGGGCAAGCCAACAAGCCCTTGGAGATTCTTGGTTGCAAGGACGAAGAGAACAAGTCCAGTCCTTCTCACTGGAGGACAGAAGCAACAAGGCAACACAGCAGAGCAAACAGCAAAGTAGCCGTCCCTCCAACAGCAGAGCACAAAGCAGAAGGAGGCCAACACAGCAATGCAGTTGTGGAGTGGCAGTCCCTCCTGGCAGCACAGCAGTCCTTCTTGGAAGAGTGTCCTTGGTTCCAATAGAGATCTCATATGGTGGGATTTGGGGTCCAGTATTTATACTGTGGCACCCTGGTTCTGGAAGGTGGGAGAAACTTTCAGGCATGCCTTTGAAGTCCACAAGGTCTCAGCCTGCCCTCCCTTGCCCCAGACACTCTACAGAGGGTTATACAGCCATTTCTCTAGGGAGAGGCACAGCTCTATTCAGGTGTAAGTGAGGCAGTATTACGCTCCGCCGCCCCATCAAGCTAGTTAATGGGTCATTGAGGCCCATTAAGGCCCTTTAAGTCACACCTAAGCTCCTCATTGTGTGACTGTCTAGATAGAATGCACAAAGCCTAGCTGTCATCTACCCCAGACATGTACTCTGAGACAGGCAGAGGCTCAGATTAGGTGAAGTTAAAAAAATAAATAAAAAAAAAGCTAACTTTCTAAAAGTGGCATTTTCAGACTTACAAGTTAAAATCCAATTACACCTTAAGTTGTGATTTTAAATTGTGATTCCAGGGATACCAAACTCCATATTTCCATCTTTTCCATTAGGAAATGAAATGAGACTTAAAAAAGTGTTTTAAGGTACTTCCAATGTTATCCTAAGGGAGAGATAGGCCTTGTAATAGTGAAAAAATGAGTTTTTCACTATCTGCACATGTTAAACTTAAACATACATGAACAATCTTTTAAATACACTGCACCCTGCCCTTGGGGCTAACTAGGGCCAACCTGTAATAAAAAGGAGGTTTATGCCCTAGCAAGTGGGTACACTTGTCAGGTCGAAATGCCTGTTTAGATACTGCACACAGCTTCTGCAGTGGCAGGACTGAGGCATGTTTGAAGGGCTACTGTAGTAGGTGGCACAATCAGTGCTGCAGGCCCACTAGTCGCTTTTAATTTACAGGCCCTGGGCACATATAGTACACTTTACTAGGGACATACAAGTAAATTAAATATGACAACTGTCGATAAGCCACTGGTATGCAGTAGTAAAGTGCCCAGAATCCTAAAATGAGTCAGAAAACAGGCGGAAGAAGGAAAAATGTCTGGGGGTGACCCAGCAGAAAGGGCCATTTCCAACAGAGGTTGAACAACTGAATGAATTAACTTGACATTTGTAAAGCACAACAACCGCATTGATAGGCATCTCGGCACTAGCAACACTGAAACTAAAGAAACCTGTCCCTCCAGAAAAGAAATACTTAAGACTGAGTGAACAGCCATATTTTCAGAAGCCTTTTCACAGTATCAAGGTTGACAGCTGGTTTTAGAACAAGTGGAAGATTGTGCCATGCCGTTGCCCTGAGAAGAGGTATAGATCGGATCCTATACCCCCCCTCTTAAAGCCAGAACTTTGGGATTGGCAGAAAATTATTACAGCCAGATCTCAACATTCTTGTTGGCCAGCAGGGAACAACTCAATCAGAGGAATTTGAGACCAGTTTGTCAATAAGCCCTATATACAATAGCTTAAAACTTTAAAAAGAATCAGTTTACCAACTGATAACCAATGGAGCTCCTGCAAACCCTCTGTGCTGGCGCTTTGACAATGGAAATGAAGTACCAGTGTTGCTGCAGCATTTTGTACCACCTGCAGCTTTTGGATCAGATAATTAGGCAGACCAAAGAGGAGACTATTACAGTAGTCAAGCCTTGAGACGATCAGTGCATGAACAACCAACTTCCTCACTGAAAAAGGTAGAAAATCAACAAACGTTTTTACAGACTTAATCTGAGAAAAGCAGACCCCTGACACAGTATTTACATTAGGGTTACAAGACAAATCATTACCAAACTTGACTCCTAAGTTCTTCACCATCTTAGTAGGCAGGGGACTGCTATCATGGCTGTCTGGCCACCAATCCAAAGACAGAAGTGGTTGTTCTTCCCAAAAGGTGAAAATTCAATTTTAATTGTGTTGTACTTGAAGAAATTTTCATTCATCTAGGTAATAGCTTCCAAAAGGCAGTTTTTTAAATTTAGTTCAGAGCTGGTAGAATCTTTGTCAATGTGAAGAATCAGTTAGTTGCAGATCATCTGCGTAAGATATGGTGGAGATATCAACAGATGTGCTAAGTGTAATAAGGAGGGACGTACACAGATTGCATAAAGTTTGGCTAAAAGATAAACCCTGGGGGACACCATATTTAATCAATTCCTACTTTGATCTAAAAGGTCCCAACACAATAATGTGCTTTTGTTTTACTGAAAAAAACTGAAGCCGAGCCAAAGCATGACCACGTGTCCCTATCTCTGCCAGACAATGAAGGAGAATATTATGACTAATCATGTCAAAGGCCGCCAACATATCTAAAAGAATGAGCAAAGCATTTATTCCACTAACACCAGGTTAAGGGATTTGGTTAGGTCTTAGAAGTACAAAAATGTTCTCTAGATCCCAAGTTTCAATAGTTTCTGGAGCAGCTCTACAGCACTACTAAAACCCCCAGGACCTTCGGGGCTAGGGATCATTCCAGCAGAGGTCACTAGCACAGTGTAGTCTTGGTTCAGTTGCTATTGGTCAGGTGCGCACTCCAGTGTGTATTGTTTTAGTTTATACTGTTGACCTGAGCGCTTTTAACAGTTTTCCAAGTGTTTTTAATAATCGAAGTACTGTTTTTTTTTGTGTTTTTTTTTAGATTGGTGGTGGGCAGGGGAGTTGGGGGGCATGGGGTGTGGTTGCTGCCTCAGTCAACTTTCAGTTTTGGACTTTTGGGTTGCTTCTGCTGCCACTGTCGTCTTGCTTTCCCATTCTTGATAGGGTGTGTTGGTATTTTTTATCTGTACCCTGATTTTCCCAAGATCGATGATTCTTCAGTGGGCCCTCGAGGTAAAGGTGTCCTATTTTGAGAGGAATTCACTGAATACTGCTCTACCCTTGCCCAACCAAAGGATTTTAACTCCATAAAAAGACCATGTTCGAAGGTAGAAATACCGATTGATGAATGCACAAAGAGTATATGACTGACACAAATATTTCAACAGCCATAAAATTTGAATTGCTCCCCCTTACAGCTTTTCCTGCCAAAACCAAACTCTGATTTTCTACATAGGACAGTTAGGCCTTCCAGACAGAATCAATTTTAGGGCCCAGTCACTTTAGGGCCCTTCTAACAGTAAATTGTCTACATGACCTACTTTTAGTTACCATGGGCCCTACCTTGTAGGCTACAAGGCTTCCGTAGGGTTGATTGATTTATATTCAAAAGGGAGGGATTACCTTTCTAAAAGGGTTATTTTTAACAGGTCACTATGGAGGTTTAAACTGCAGCAGTAAGGCTACAAATAGAGGCCTAAAAACATATTTACTTGTCACACTGGGGGATGGCAACAAGTGCTGCAATCCACAGCTGACATTTAACTTTCCATGCCATGGGTGTAGTTTCTACACCTTATACTATCGCCATGGAGGAGAGTTAAATAGCCAATTCCTACATGCTTTAGGAAGTCAGAGCACATACACTGGGCAACTGACATCAGTGCCCTAGTGTGCAGAGTCTAAAACTCAGCAGTGACATTCAACAAAACTGAAGGCTGAAAATGGGATATTTTCTCATAGTGATGGTCCTGATTGGAAGACAAAGGGAATTTAGCCTTGAACTGAAATGAAACCATTCTGTAACAATTATAGTAAACTTAAAATTCTGGTGTCATTGTACAATCAACATGTTTCTTGGAAAAGAAGAGGGTTGTATTGCTCTATTTGTGTTTTCTTTTTTGTTCCTCCTTTTAGTTTGTATACTCCATGCATCACAAAAATCTAAAAAATATATATACCTATAAATAGCATCTAGCTATTTTAATAAGTAAATTATGCTCAATTCTACTTTGCACCACACTCACACTGGGACATTTACCAGGTCTTAATTGCACATCATCTCTTGAGGCACACAACACACACTTTTTAGTATGGACTACCTCATCATCCACTTAGAGCCACAGCTGTCTACTTCGAGCCTTGGTTAAGCTATTCTCTAATGTCCCTTATAAACAAACTGGATAACCATTCTATTCAATTTCAACCGAGGCACGTACATGTTCATGAGATGATGCTTGCTTCAGAAAATGTATAGGAGGTTTTTACATGGTTTGGCAACTGCTTAGGCATCGGCACCCAATCATGAGTTTTCAACTTTCAGTGAAATGCCTGGGCAAGGACAGCTGCATGAGTTTTCAAGTGAGATTTGAATTGAAGATCGAAGCAGTAGAATAAACTGTTGTGAATATCTAAGGACAAGCATTGTTAAATCATTGTTTTTGGCTTGACCAACCAGCCTAAGGCAACATGAAACTCCTTACTTTCCTCATACTCCTAAATAGGTCAAGGCTTATTTAATTGTAGATTCAAAAGGCAAGCTACAACTGTGGCACCCCAACATTCCAGTTAACTTATCCACAGTAGCAACAAAGCTGTTTTTAAAGAGTTTAAGGAAAAAACATGGTAATCGACTTTTGTTTGCTCTTTCATCAACACATAACACCCAAAGATATTAGTTACCACACTGGTGCACATGCACAGCCAGATGGTTTGGTTGGTGATGTACTTGGTCAGAACATCAGACTGATAGGGATGCAAAAACAACATCTTCCGAGGACTACTATAGCAGATGAATTGATGCTCACTGCATGATTAAATCAGAAGGGGAATTTGATGCAGCCCTACCATACGACAAGGCCAAAAGAACGTTCATTCATCAATCATGGCTACCAAGCAGATACAGCATGAGGCCACAGGCAATTAAAATATAGAAATGAGAGTCTTCCTGGAACACAGCTACGAATACACCCTAATTTTAGTGACAGTGTAACACTTTTATAAATTTAGAACTCGTTAAACCCAAAATTGCAGCATGCCTAATTTAATATAGTAATGCAATTCCACATCCAACAATCCCTCAAAGAGTATAAAAAAACACAATGTATACAATATACAGTTTAACTGGAAAATAAAACTCACCATGTATGTGACAGCTGCCAACATTCCTATTAAGGTCAATGAACTAATGGAAAATGACAGCGCTGCTAAACCATCTGCAATAGAAGGTGGAGAACATATTGTTTGAGTAAATATATAGCAAGAACATAACTTAACTTTTCATTTCTAATACGAAAGAAGGGTGCTATTGGGCTAATTTTCAAAGGAAACAATTGTTGGAAATTCAGCACAATGTTAGCTCCCGGGTGATAACAAAGAGATAGAGAGTGAGGGTACACTGTTCCAAAACTAACAGACAAAAACAAACACTTTTCCAATTGGCTGGAGTGAACCAAGATGACCACTTAGCCTCCTATTTTACTTTGCCCCACTGCAACCATCTCTCAATCACCTGAAGAGAACAAAGAACATGGTGTGCTTTCATGAGCATGAGAAACACATATGATTGCACACTGAATGGAATACTCCACAGTGAGAAGCGAAGAGGCAGAGTTGAACTAAAACAATGGTGTTGAGGAAACAAGAAGTGTGCTGCTAAGGATATCTATGGGAGCCACACGCCTAAGGCTGACAAAGTGCAGCTTTCAAGAATTTAGATGCAGGGTGCAAGTGGACAAAAGTGGGTATACACATGCTGCACAATGTTGGAAAGGAGGGGAAAAAAGTGATCGGTTTGTTCTATATATTAGGGAAAGGGCTGTGAGGAGCCGTGCAAGCTACCGAATGATGGGAAAGGCAGAAGTTCCTTGGGCAGGCCTGCCTTTGAATAGGAGAGGTTTGAAGGGCCTCTGATGGAAATCTCCCTTGAGAATAGGCAACCACAATTTAAGCTCTGACTCCCTAGTCTAGGTGTACAATATCCAATAGCAAGGAAACATTATAAAGAAGGCTCGGGAGCTGGGGATGCAAGCATGGCACAAAAGTCAATTCTCCACAACCAATGCAAAGCATAAACTATTTACAAGATCAGATAGGAGCAAACCGGCCTGAGAAGAACAGCTGTGAGTGAAACAGAATATGGGATACAAGAATTTGGCTTACTGGGCCAGATTTATCAACAGGTCACAAAAAGCGGTCGTAAATTGCACAATTACTTTTTGTAACCAGTCTAATTTTGCGATGCAACCAATTTACTAATATTGCAAAAGCGCCAGTTGTAAAGTTTCACACAATGGCATGACTAATGAATATTAATTAGGCAGGCTGCTACATGTGACCCCTGTGACTGGCCACTAACACAAGGATGGTGAGCTGCCATAAACAGCAGACTACCATCCATGTGTTTGCATTCCCAAATAGGATTATTTTTAATAGCTCTTGTTTTTTTGGGGGGGTGAGGGTGGTGGGAGGTTACATATAAGGCATGTAGGTTCTATTCTGTGCATGCTGGATAACTGACACCAGGTCGTCTTACGTTTCCATGCAAGGTAACTTCTGATGGAGAGATCACTACCAATGAATTAATTTAAGTTTGCAGTTGAAGCAAGATTAGGTGTGACATCCTCCATCTTCAATTTGGAGATACAGTGTCCATCTCAAGGCAAGTTTGGCATTTCTGCGAATAAGGTTGTATCTTTTTTTGTGATTCAATGTAATACTGACCCCATCAAAGAATGGATGAGAAACCAGTTAAGCCAACTGCTAAGACAATCAAGGTCCTATTGAATACATTCTCACTTATAAAGTAGGGAGTCATCAGCAGGCTGGTGTATCTTGATTGTGTTAAAGATCAAGAAGCCATCAAGAGTTTCTATGTATAGACTGAACAGAAGTGAAGATGGATTGAAAGGTTGCTGACTTGCAGTCCTATCTATCTAGCATTGAAATTTTCTGAACAAAATAAACAGCAGACTATTCTCAGTGAACATGTGAATACCCCAGAACAATGTTTCTTTTTTAAATAATATGCTCATTTTTAGGTTGAGCTTAGCAGTAGCTTTTAACCACGCCCACGGCATGCCCATCACTACAACTCGATCATGAGCTTGCCTTTCAAAAATTGGTAAATGCTTTACGATTGTCCCTCCTGGGGCAGTTTTGTTACCGCCTTGGCCATCGATCCATGGATAGTTGCACCATTGCAGATACATTTGACTGCGAGAGATCTTCTTTTTCCCTTTGTGTCTCTCCTTCGCACTCCTGCTCATGGCGGCGGTGGCGCTTTGAATTGGTCCACTTATGTCAACTGTTTTACTTTTCATTTTCAATTTAAGTGGCAAGAAAGGTCCAGTTAGGAATTTACATTGCTAATAACCATAATTTGCCCAAATGCGAGACCCTTTGCATTTCAAATGCTTGTTTTTAACAACTTTGTGTTAGTCTCTTAGATATTCAATCACCTCACAAGTTAAGGCATAAGTTACTGTGAAACAAAAATTGTAGATTATGCCAGCCACAAGACAAATGATAAGAGAAATAACATTTCTTGCACAGACAGCACACACTATCATCCTCATTGGAAGCTCAAATGTTACATACTGAATTTTAACAGTTACAACACTGGAACCTCAATACCATGTGAAATGAGAAATCATGTATTGGTAAGGACCTACTAAGGAAAAGCAGCAGATTTTACTAGCAGCAGCAAATTTCAATAGAAGCATAAAACAAATAAAATTAGGTGCATTAGAAAGATGGCAAAACTTACGACTACTTCCAAGTTCCTGAAACACATGCTTCACTTTCTCCCATTCAGTAGCATTTACATTTTTGGGAATATCTAATGGAACAAATGCACTGTAACAAAGGAGATAAATCAGTTTTATAAGATTAGATTTTCATTTATGAAACATCTAAAACTTTGGCAGTAAACATCTTAACTTCACTAGTTTTCGGTTTCAAATAATGGTTTAACACAGCAAATAAAATGAATATGTCCCTGCCTATAAATTAATTTATAACTAACAAACCTGAAGCAATTACTTAAGTAATTTATTTACATTAATTTTAAAATTGGCTCCTCATTTGTGATTATTTTGCTGAATAAAGTCTGCATTCCTGCTTATATTAAAAAGCAATATTCAGTGGAAAGCATGCCAGGCTCTTAGGTGTATACTTTTTTATGGATTCCAGAGCAAGCCCTACTTTTTTGGAAATAGTTACCACCCAATGTATCCACATCTTTCTGGATAAAAATGGTATCCTATGTGTGGGGTTGAGGGAATTACGTAAGACTATGCGAAGACAACACTGACTTAATATGGCACGGCTTCCGTCTGTGTGGGAAGATTGGGTAGTAGGAGCTTTGTGAATTTCAGCTGATTCCAGAGTTTCTCCACAAAGAAAAGGAAAATACATGATTTTAGCAAATGTTTGATGTTTGCAGGGCAGTTAGGGTAAATAAACTTCATGGGCTCCAAGCAAGTCCAAAACTCTGGACCCCCTATGTATCTTGTTTCCAGAAATGTCCAGGTTTTATACTACAGCTATTGATGTTCATTGTAAATACTTAATGTCTCCACATGGCATTTTGGAGCCTATTGTGTTGCAGGCACCAGGTGCAGCCACACAAGTGGGGTGCTGTTTTCATCGGTAGAAGTATGGGATTGCTGAGTGATGAGAATTTTGTAGATCCATGTAGATTCAGGAACTTTCCCTCACAAAAATGTGAGATTTTAGCCAAAGTGTAAGGTCTGCATTCAATTTTGGATAGGAAAACGTAGTGGGATCCTCACAAGCCACAAACCCCTGGGCTCACCTGGATGTCAGTTCTCAGAAATGTATAGTACGCTGCCGAGCACAATCCAAAATCAACAGCTACCCACATCACCACACTGAGTGAATTTTCGAAGCAAAAATGTTGATGTCTCCAAATTGCATTTTTGGGCCTTTTCTTTAGTTAACGATAGGCCCAGCCACTCAAGTAGGGCCCCATTTGTATCAGAAGGGTGGAAATATGTCGTAGCATAACACGTGTTATAATCTACTGAATTTCCCACTATTTGTGGCTTCTAAAAGTTAGCCACTGTACACAAAAGAACACATTTTGCCAAATGCCCTTTGAATCACATGGTGTATGGGTACCCCCAAATTCAAAGTTGTACAAATAACCAGAATTCCTAAACTACCTTTGGTATGTTTAAAAATACATAGATTTCCATCATGCTCATTTTTCATTCATTAAATTTTACAATATGAACTGCAAAGGTGGGAACACAATGAAATATTATAAGCTGCAGGTTAGTTAATGGCTCTAGGTATCATGTTTTTTGACAACCGGATCAGAAGGTTCCGAAGAACATAACAGTATAACAGGAATGCTTTTACACACTGGGCACACAGGTGACCGGAGAATCTTGCTATTACTGATGGCAAGTGATGCTGGAGTAAACGTCGGAAGAGAAAAGCAGATAACACTTTCTTGTTGCGGAGATCTCCTAGGGCTGTACCTTAGCTGTACTTGGGTGGACACCATTGATCCACCTAAAAGTAGTGTCTGGGGATGTCCTGGGAATCTACTGTTACTGTTTCTGTGTGAGGACCAAATACTGATGGTATTTGCGAATTTACTTGAGTTGTGCATCTACTTGTTCTGAGGAAACTCCACTGACTGACTTAGTGCAATATATGTGTTTTTTCAATGAGCTTCTACATCAGTTCTGAATGGATCTCTTATACTCATATACTGTGGTGTTTGGTTACCTCAGGTAGAACCACTTCAACTAGGGGATGAGATTACATCCAACAAGCAAATATTCTTTGATCAAGTACAAAGAATAAATGCTGCCTGAAATTAATCCAGTACATCTCTATAGGAAATTGGATTGTTAAAATACAACAGACAGGTGGGCCTCAGTCTTGAGGCGAGCTGGGATTTTGCTGGAGCAAGGCTTAAACTGAGTTGTATGAGGAATTTCTGTCTCACCGTTAAACGAAGCTCAGTGCACGCAGCAAAGCTTTTATCAGACAAATGCATATGAAATGAGAATAAATACCAAAAGCAACATATGGTAAAGCAGCTAAAAATGTAATAAGGTGTAAACTGAGCTAAACTACCTAAAAGGATATAATATATAAAATGCAAAACAAAAATACATTAAATCTGATATAAGGATCAACAATTGTAGCAAAGATGAACTGTGTTTCCTCTGGGGTAAAGCTACTCTTTTGAGTTTGAGTGATTTTTTTTTTAGTTTTTAGTTTTTTTTACTCACAACAGCCACTCAGGATGCTGAAGAGAAACAAGGGCTCAAGACAAATGCGTACATGTGAAGAAATGTTTTAGGGAAAATACATTGAATAATTAGATATTCTACTCACCTGAATGGAAACTACTGAACTCCACAGGATTTTTTTTGCCAAAACCGAAACTTGAAATACATTTGCTGCACTGGTTCCTCAGATGCCAGTCTTTAGTTTGCTGTTGCATGTGATCACCCACAACTCCATTTCAGGTTCACAGCAAAACATCCTGCTCCATGTAGCACTTTGAATGTCTTTGACACCAACTTCTTTCTTTGACCATAGGAACTTCTGTATTTCCCAGGTACAAAATAAGACTGCACATATGTCCACCTGTAACTGGTTCACTGATTTTCTTCCAGGAAGACCTAGTGTTCTCTTTTTCCAAACCCTGTACACTCACCAAATACAAAAGTGAACTTTCACACAGGAAATGAGGCTTTACTGGCAAAATCTGGACCTCCTTGTCCATGACAGCCAGAAAGACACAAGGACCAAATGACCTTAGAAAAGATTTCATATTCCACCCATTAAAGGTAGAGCAGGAGACAAATCTTGCCAAAGGATCTAGCAGCTGGACAGATGACTTTCAAGACAGCATCAAGAAAGCATTTTACGTGCAGCACAAACTGAAAGATAAACCCAGTCGGCAATTGGTGAAGTCAACCAATAATCTCAGACTATCCCTTCTCAGATTATGAAGCTGTATGTTCCAGTTCCTATTCTCAGGATATGCCTTCATATTAAGTTTGATATCTTTAACAAATGGAAACAGTATAGATGATCATTCTTTTCTCTGTGCTCATCTCTCTTTCTCCTAAAACTCCAACCAGAGACAATCCACTTACACCCAACAAAAATCAAGAAAAATACGCAATGTCATGTACTCTTCTCCATTAGTCCCCAAGTAATATGACACTTAAATATCAGTGCGGTGTCCCAGTTCACAAAAAGAGTGTGCTGTTGGAACTACTCACAGGCAGATTCAACCCAGGAGCTTTATTAAGCAATTTCATAAAAATGGTCTTAGGCCTTATTTTAGTTGCACAGTACATTAGAAATGGGAGTCTCTAGTTGGCAGTGGCTTGCACCCTGTCCACGTAGGGATCCTTCTTCCAAGGAAGGATAAGGGAGTCACATACACCTAAGATAACCCCTGCTCACCCCCTTGGTAGTTTGGCCCTAACAGTTCGTCTCATCTCGGAAGCAATGTGTAAAGCATTTGCACATAACACACAGTAATACAGTGAAAATACTACAAAAGTACACCACAACGGTTTCAGAAAAATAGCCAATATTTATCTGTGTAAAACACAATCAAACTGAGAAAAATCCAACATACAGCAATAAAGACATAGATTTTGCAAGAATTACTTAAAAATACAGTTCCTTGAAGTCAATACCTCCGTCTGGAGCTATCATGGAATTGTTGAACAACAAATCCAACAGTTCAGGCCAACCGTGAGGTCAAGGGCCAGCTACGGTGTCGGAACACCCACAAACAGTACCTTGGAAACACAGGGATTTGTAGTCCTTGCGATGTGATCCAAAGTACGGCGTCGCTGTTGTCAGCAGGTGTCGGTTCCGGAGGTCGGTGCAGGGGTCATTGGGCCCTTGAAGTCACATGCTGCAGATCGAACTCTGTGCTGATGACAAAGTCAGGAGCGCTGGTGTTGATGGCGTCGGGACTGTGGTGCAAAGCGGGACGATGCGATGTGTAGTGCCCATAGGTCATGGTGCAGGCAGAGGCTCGGCAATGGCCTCCTGTAGCGTCAGGGAGACCAGGGTTGTGGCGTGAAGCTGTGCAGTGTGACGTGCAGGGTCCCCAGGTCATAGTGCAATCAGCAGCTCGGTGACAGCATTGTGGTAGTTTTTCTTCTGTTGCAGCACAAAAGTGATGTAGGCAGATACATTTGAAGTCTTTTATATATCCCCGAGACTTCTAACAGGGGGTAAGCTCTACATCAAGCCCCTGAAGAAACTTCACAAGCAGGATATACAGCGAAGTCCAGTCTTTCTCCTCTCTACAGCAGAAGCAGTAACTACAGGCCACCCCAGCAAAGCACACACAGCAAAGGGGCAGTACTCCTCCTCACAGCTCTTCAGCTCTTCTCCTTGGCAAAGGTTCCTTTTGATCCAGAAGTGTTCTGAAAGTCTGGGGTTTTGGGTCCATTACTTATACTCATTTCTGCCTTTGAAGTAGGCAAATGTCAAAGGAAAGTCTCTGTTGTTCAAAAGATCATGCATTGGCCCAGGCCTGAGTTCTGACACACTCGAGGGATCAGAGACTGCATTGTATGAAGACAGGCAGGTGTCAGCTCCTCCCTCCCACTCTACCCCAGGAAGACCCATCAGGAAATGCAGGACACACCTCAACTCGCTATGTGTCATTGTCTAGAGTTAAGTCACAGCCAGCCTGTCAGTCTGACCCAGATTCGGATTCAGCAGCCAACCACAGGCACAGAATGGTTAAGCAAGAAAATGCCCACTTTCTAAAAGTGGCATTTTGAAACTGACAATCTAAAAACCAACTTCACTAAAATATGTGTTTTTAAATTGTGAGTTCAGAGACCTCAAACTCCACATCTCAATCTGCTCCCAATGGGAAATTACACTTAAGAGGAATTTAAATGCAATCCCTATGTTGACCTATGGGAAAGACATGCCTGCAATAGTGAAAAATGAATTTGGCAGTATTT
The DNA here is from genome assembly GCF_031143425.1 of Pleurodeles waltl. Lineage (NCBI taxonomy): Eukaryota > Metazoa > Chordata > Amphibia > Caudata > Salamandridae > Pleurodeles > Pleurodeles waltl. The sequence continues at coordinate 1,432,173,334 of NC_090444.1, read as the reverse complement.
CACTATCGGGACATGTAAAACCCACTAAAACAACATGTTCTACCTTTTAAATGCACTGCACCCTGCCCATGGGACTGCACTGGTCCTACCTTAGGGGTGCTGTACATGTACTAAAAGGGAAGGTTTGGGTCTGGCAAGAGGATACACTTGCCAAGTCGAACTGGCAGCTTAAAAATGCACACACAAGACACTGAAGTGGCAGGCCTGAGACATGTTTACAGGGCCACTCATGTGGATGGCACAATCAGTGCTGCAGGTCCACCAGTAGCATTTGATTTGCAGGCCCTGGGCATCTCTGGTGAACTTTACTAGGGACTTACCGGTAAATCAAACATGTCAATCCAAATTTAAATTTCAACTTGTTAATTGTCATTTGAACATCAAAGGATACCAAGTAATTTATAAGACTATGGCATATTATGGAAAGTTAAATCACACGGAAAGTGACATTCAACTTGGGTTAAGGGGGAGTTCAGCGAAAACAAACAGCAATTGGTAAACAGTGTTTTATACTTCCAAAATCACATCCATTTCCTAACATTAATTGCATTTTGGGCGAACTGTATATTTGACTGTTACTGTTTGGTTTGTAGCGGTAGGACCATTATGTCTTTGAAATTGCTGCATTCTGACTTCTCCATTGCCCAAAAGTATCTATAAAGGGCAATGGTTTAACACTGAAGCAGCATGATTACTTTCTCTGAGAGTTCCTGGGCCAGAGAGAGTCCTGTGGATGCAAGACATGCATACAGCTCTAGTTTACAAGCAGACCACTATTTCAAATGGCCATTACTTGACCTCTGACCCTCGTTAGCTGCTGAAGAGGGCTGTATCAGTTTTAATCCCCTCAGCAGTGTGTGCTCGGACAGGAATCATTCTGGTGGCACTGAAACACTCAAAGTGTATGTAACATCTGCCATGGGACACAGAGTTACCAGATGAGAGTTAGGTGGCCTGCAGAGATCCTTTGCTGGGCATTACAGTGGCGGGGGTGCACTCTCGAACTGGATAGTTTGAAAGATAAATGGAAGATAAGAGCAATATCAGATTGGAGACGCCCAGGGTTGCTGGACCCTCAGGAGAACAGAAAGATGGCAATAAAAAAATGTTTCTCATCTGATAATCCTCAAAACTAGGGCTCGGTGACTGCACAAAGTCTGTGGAAGCATCAGGCCAGTGAAGAGGCTTCAAAGTGGGGGAAAAACAGCAAAGCTGCCTTCAGAGCTGGTTCCCATGGGTCTTTCTCACCCTCACCACAGCTCTTTGGAAATGCTACAACATATCAACAAGACTAAAGCTGGTACTGCCAGGAAACTAGAAAAGAGAATGAAGTCTTCTTTCACTTGGAAACAGTATGAGGAACATGAAGGGGGAAATTACGCAGCAGGAGAGTAGGTGCATGATTATGGGCTTGAAGCTAAGTTAATCCGAAGAGGTAAATTAAGGGATAGTGAAATACAACAAAATGTTGATGATTTATTTAGAATAAGGGGAGTAGCACATCGGAGATGTTTGACCAACGACCAATTGGACTCCTTCTGGCGTTAGAAGATACAGACTTGGTAAGCTTTCTGAAGAATTGGGAAGAGGTGCTGTATGATCTGGTGCGGTACAGCTCCTGATTTAACACAGCAGACTATCAATTCAATGCAATAACATTAATTGAAAGTTTAGTGTCCATATAAACCAGTTAATTATAAAGCCAGGCTATTAAAACATGCACAATGGAATTGTAAGAATAGAAATCACTATAAAACACATTAAAACACTAATATGCATTGTAAAATAACTTTTATATGTTCAGTTCACAAAATAAACGTTTTCCTAACTAAATCTAAAAAAAAGTGCCACTGCAATCGGCCCTGCATGAGGGCAGCTGCCCTTACTTCACAGCTGCCTCCTTCTGGCACATGGCAGACAGTCTGTGCAGAGGTCTCCACCGGACTGGGCATCTCACTCCACTCGTGAGGATCCACTCGGCAGGATCCCCACTGTGCCTTGCTCCTCCAGGTATTCTCCTCCTCCCCACGGGGTCCACTGATCTTAGGAGGCATCAATCAATCACAAGATTTATAAAGCGCACTAATCACCCGTTAGGATCTCAAGGCACTGGGGGGGGGGGAGGCTACTGGTCGTAAAGCCATGTATATAGGTGTTTCCTGAAAGTTAAGAGGTCTTGGGTCTGGCGAAGGTGGAGCGGTAGGAAGTTCAAGGTCTTGGCGGCCAAGTGGGAGAAGGATCTTCCTCCTGCAGTGGTGCAGCAGATGCGGGGAACGTAGGCGAGGACGAGGCTGGCGGAGCAAAGTTTGTGGGTCGGGGTGTGGAAGGTGAGTATTTGGTTGAGGTAGGTTGGGCCTGTGTTGTGGCGGGCCTTGTGTGCGTGGATGAGGAGTTTGAAGGTGATCCTCTTTGGTATTGGTAGCCAGTGTAAGTCTCTGAGGTGGGGGGTGATGTGGTGGCGGCATGGGATGTCCAGAATGAGTCGGGCGGATGCATTCTGGATTCTTTGCAGCTTTGTTTGGAGTTTGGTTGTTGTTCCTGCATATAGGGCATTTCTGTAGTCCAGTCAGCTGCTGACCAGGGCGTGAGTGACAGTTTTTCTGATTTCGAAAGGAATCCACTTGAAGATTTTTCAGAGCATGCGGAGGGTGTTGTAGCAAGAAGAGGAGATGGCGTTGACCTGCTGAGTCATGCTGAGCGTGGAATCCAGGATGAATCCCAGGTTACGTGTGTGGGTGGTGGTGTTGCGGATCCTAGGGAGGTGGGCCACCAGAAGACGTTCAATGCTGAGGGGTTGGCTCCGAAGATGAGGATCTCTGTCTTGTCTGTGTTTCATTTGAGGCAGCTTGCTTCCATCCAGCTGGCGATGGCTTGGAGTCCGTTGTGGAGGTTGTTTTTTGCAGCTGTGGGGTCTTTTGTGAGGGAGAGGATTAGCTGAGTGTCGTCTGCGTAGGAAATTATGTTGATGTGGTATATTCGAGCGATGTTGGCAAGTGGGGTTATGTACACGTCGAAGAGCATGGGGCTGAGGTATGAGCCTTGGGGGACGCCACAGATGATACTGGAGGCTTCTGATATGAATGGTGGAAGGCGGACTCTCTGGGTTCTGCCTGAAAGAAATGATGAGATCCAGTTGAGTGCTTTGTCGCGGATTCCGGCGTTATGGAGGCTTGTGCAGAGAGTGTGATGACAAACCGTGTTGAAGGCTGCGGAGGGGTCCAGGAGGATGAGTGCTGCTGTTTCTCCTTCGTCGAGCATGGTCCTGATGTCGTCTGTGGCAGCAATGAGTGCAGTCTCGGTGCTGTGGTGTTTGCCGAATCTGGATTGGGAGGTGTTGAGTGCCTTGCTGTCTTCCAGGGAATCGGGATAGTTGGCTGTTCACAATTTTTTCAATTACTTTGGCTGGGAACGGGAGGAGCGAGCTTGGTTGGTAGTTCTTCGGGTCGTCTGGGTCTGCCTTGTTTTTTTTTCAGCAGGGCGTTGACTTCTGCGTGCTTCCAGCTTTCTGGGAAGGTGGCTGACTTGAAGGAGCTGTTGATGGTGTTGCAGAGGGGGGGGTGCGATGATGATATTTGCATTATTGAAGATATGGTGTGGGCAGGGATCCGATGGTGATCCGGAGTGGATGGAGGCCATGGTGTTGAGGTGTCTTCTTTGTTGACGGGGGCCCAGGTGTGGAGGAGGTAGGTGTCGCTTGGGGGGACTGGGTTTGTGGGTGTTTGTAGTCAGCTGGCTGGGGGTTGAAGCTGTTGTGGATTTCTTCTATCTTTTGACGGAAGTGGGTTGCAAGTGAGTTGCAGAACTCCTGTGATGGCAGGGGTTCGTTGGAGCAAGTCTTGGGAGCCGAGAGCTCTTTGATGATGCCGAATAGCTCTTTACTGTTGTGAGCGGTGGTGTCAATGTGGTTTTTGAAGTGGGTCCTTTTGGTGGTGCGGATCAGTTGGTGATGTTTGCGTCTGACATCCTTGAATGCGATGTGGTTGGAGTTGGTAGGTTCGCGGTGCCAGGTTATTTCCATTCTGCGGCATAGCCGTTTCGATTCCTGTAGGTCTGGGGTGAACCATCTGGCCTTGATTCTGTAGAGGGTGTTTGGTTTTTTTTTTAGCGGTGCGAGGGTGTTGGCACAGTCCACTATCCAGCGATTCAGGTTGGTGGTGGCTGTGTTGGGGTCCGTGGTCTCAGGGGGGTGGGTCCTGGGCGAGTGTGGAAATCAGTTGATCCGTTGATATTTTTCTCCAGTTGCTTTGGGGGGGGTTGTGTGCAGTGGTGGTGGGTGACTGGCTTCTGGTAGGAGAAGTGGATGCATCAGTGGTCTGTCCAGCTGAGTTCGGGGTGTGGCTGATATAGATGTAGTTGCTGGCTGAGAAGACGGGGTCGAGTGTGTGGCCTGCAGAGTGGGTGGGTGAGCTTACGAGTTGTCTGAGGCCGAGGTTGGCGAGGTTGTCCAGCAGGTTGGTGGAGTTGGGGTTGTTGTTGTTGTTTTCTAGGTGAAAGTTCAGATCGCCGAGGAGGATGTACTCTGTGGAGTCGAGGGCGTTGGTGCTGACGATGTCGGCGATAGCTTCGCAGAAATTAGAGCGGGGCTTGGGGGTCTGTAGATCAGAGTTCCTTTGAGGGTGGTATTGGCGTTGATGTGGATTCTGAAGTGGAGGTGCTCGGCGAGGTTGAGGGTGTCATGGGTGCTGGTCGAGACTCTGATGGTGCTTTTGTGGACTATGGCGATTCCTCCTCCTGGTATGTTGGTGCGTTCTCTTCTGGTGATTTTGTAGCCTTCAGGGATGGCTATGGCTATGTCGGTTTCTGAGGCCGGGTGTGTCGAGGTTTCGGTTAGGAAGGCGAGGTCGAGGTCAGTAGGTCCCAGAGTTCAACTGCGTGTTTGTGGATGGAACGGGTGTTGAGTAGGATGCAGCTGAGGTGGTTGTCAGCAGGTCTGTTGTGGTGCTTTAGGTTGGAGGTGAAGCGGCAGGCTTGTCAGGAGAAAGGTCCCTTGGTGTTCTTTGGGGAGGACAGGAAGCAGGTGGAGGGGCATCCTGGATTGAGGGCGTGGGGATTGCTGGCAGTATAGAGGCATGGGGAGGTGTGGGGGCCTTGCGGGCCAGGGGGAGTGGCACTGGGTGGGGTCGAGGCGCGGACGGGCGCAGACGGGCTTGCCTTTGGCGCGCCAGCGGCACGTCTGTGCCGTGGCTGGCATAAAAGGGGAGGTAGGATGGCGTGGCAGCTGGGAGGAGGGAGGGCTGGGCGAATGGAAAGGCTAGGGGGGCGGGGCCTCAAGGTTCAGCGGCGGCGGGAAAAAAGAGAAGAGGTGGGGGGGAGGGCGGAGGGGCCGCAGGGACGCAGTGGCAGGGATTTGTGATAGAAGAAACGGACGGAGGCTATGAACAAAAAAAAGGTACAAACCAGTAAAGTGGAGGCGGCGTGGGGCGGCGGCGCGAGGAGCGACCTGCCTGCTGGAAGCTAGTGCTCCAGGCTTAGGATTTGCATTCTGGGTGATGGCACCTCAGCCAGCAGAGGGCTAACAGATCCTAGTGTCTAATCCTAGTTCCAGCAGTTAGACGTCTTAATGATCCTCTCCCCTGATGGACAGGGTTGTTGAAGAAAGTGTGGGACTCGTTCTCCCACCTTTAGAGTGCAAATCCAGACTAATATTTGATTTAGTGCCTGATCCTTTGAAATTTGGGGTGTGGGCTAAGAAGTCAGCTTTACTGAAGTGCACTCTCCTCTGCCCTGTACTTCGTCCAAGAGAGCCCGCCACAGCAGGAGTTGCTCCAATTCTGATTGACCCATAACACAGACCAAGGGAGTAACCGGGGATCATGTCTAGGTGTCAGTCTACACCAAAATATGCCTCATGGAGGTCCAAAGGCCTAGGCCTTCCCTATTATTACAAGGCCAACCTTATCAGACCTACTGTTAGGCATGTCAGCCTTAGGGCGGTCTTTCGCTAAAGTTTTTATCTTCCTCCTCCATTTTCAATTACCTCAGCTGGCCTTAGGACTCTATGCATTTTAGCACTGCTAACAAGTGCTAAAGTGCTTGTGTTCTCTCATCTAAACATGCTAACACTGGCTTATACACAATTGGCTTAGTTAATGTATTTACAAGTTCCTAGTAAAGTGGCACTATGTGTGCCCAGGGCCTATAATTTAAATACTACTATTGGATCTATAGCAATGATTGTGCTACCCACTTAAGAAGCCATCTTATGCCTGCAACTGCAGCCTGTGTGCAAGCAGTTTTAATAAATAAATAATAAATAATAAACCTTTTGCTAGGCTCAAACCTTCCATTTTAATACATATAAGTGACTCCCAGAGTAGGTCCTAGACCACCCAGAGGGCAGGGTGCAATGTATTTAAACCAATCAACATGTACTTTTGAGTTTTACATGTCATGGTAGTGAAAAACCTTTAAATTAGTTTTTTTACTACAGCAAGGCCTGTCTCCCATAAAATAACATTACATTTTATAAGTGCAATTCCCGCATGGGAACAGATAATCAGTCTTGGAATCACAATTTAAAATCCTAACTCATGATAAAGTCGGATTTTAAACTGCAAATCTGAAAATGCCACTTTTAGAAAGTTGGCAGTTTTCTTGCCTTGGCCATTTAGTGTTTGTAGCATGTATCTGGCCACATGACTGGGAATGGCTTACCGTTGAGCCTTGTGTATTCCTCCTAGACAGCCACACACAATAGGGAGCTCAGGTGTATTTGGATGGGCCATCACTAGCAGGATAAGAGGAAGGAGCTGGGTTCAGCCCCACTTACACCTGAATAGACTATGTCCTGTCCTGACACAGAGGGCTGTAAACCCCCTGTAGCTAGTCTGGAGCCAGGGCAAGAAAGGGAGAATGGCTGGGAAACCTCTAGAAGCTTGTCCCCACTTCAAAGGAACAAACAGGTATAAATACTGAACATAAGACACCAACTCTTCAGTACGCTTCTGGACCTGTGGGTACTCTGCCAGGAAAAAGGACTGAAGTTCTGCTGCAAGGACAGCCACTCTGCAGGAAATGCTGACCTCTTGTGCTTAGCTGCTGCCCTCTTGCCCAGAGAAGGAAAACTAGACCTGCAACTTCATCTTGAACCCAGGACTCCAAAGTGGTTTCAAGGACTAGTCTGCTGGCCTCATGATCTGAGCCTAAGAACCATAAAAGGTTACCAAACTAGTTCCTAAACCTACCTGACACCGGTTTATGACTCCCAAGTGGTGCCTCTCAGGCCCTGGACTCTTGGTGTGGCTCAAGCTTCTGGGCTCTTTGCAACTGTGAATGGGCCAGCACGCATCCAAATTCAGAATGAGCAGCTGCCTGCCCATCTCTTCACCCAGCAACACTGACAGCCTGTGGGGGACACAGGGAACACAGGTTAATTTGTGATTTACTTGTGCCACACCCTGAAAAGGATTGTGGTAGCTGCTTGACTAGGGCTCACACCCCTGTCAACCTAAAACCAAATTTGTCAAACCCACCATTTCCCTGACAATGATCTCAGGCCCGACTGACCAGTGACTCTTCCTCCTGGTATCAAAGAGACCTTTGATGTGAACTGAGGATGCTCTACTTCCTTTCCTTCAGTGTTTTTGGTCCCAATCCAGTCGTCAGCAATGTTAGCAATACACGTCTGGGGGTCGCAGTCCTCACCTTCAATAGCCTTTTCTGAACCTGGTCTTGCAAAATGGAATCCACAGGCCTCCCTGTTATGAACCATGCACAGGCACGTATACAGCTCAACAAGCATGTGCAAGTATTATGCACTATCCAACACTACATCCATTCATCATGTAGGCCAAGGTTAAGTTATATACACAGGAACTTCACACAAGGGGGCCAGTAAGCACCACTCCAGTGACAGAGGTAAAATTACCTGTTCATAATACTGATCACTATCAAACACAAAACTGGTATTATGCCACCATCGTGCTCATTCGCTTAACTCTTGGTAAAGGCAGGAGCCTGCTACCATTATGAGGGTAGCACTTGATGTGGCTCTCCTGGTCTAGCAAAACCACATTACAATTTTGACATGACAAGATCATGGTGCACAAACCTGATCCGTGTTCGCCCATTACCAAAGTACCATGGATCTATATGACCATAGAGCTTGGCCACTCAAGGCCAGGGGTGTAGGTCTGTCAACATGCAGAGGGTTTCCTATACCAACAAATTACTATTAACGTCAGGCAGATTTTAGAGTTAGGAAAATAACTATTTAAAATACATTTAATTTAAATACATTACCATAGATGGCCGCATTTTAGAAGAGGAAAGTGGGAGATTTAAAAAAACACAATATTGTGACAATTAATTTCCCTCATTGACTTCTGATGAAGCAAAAACAATTTCAAACCGAAGACAGCCAAAATAAAGCAATTGTTTGGCTCAAGAAATCAGGAGTCTCTTGCCTGAATCGGAATTAGTAGCATGTATGCAATATGTGCAAAGGATAGTATTAGGGTAAAGTATAATAATTCAACTCCATAATATTTAATATAGAAAAGAAGGGGTAGAGTTACAATGACATTTTGAGAAAAATGTGTTAGTGATTAAAAATGAAAAGTGATTCATTTAAAAACAAATAAAAAAAAGTAAAGTTATTTATACAGTTGGAGTAGCAGGGTACCCACCTTCTATATATGCTTTTTTTTTTTTTTATTTAAACAGACAAATGTAATTATCTTTGATACAGCTTGGTTTACTTCAACCTAATTTAGTTAACAGTAGTTCTTCATTTTATTGGAAAGGGTGTGCAGGTAGGCATTTACGTAAGTAGGATATTTTCCTCTGTTTATCTCCAATATATTTTGACATGTGCTCTGTAAACAATTTTCCTTGTCACTAATGATCTGCAGGAATCAAGCAGGTGCTAAGAGGCGTCCTACATTAAATTTTGGTATCAGTTGGTGTTAGACCTGACAGCCTTCGAGTGTCTCCCCCCAACTTTTTGCATGCCTCCCTCCATTTTTCTGATCTTGTATTTTGCTGGTTTTAGGACTCTGCACACTTTACCACTGCTGACCCGTGCTTGTGTTTGTGCTCTCTCCCCTAAACATGGTAACATTAGCTCCTACCCAATTGGCATATTTAATGTACCTATAAGTCCCTTGTAAAGTGCACTATATGCACCCAGGGCATATACATTAAATGTTACTAGTGGGCTTGCAGCACTGATTGTGCCACCCACATAAGTATCCATTAACCATGTCTCTGGCCTGCCATTACACGGCCTGTGTGTGCAGTTTCACTGCCACTTCAACCTTGAACTCAAAATTACTTGCCAAGCCTTGAACTCCCCTTTTATTACATATGTCACCCTTAACGTAGGCCCTAGGTATCCCATAGAACAGGGTACTATGTAAGTAAAAGCAGGACATGCACTTGTAAGTTTTACATGTCCTGGTAGTCAAAAACTCCCAAAATCGTTGTTCACTATTGTGAAGCCTGCTCCTCTCATTGGCCAGCATTGGTAATTTCCCTACGTGCTTTTAAGTGGTAATTTCTGATCTACAAGGAGTAGCATTGTCATGCGTGGTATGGTTGGAATGGTAGTGAGAAATCCTGCTTAGTGGTGAAGTTGGATTTAGCCTTACTATTTTAAAAATGCCACTTTGAGAAACTAGGCATTTCTCTGTACTTAGTGCTCTCGGTACCTTACAGCCTGTGTCCTATCGACATCTCGTCTGTGCTGGTTGACAGCACCCCTTGTGCATTCCACCCAGACAGCCATAAACACAGGACATTCAGCTGCATCTGCACTCATCTGCATTCTGATGGGTCTTCTTGGGCAGGAAGGGTGGAAGGGCGCGCACTTACACTTCAAAGCCTAGTGCCTGACCTCACACAAAGGACTGATAACCCGCCACAGATCTCCTCGCGCACAGGACTGGGGTGAAAGGGGAACTGGTGCACTTCAAAACCACTCTTTCATGAATCCTCCAATTCAAAGGCACATTTGTGTATATATACTGGGTCTGTGACACCCCCAAGTAAGACAGTTCTGGACCTACAACTGGAGTCTGTCAGAAGGACTGCCATGCTGCCAAAAGGACTCATCTGTACTGCTCTTCTGGAAAGACTGCTCTCCTGCTTGTTGCCCTAATGCCTGCTGCTCCCTGACTCTGCTGGAAGGACTTTGCCTTCCCTCACAATTGATTGCGCTGGAAAAAAAATCAATGCGTTGCTTTACTTTCTGATGCATTACCTCCTCTGTGGCCCTCTCTGTTATTTTTTACTCATCCCAGGTCCTTTGTGCTAAAAAGATACAACCATTGATTTCTACGGATTAAGACTTACCTACATTTCTAAAAAGTGTTATCTTGACTTGCGCATATTGGATTTTTTGTCATTATGGATTTGTTATAATTCAGATAAATATGATCTATTTTTCTAAACTGACATGGAGTACTTTTTGTGGTGTTTTCACGGTGCTACTGTATGACTTATTGCACAAATACTTTACACATTGCTTTTTAATTTAAGCCTGCTTGCTCTGTGCAAGCTACCCGAGGGTGAACACGAGATAATTTAAGTTGTGTTGAGGTCCCTACTTGAACTAGGTGCATACCTCTGCAAACTACAGACACAATTTCTAACAGTTGGTATGGAAGGCCATAAAGCATATTGCATGTGAGGTTATGATGGAGATCTTTAATTACAGCTCGCAGGAGTGTGTGGCAGTTTCTGCTAAGTTCCCCCATGATCTGATCTTATGATCAACCCAAAAGTGAAGATGAAGTGCAGGAACCCTGTGCATAGCAGTATATCTTTATTTGCTGTTCATTATGAAAATAGTGATTTTAGAATGAAGGCTTGGTTGATGGTATCAAGATCATGCATGAAACATATTTGTGAACACTCAGCCACATGTGGCATTGGAAGGAAATGGAAACTTTTCAAAGACTGGGCTGTGGAGGTTTGGGACAATGTACTACACTGCTAACTAGCTTTTCGGTACTGGCAGTTTGACATAAACAGGGTGAGTATTTAAACCCTCTTCTCAGTTAGGAAGCTACCTGGCAATGATTTCTCTTAGTTGCATGGCTGTTCTGCTTGCCGCTTCATTATTTACCCATTTTTCCATTCATCCACATTGTTATTTTCCATCCCTCCAAGTTCCTTTGGATACATTGCTTAGAGAAAAGCAAGGTTCTCTTTTTATCTGTGGTTCCTGCTAAAATTCCTTAGTGCCTACTTCGAACACTCAATAGCGTCCAGGTTAGTATGAGAGTTAATCACGGTCTCATCCTTCCTGGAGGGTTGCAGTCTCAACTGGTGTCAGGAGACCAAGAGCTTCACAGCTTGACAGTTGGGGCAGGCCTTGGGGCCATAACATGGCTCCAAGCACCATAGGCAAACCAGGTGGGGGTCTCTCACAGACATCTGCATGTGACAGGAACCAAAGGGCTTTAAGATATATCCCTATGTGCACACTAGGAGCAAAAAGTCAAAAGGATCGACAAAACATTATAAAATAACCCAAAAATTGGACTGAGGTAGCTCTATTTAAATGTACGCTGATGGTGTGGAAAGAAAAAAACTCATGTCAGTGCACTAGGGTTGTGCCTATATGGGCACCTCGCACATTAATCTGGTGCGGAAAAAGAAGATGCAGAGCCAATCAACACCACCTACCAGTGAGCAGAGGTACCACTCAAAAAGTTCCACATCCAGTTTGAAGCCTGGGAATATTCTAAAGCAAGGAATCTGTGGCTAGAAATCTCTTATCAGTTGCCTCTTTTGTGAGTAATATGGACATGATAAAAACTTACATTTATGCTACCTTTTGCTTAATGTGCTGATAAAGACCACAAGAGCTATGCATTTTAAGCTTTGCCAGCGTCTTTTTCTTTCTCTTTATTCCCCTTGTGTCTCTGCTAAATGTTTTTCCTAGCACATCATCTTTCTGGAAGAGATTATGGCCAAAAACGTTAATACGGTCTATACATACGTACCCAATCAGAAGAAGACCTGAACACACCACCATGAATCCAAATGTGTACTTCAGTGCATTTTTAATTTGCTGTTTGGAGAAATAGAAAAAAAGGTCAATAGAATGTTTTTTCCCCAAGCAATTATTGCAAACAAGCTTTAGGTACATTCTCAGGAATAATCAAATTTTACCAATAAGGAGCAACTACAGAGTTCATGATGGACACTAATAATAGATTTTGGCAGCAGAGCAAATCACAGTCCAACTAAACCATAGTACATTCTCAGGAATAATCAAATTTTACCAATAATGAGCAACTAGAGAGTTCAAGATGGACACTAATAATAGATTTTGGCAGCAGAGCAAATCACAGACCAACTAACCCATAGTAAAATGTTGAACCTTAAAGTGAAAAAACTGGGTTAATTTAGGGATCGAATTTATTGATGTCTCCAACAGAATTAACTATATGATGTGTCTCTCAACTTTTTCTCATCTCTGGACTACTTTCTCAAGTTCCTATTCTGGGCAGTATTCATCCTCAATACCAGATGAGGAGACACTAAGAAAGCTGGGGCCAAAACGCATCAGGTAACTGTATGAGACTGGAGGCATGATCTGCTGTGCAGATGCACAGTGCAGCGATCTCAATCAAGGTACCTGAGGAGTGGCATCAGCCATTCTTTTTGAGTGGAGGGGGGGTAAAGAAACCCACTTCCCAATTTAATTGCAAATACCGTTGCAAAAGGCCTCCTGCACCATACAGGTACAAAGGTTCACTGAAAAATACCACTGCTGTCTGACCAGAGATAGATTTTGTGTGAGCAAGTTCCTAGTTTGACTTGAGACTTGGCAAAGACCAGAACTTCACTGCTATAAAAAACCAAAATAAGGGTGCAATGAAACTCATCCCACGTCAATTAGGCCTCCTGGGAGAGTCAGCAGAAATGCTCTTGGCCAACTCAAAAGACCCCAGGAATATACAAACCGTTTTGTGACTATTTTGTTGGCAGTCTGAATATTCTGTACCTAATTCATGGCTGGTTCATGCAAGGGCAACATTCTGTAATGAAGTACGCCTGGTTCATACAAAGGCAACATTCTGTAATGAAGTAAGGCTGGTAAACCAGATAATGCCTCCATACAAATTAAGGAATACACCTTTGACAAAGAGAAGGTATTCAAATAGCTCCTGCCAGTTAATGTTGCATTACCCTTTTATGATACCAGAAAGCCCTGGAAGGAAAAATAATGCACAGGTTTTCTCACTTGTCTATGCTGACAATTTTCATTATGCAAAGTTGAGCACATTGTCAGTTTCCATAATTCACAGCAATGCACACTGGCAATTTGTATACTGCCCACTGTAATAAACTGGATTAATAGATGATGGGGGTGAATACCCATCTCAAGAAATAACAACAAAACGTGTCAGGATGAACACCTAAATTCAGTAAATAAACCTGAGCTCAACCGTCAGGAAGTTATGGCACAGACAGTCTTAGCTTCGACGCAATGAGTAAAGTATTTATGCAGTAACTAACAGTAATAAAGGTAAAGCACAACACAAGAAAATTCCAAAACAAATTTAGGAAAATATTGTGAATGTTAATCAATACAATTACATCAAAAAAACAATAAGGAAACAGGAGTTATTATTTTTTAAATGTAAATACAAAAATAATGCCAAAAAGCATTAAGCACCAACTGCAGTTATCTTGTTGAGCTTCACCAGTACCTAGGCATAAGTTAAGACCAACACAGTTGACCAAGTTGAACTTGGCTTCTGTGACCAACCATTGTTAGAAATGGGGTTTCTGGTTGGCTAGGGTATGCGCCTTGTCCAGACAGAACCCACCCGCACTATTCAGGGCAAAGGAGTTACACGTCCGAGCTACACCCTGCTCACCCCCTTGGTAGCCTGACACGAGCAGTCAGGATTATCCCAGAAGCAATGTGTAAAGCGTTTGGACAACACACACGACACATGTGACGCACTGTCACCACCACAAAGGAAACACAAAACCAAGTTAAACAAAAAAAGAAACTGTATTGTACATATCAGTAATATCCTGCTACCCAAGCAGTTGTCAGAACGTTACATAATACTGTTACCCTGCAGAAATCAGCAGTAGTCACACATAACACACAGGTTACTTATTATTCTGCAACATAAGCAGTAGTCAGGAAAACATTACTATAGAAATGCACTTGTCATAACAGTGTCATAAATGCACATACCAGAAACATTAGAAAACATATGGCAAGTCATAAAAACATATTAGCATAGAATGCCCATGAAAGAAACAATAGCAAATATATGGCACATCATAAAAGAAACAAGTTAACATAACAGGCCCAGAATGCCCATACAAGGAACAATAGCAAAGTACATGTCCATTCAAAAGTGCCTGTCTTTTCATGTGCAAGGCACCACTAGTGCCATTAAGATAAATGTGGGGACCCCGCAATCCTCAGTGCAAAATGGGGGCCGTTTTATGGTTGGGGGATGGGGGGTGGCAAGCACTCCCTCCACTCTTTTACAGGGGCCCCCTCCTGGGGACCACGCCCAAACCAGTGTGCCCACGGTCTCTGCAGGCCCCACCCCCGGGGGCCATGATTGGCACTCCTAGGTGGGGGAGATGGGGAGGGGGTCTACAGAGGAACAGCAAGAAAAGGGCCCGGTGGAGTGCGTAGCCTCCAATGAGGCTTCCCTCCTGGCCGCAAACCCCACAGGTACTATGCAACATTTGGAGCCTCATGCTCCTACTGCAGGGACTGGGGGGGATTTGGGGGGAATTCACCCTTGCCCTGTGTTCTGCTTCTCTGGTGGCACCGCGCACCATTTCCCTGTAGTCGGGGGGAGACCGTGCGTCTCCGGTTGCACACAAGCCTGGTGGTGAAAGGCACCAGAACTGAGTGCCTGCTTGTGCCCGGGGCGCCTCTGGAGGGCCTCACGCGCCCCAGGGGCACCACTGGGAGGGCTCCTGCTCCCTTCTCTGATTCACTCATGCCCCGGGGGCACTTCAGGGTGCATGCTCTTGACGCACTCAGGTTTCCACAAACACCCAAGTCACTGCAGTGATTTTTTCACTGCTGAAGCGCACAGACCATGCTTCACCCCACAAGCCACCAAGTCGCAGCGGGGAATTGTCCCTCCAGGCACTGAAGCAGAAGTGCTTCCAAAGCACAAAGCAATTTTGAAACAGAAGCACTCTCAAGGCGCTTTAGGACTATTAAGACAGAGCTCTCTCCAGGCACTTTGCAGTTAAAATGAAGCGCTTCTCCTGCGCTTGAAGCAGACTGTGGCAGGGACCACAGCGCCCAGCCCCTGGGAGACACAAATGATGGAGCACAGGGCACACAGAGCCCAGCAACAGGTCAGCACAAAGGGGATGCAGATAGTGACAGTTCCTCCAATTGACCAAGCAGGTCACAAGTCAGCATAGCAGCAGCAGTTCAAGGAGGCCCCTCGTGAGTCCCTCCAGCAGCGTTCTGTGTCCAGTTATAAGCATGTTCAGAGTGTCTCCAAATTGTGGGGAAAAATTCCCTGTACTTGTACTCAGTTTTGCAAATGTTTAACAAAGAAGGGGAGAGGTGGTTCCAACCAGTTACAACTGGTTCTGGGAGTGTCCCCTCTCTCTCCTCCAGCACAGGCTCCAAACATCCGTTGGGGGGTAAGCGAGCCCTTGGTGTGAGGCCAGGGCACAGCTTTTTACAGATGCAAGTGTGCCCTGTCTCCCCTTCTCTCAGCCCAGGAAGACCATTCAAGATGCAAATGCACCTCTGTGACACCTCCACCCTCCCTGTGTACAGGCTGTCTGAAAAGTATGCACAAAGCCCAACTGTCAATCTGCCCAGACGTGGATTGAAGTCCAACTGCAAAAACACTAGTTTTATAGCTACAGAAAAATGCTCACTTTCTAGAAGTTGCATTTCTGTAATGATAATAAAGAATCCACCTACTCCTGAAGCAGCATTTCTCACTACCATTACAACCATGCCAAATATGCCTACGCTACCCCTCATAAATCAGACAATACCCCCTAGACATAAGGCAGGGCATTTCCAAAGCCATCCTATGATTAGGCAGCACTCACAGCAGTGAGAAACCAAATAGGCTGTTTGTCACTACCAGGACAGGCCACGCAATCAGGCACCTGCCTTCTACATACTTAGCACCCTGCCCATATGGCTAGCTAGAGCCTACCTTATGGGTGACTTACATGTAGTAAAAAAGGGAGTTCTGTGCCTGGCAAGGGAATGTACATGCCAGGTCCCTGTGGCAGTAAACTGCGGATGCAGGCCCTGCGCAAGCAGGCCTGAGACAGGTTTGAAAGACTACTTCTGTGGGTGGCGCAAGCAGCGCTGCAGGCCCACTAGTAGCATTTAATTTACAGGCCCTGGGTATAGGGATACCATTGTACAAGGGACTTACAGATAAATTAAATGTGCCAATTAGGTATAAGCTAATCATACAAACTTTAGAAGGGAAAGCACCTACACTTTAGCACTGATCAGCAGTGATAAACTGCCCAGAGTCCTAGAGCCAACAGCAAGAGGTCAGAAAAAATAGGAGGAGGAGGCAAAAAGTCTGGGGATGAAACTGCAATGCAAAAAGGGCAAGGTCCAACAGCCATGCTCCACTGGTGGAGCATGGCTGGTTACAGAAACCAGGTTCAACTCGATCAACAGTTTTACCTTCAGACAGTTTCTGGAATGAAGGTCAAAATTCCTAAGCAGGGCAAGGCAGGAGGCAGTTGCCGAAGAGGACTACGCAATGTCAGACAGTTGGTGAATGAGGTCCCAGTGAGCTTCTGAATTTTGGCAGGAAAGCTCCGAGCAGGAGAGAAATGTTATTTTCGCGCCCAAGGAAGGTCCCTCCCAACCGGATACTTTTGGCACCTTCACCAAGTGAAGATGTCTACCTTTGTAGTTAGTTACTTTGTGGTGCTCCAATTCTTTCAATGGGCGGTAGCCAAAGATGAAGAGTTCTCCACCAGGCCGTATACCTTCTCTGCTAGGTCCCAATCTGATTTGCTGCACTGGAGAAGCTCCAAACGAGATCAACATGAATCTTTGGCCCAGTGGCTGCACACCATTGTTGGGTCGGCTTGGCAGGTTGGTCCCTGTCCTCCTGAGTTTCTTGAAGCTGAGAAGTTTCTAAGTCCCAGGTTTCAGGAGATGATGGGAAGGGAATATACTATGATACAAGCCAAAGATCCAGGACCTGGGGAGAGCATGTGAGGGTCACAAACCACTTCAACAAAGTCCAGCAGCAGGGACCAGGGCAGGTCTAGTTGGTACTGGTCAACTACACAGTTGCAAGAAATGGCCTCTTGTAGTTTGCTGTGTCCTTGTAGCTTGCAATGTCCCTATACCTTTTTCAGGATGTCATCTTTATTATCCTTGAAGTCTACGTTTTTGTTCTTGGTACAAAAGGGAGTGCAGGCCAGTCTTCTAAACTCTTCTCAGTTCATAGACAGCAGGTCCAGTCCTCTTCTGTTCTAACACAGGTCTACAAACTTCTGATGTGGGTACTGCAAATTTAATCAGCTGCAGGGTAATTCAAAACTTTAAAAAATAGAAATAAAGACAAACTCCTTTTTGGCAATGTAAACACAGCCCTGTAAAGTTGCGTCAGGGAGATCGACCCTCCTCACACAGGCAGGCAGCCGGTCTCAAGTTGCTGTAGCACAGACAGCTTTTTATATACAGAATCGCACAATGCTTTATTACAAAACAGTAAATAATAATTGAACAAACAGTACTTCTGAGGAATGTCAATCCAATTACTCGCACCATAATATTCTACAGTTCTCTTTCTTCGATTATGATGCAGCAAGGTAAATTGATGGCTCATGGAATGTTCATGCAAAGCTGTCAGATTAATTCCAGGAATTAGCACAACCGTGTGTATGTATATATATATATATAAATATATATATATATATATATATATATATAGTTTGTGCCTGTTCTCCTGCTGGGTAAGGCCTACAAGAGTCATTGTTAGGATATTTAGATTAACCCCTAAATGGGAGGTTTGCACAGAGCGGGATGAAATGCAAGGAAGCTGGTTATATGATCTGATGTCCACAACAGTAACTCAGCTGTGTCCTTGCAGGTAGGAATCAACAATACTTCTATCAATAAGAGAAATTTGGGACCCCAATACATTTTTATTGTGTGCCTTAAATTCAATTATATCTGCCTTTTCAACAAGAGGTCACCATACACAATTATTGAAGAGTAGCCATATCAATACAGTTACAGTCAATAACGTTCCCTTCATGTCCTTAAAGTGACAGACAGTGATAGAACTGATAGAATTGGAAATTCTGGCACTACTACATCATTCAGGGGGGCGCAGGTCTTAAACCATCTACCAAGTGTTACCCTGAGACTCCTTAACGGAGTAAATCGGGTGTCACAAAGACACACTCCAGGGCAAAATACTCCTTGCTCTAGTAATGCTTGTATAGTAGGGGTGATGCCCTCATCTGCTTCTTTTTAGAAAGAGAATACTGTCTCACTCTAGGTAACATAGAACCTTCCTTAAACATAATTCAGAATGGTGTAGTAGTAAGAATATGGCCCACATTATGAGGACCCTCAGTCCATAAAGTATCTGATACATGGGACAGATTTGCCTCCCTAACAATATCAAAAGCTCTAGCTGGTGTGGGTGTCCTCACTTTCAATACAGGCCTCAATATTATGTCATTCTGAACAACTATAACTGTTTTCTTAGAATTGTTATCACAAAACAGTTGGTCATCCAATATTCCTCTAACCATTTTTCCTGGTTCTGTGAATATAATACATGCCCATAAGACATGATTATAGTCACTGGCTATCAGAGCACCATAGAGTGTGGTTACATCTAAGGTCTCTATTTACAATATTAGTTCAGTGTCAGGCATCCAACAGTCTTGCCCATGCTACCGAAAAAGGAATTATTTAGGGAACTCAGCCTCCTTTCTCAATAACTCTGGTGTCTCTGTTGTGATTGTATACACGGCTGTTGTGAATGCCTCCATATCAACGGGCCGTGCTGTGATTTGATCCCCAGTTGAGGAATTTACTGTTACTGCATCACCTTGGAAGGTGAAACTCCAGGGGTAGAACAAACCATAGTACCATCAGATTCAAAATGATTAGTACTTTTTAGTTTGGCCATAGGTTCTCTTCCTAATAAGTTAACTGGGCCAGCTGAAAAGAACAATAAACAGCCATCAATATACCTCCCTCCTACTTCTTCTCCACTAGTTTAGTGAAATGAACCCTCATAACTTCCTCAGAGAATCCCTACATGCTCATTGATCTGTCAGAAAGAGGAAGGCACCTCCTTCTCTAATACATTATATAGTTGGTCCTGTATCTATAAGGAATGCATACCTTTTGTCATTGATAGTTACTGTCACAGTGGGTTCCTCATCTGGCCTGTACGTCACTGACAATACTGGACGCATTCAAATGCTCTGCGGGCACCTTCATTGTGCATATCCTCCCAAAGAATTCACCTGAAAAGGATTTTTCCCTTTCACAACTACACCTCCCGGTCCACTTTGAGATAGAACTATCATTGGGGTATTTGAACATTTTGCTGAGGTGGCGCCTGTTGTACTTGTGGCATTACTGGTGGGTGCATATTTTGTTATGGTGTCTGAGGTACATATATGATTTGCATAGTTCGTTGTGACTGAACAGCTGTATTCCCTGGCTGATTATAAGCTCCTACCCTTCCATTTGGCTCATACCATCTCTTAGTTCTACAATCGATAATAAAATGTCCATACATATGACAATAATGGCATCCCTGATCCAATTTTTGAGGGCCCATTCCACCTCTTATTATTCCTCCTCGTCCTATTCTACTACTTCCCTGTATCCTTACATTGTCCTGTTGTTCTAGGTATTGTTGTTGAGTGGTCCCTGCAATCCATCCCACAGACACTGCAGTCATCTGAGTGGCAGCTACCACTACAGTCCCTTCTACTGCTCCTTTTTTTGCCAACCTCTGCTGTACTAACTTGGCTGCTGCTTTGTCTATCACTTAATGTTTGTTCCATTATTTTCCTGTTTCTTCTTACAAAAATTAACTATGTGTGCTTGTATATCTGTGTAGGGCTTGTCTTCTAATGCCACTATATTATCTAGGCTATCCTGTACATCAGAGGGTAACCTCTTTTCACCACGTTATAAAACAATACAGCATTTCGTCCTGTTACCTCCCGACCTTAGCCTACTTCTTGGATCCATTTCTCGTTCATCTTATTAAGGAACTGAGCAGGGCCCTCATTTGGCTGAATAGACTAATGAGATATCCAATATCTGGCCTATCAGGATACATCTTCCTAAACTGATCCCAAATCACTGCCCTTAATAAATTAAATGGAGACCCTTCATATTTAATTTCTGTAAGGGTAACATTTCTGACTCCAGCCTTTTGAAAAACAATGTCAGTTTAATCACCTATAAGAGAACAAAGCAGGCTTTTTATTCACCCTACTGCTAAGGTAATACCTGCAGTTTGTTTTTCAAAAGCTCTGATCCATTTCCCTGCTCCCTTTGTAAACAGCTGCAACAATTTTCTAAGATTTTACTAGTCCATATGTGGCCATGGAACATGAGGTACCCCAGGTCCCTTGCATATTAGGGGCATGTGATGTAAGGGAGTGGTAGAATTATGGGGATTATGCTGGGTAGCATAGTTTTCTCATACACATGCTTCAGCATGTAAAAATAATCCCAGTCTAGATCTCCCTACCCATTAAGAATTCAATCTTCTGCATTCGCCATATCATATGGACTAAAAGATCCTTTGTGTGACCAGGGACTCATCTGTAATGCTAGTCGTTCAGTCCAATCCAATAAATTCTCTACATATGGTACAACACGGTACCGGCTAATCTCTCTTTTTGCAACTATCTCACTAGGGGTGAGATCTGTACTGCGCAAAGCTGATTGAACACTCATTTGCTGCACTGGTCTACACTGTAGTGTCAATCTTCTCACAGCCTCACAGGATCACTTTCTGGGTCTTGTTGGCCATGTGCTCCATGAATTCACAATCTCTCAAGCTCTGTCACTCAAGCTTTCCCAACTCTGGAAAACATCCAGATAATCCCCTTGCACTTTTTGTGTGATCCAGATGAATTAGGGGTCTTTCTTGAATACCAATATCCTGGATACCCTTTAGGTGGTTGAAGCAGCTCACCTATGCTACCACACACCTATGTATAGACTCTATCCTATTTTTACTTGTCCAAAATCTTCCTGAATCTGACCTGAAAGACATTGTGATATCCTTCTTTCCTCACTTCCCTTGCATCTCTCCCACTCTCGCTTCGCCATAACCACTCTCCTTCTCCTTTTGCCAAGGTGGTAGACTACCTTTAGTTCTATCTTTTTCTTGGGATGCTGGCCGACGTGCCAAACTAGCAGTTCTGTCTACACAGTCATGCCATCTTTCATCATCTGCATTTATTCGCTTTAAGGTAGACATTTGTTGCCCAACTACCCTTCCTTTTGTGTCTCTCCTCTGCAATAAATACAATGTTGCTGATGAAACATGTGACTAGTCTGCAATATCCACCTCCTGGGTAGAGGTTGGGTCTAAACAACGGTTGCACTTTGCTTCGAACTGTCCTGAAAACTGGCATTCACTTATCTTTTCTTGCTAGGTGTTGCTCACATATTTTGCCTTTGGCATTTGTGAAGCAACATTAGGGATAACTTTTGGGGATCATGAAGGGGTCTCAATTTCAGGGTTCTCAAACCCCACTGCAGCTTCGTGTAGCTACACCAGTAGGTAAATACTAGGTACCATGGGAGAGGTACTAATAAAATCATATGGGGTGGGGAAATTGTGTACTCACTTTTTTAAGGGGTCCTTAGATTTTTGACAAAATACTTGCCGGAAATGTAGAATAGTTTCTCTTTTTTGTAATTTAGTTCCTTCATATTTACTCCTAAGGTATGCAACAATATGTTCAATTATTTTATCATCAAATGTCCTTCTTTTGGCCAGGGATACGTATATTTTTGAGTGGTTTTAAACCATTCTAAACAATTTTGTTGTAGTTTTCTCTGATTATTGGGAAAAACCTTCTGCATACGTGCTAAGAGAGTCTCCGTAATTACTCGTCTTTCCAACATGTCTAAATTTAACCTTTTTGTCTAGCTGGTCAAGTACTACTCTTCTTCTAAAACTTACACAAATATTTTTAAAAGCAGGAAAATTGAGCAATTATACAATACACATTAAAGGAACATTACGCAACATTACACAACATCACACAGTGGCCTCTTCATTCATACACACACGCACTGACCATCAGCATGGAAAATATGAACAAATCAACTATTTCCTAAATATGAATCACCATTTTTTCTAAGCCTAAACAGTAAATACAACCAGCAACCCCTAGTCACTTCTCTCCATGTCTCTCAGACCATAGAGTGTCCAAGGGCAGTAGCTCAAGTGTCCAGATTGTATTTAGTGGTAAATTCGAACAACATCAGCCTTCCAGCTGTCCCTGTATGTCAAAACATTAGATACACATTGGCAACTCCAAATTTTTAATTATCCAAATTGAATAAATCCAACTAGTCATTGGCAATAACAAGTTAAAAACTTATGCAGCACGCAATAAAAAATGGTATTGTACGCTAAATAGTAAATGCCACTGGTCACCCCGGTCACTTTTCTCTGCGCTCAGAGAAGATAACCTTTTCAAGCCACAAGTCTTTTAGACCACAGAATCACTTCTAGATGTTAGGTCCAGGACTGTAATTTGAGGTTTTTTTTAATCTTATCTGGAGGTAAAGTTTAGCGACATCAGCTTTTCTGCTGTCCCTTTATGTCAACAATGACACATGCTCCGGGGGGGTAGGTGGTCCTCTGGTGTCAGCAGTCACATGGAAACAAAAATGGGACCTCCTTATTCTGGCTAGCCAACTGTTGCAGGGTAATTCACAACTTTAAAAAATGGAAAGAAAGACAAACTCCTCTTTGGCAATGTAAAAACAGCCTTTTACTGTTGCGACAAGGAGATCAAACCTCCTCACACAGGAAGGAAATTTGCTGTAGCACATAAATAATCACACAATGCTTTACTGCAAAACAGTTAATAATAATTGACTGGCTAGTCACAGTTTGAAACTGAAAAACATTTGAACACCTATGACCCCCGTAGCCTCTAAACTCTAAGCTAAACTGTACTAAACACATTCCTCACTTCTGGCTTTAACAATGCTTGGCAAACTAACCATTCTTTACTCTGGAATAAATACATATTTGTGGTAAATATAACATTAATACCATGTGTGCCTTATCACTGTAACCCTAAGGCATCTGGGTAGTCTGAACTGATAAGATTTCCTGCACTCATTGTCTGATCAGGTTACAATCTATTTGGAAACACAAAGTATTTTCCAGTGAGCCTGTGTGCTAAGATTCTTAAATACCTACATGCTTGCTAAACATGAGTTAGCTTTTAACTGCAACCCTTTCAAGTTACTTATTTCAGTATCTCCTCAAGTGAACTCTTCATCTTATTCTGGTCATCATTTGTTTTGGCCCTGCAATGTTCTTTTACTACATACATCTGTGTAGTGCTTTCTGTCAATGTCTGCTGTTGTTATATTTTCAAATTCATATTCTACATTTCCTGTAACACATTTTTATGCCTTTTGTGGGTGAAGGAAACTCCTGGCCACTCCCTATCCAATGGGGTAAACGTTCCCAGGACTAACTCCACCCACTTTTACAGCATTTCTTGTGTGGCCTACTGCGAACAATCCCACAGTGCTCTTCCCTTCATAAAACCAAGATGGCAGAACATTTCTTCCTCTGTGCAGAGATTCTGTGCCCACTTCAGAGGTGTGGCCAAGGAAATGAGCAACCTCTCCTCTGTGGTTACTCAAAACCAGTTCTAGTTGCAGCTCCTTCCACCCTGGTATTGGGGCCCGACTGACTAGGAGAACAAAGGGGGGCCCAGCCAAGCGTTAGCTAGCAATTGCCTGTGACAGACATATTTGAAGTTAATCATGTTCCTGGACACAAACCAAATGGTCATCCTGCAAGAGTAGCAGACATACCTCCCCACGCCCAATGCCTTTGTCGTGCATCAGGTGCAATTTTCACACCTCAACAAAGGAGCTTTTCAGCTGCCACGTTACAGTTGGAGCTCATGCAGATGGGCCTCCACAGGCTTTTGGCAGGGAAAAGGTAACTTTCCTAAAGTAACCTTTTCAAAATATTTAGTAAAAATCCGACTTCACTAGTGAATTGAATTTCACTAAAAATTTCACAAAAGTCCAATAATTACATTTTTTAGTGGTTTTCTAGGCAGAGATACATTTAGTAAATGTATCCCTGTGCTTTTCTGTTGAACAGCCGGCCTTGCTACAATAAAAATAGCCTTAAGGCCTTTTTCACTGCATAGCCATGTCACCAGCCCCTGCTGCGCACTATGTTGGCTGCCTGCAATATGTTGGTTACAGGAAACTGTTGAATGCACAGGTTAATCAAAATAAATAACTGAAAAAAAACAAAGGATAAAGCAAAATTTTGGTTAGCTTAGGTTAAAAAGAACCTCAGTTAAAGAGGAATTGTGGTTGCAAATTAAAACCAAATAATCAGTGAAATGCGCAGTTCTTGGTTAGGATCACAATCCATGACCTGAATAACACACACAATGTTTAGGACTTCACAATATTTATACCATTAAATACGAACACCTAAACGCAAAAGCTAGCTAATTAATGAAATAGTTACGCTGCTCGCTACTCATTAATTAGTTTTTTTAAAATGTTAATAACCAGCAAAACTGCAGGAAACATTCCTAACATTTGCTTCATCCACACTGGCACAATCATGAAAATTTCATAAACCTCCACCACAGGGTTCAAGAGTTATATGGAGTCCCAGAAGTGCTGTAACCAAAGCCAACTTCCAAAGAGGAATTTCTGTTGCTGCTACAACAAAAACCAGGATGGATTTTCACTAAACTTATATGTGGTGGAATGCCTGGCCCAACTCTTTGTCCATTTTAAGTTTGGTAAAACTCTGTTCAGTTTTTGCAAAAAGAGATTTGACAGCTGGGATGACTTGTTGGATTTTTCAAGTCTATCAATTAAATGATAAAAATATATAATTAGCTGAGGAGACATGTTTTCCCTTGGCCCAGGGTAATGTTTGCAGATCGAGGCATCTTAGAGGCTAGCCACAACAGAAACTGTTTGTTGTGGCAGCCACTTCAGGTTGCCAGACACACGGACACCTGCATCTTTTGGGTGGGGTGGGTGAGCGGTGGATTGGGGGGGACTGAGGAGAGTAAAGTGCTTAATTTATGCAGGTGTTTGCAGTGGCACTAGTTTGTAGAGAAAATAGCTTATTTTAATCAGCAGATTTTGATCCAGAGTAAGAGAAGGAAAGGCAGAAACAGAAGAAGAAAGAAATGAATATCTGGAAAATGTTAATAAAGGGAGAAAGTAGACAAGAAAAAGCACTTGCATGAGTGACAGGAAATGCAGGTTAATGGAAGAAAGGTATGAGATGGAATCAATGCTAAACAGCACTGGTACTCAGAGACCCATGTATCCATCATTAGGCTTCTAGGAAAAACTTTGGGCCCTGTACCTATGAATATACTTCTATTTAATTAAACACTGGACGGCATATGGGGGTGGGGTGTCTCCTACACCCTGATAGAAAATCGAGAAGGGCACCTCCTGCTCACAAAAAGTACAAAAAAAGAAAAACAATTAAAAAAATGGCCTATAGTTTTGGTCAAGGAATCCGTGTACATGGATTCTGGCAAAGGGTCCACTAGTGCTATTTTTTGCTGACTGCAAAAAAAGTAAAGCGCAACAGTGCCCAGCCAAAGGTCAGGCACAGGCTTTTAGTTCTACTGGACCTTTTGGACCTGGCTTTGTATCATTCCTTTATTTTTGTTAATGGACAAATCCTGTGCACAATTGGTTGAGTGGGACAGCCTTGAGTGCAGGGTCATGCTGTAGGACAGGGCTTCTTATTCCTATAGGTCACCATAGGACAGGTCAGGTGCTGATACTGGCAATAATTAAGTTTATGTGCAGATGGTCGGGTGGAACAGACCTAAAAGGAGGGGAAGAGTAAGGTTTAGAGGCTGATTGCAGCCCAAGTACTGTACCCAGAGAAAACTTCACTTGGAGAAGAATAGGATAGAGTCTAGCACAAGACCATGAAGTAGACAGGCCCTCCGCAGAGTTCTCACTGCACATGGCTAGAGGTCATTCATAAATGCTTGGGAAAGGAAAAGGTAGGTTGCAGGATATCCCTCAAAAGAAAGTCAATGAAAAAAACTTTGTTAAAGGTATGTTATGGTTAACCTGTGCCCTATGAAATTAACATTTGTTCATAAAAGCCTCAGAAATTACATAAGACATCTACATTTAAAGTGACGTTCTAATAATAATGCAAAACCTAAAAATCACTACATTTACAAAATTACATCAAAGCACGACCCAGACGTGCACTGCTCATGACCTTGCACCTTACCGATGGCATCTCAGTTGGGATGACCTCACACAACGTCCCTGCTGACACAGGATAATATGATCAAAGGCACTTCAAAGTATTGATAGCATCACTGGTGACATGGCATATGACAATGGCTAAAGGCCAAGCTCTGATCCCAGTAAGCAAATTAAATGGCTGGCCGTGCCCAGCGCAGTGAAGGAGTAGAGGAGGAATGACTGCAGCATCTGGCAAAAAGTCTGTGTAGAGAGCCCCTGCTTGCCACCAAAAACGAGGATTTGTGCCTATTTGAGGTTGAGTTCAACAGATTTTAAACTCTAGAGGCGCTAGGAGCCATCAGTGAGGTCAGTGGTGATATTGACACCTGTCGTGTCATCTCATTAGGGTTGTGCGTGTTGTCATTTGTGATGAATACCAGTAATGTACTGGTGGAATTAATGGTTTTATATAGTGTGTTTTAGCTTTTGCATCTCCATTAGGACATGCCTTCGTTAGAAGGTTTTATGAAGAATTCTGCTTCTGTAACAGGTGATTTTTTTCTTCTGAATAAATAATAACGCCCCTTTAATAAACTTTTTCAGAAACATTTTAAGAGGCATGTTTGACAGATAGTGTGGTAAAAGCCAAGGGAAAGATCGCCATGTAGTTAAGCGTATGGGGAACAGGTCAATTAGACTATAGGCATGCAGAGAAAAGAATCAGTAGAATGAACACATCCACTTGAGCCCGCATTGAAGTAGTCAAAACATGCATTTATTCAATAACATGGAGCAAAATTCACTGCACTTACAGAGCAATTGTTGCTATCGTTCTCATCCTTCTCCTCAAAGAAAAAGTAGACAAATGGAATCCACAAAAATACACAAAATAAGATGATGGAATACAGCGCTGTGAAAAAACAAAAGAAAAACAAACACAAAAAAACATTACATTTTTTTTATTTTTTTATTTTTTTAAACAAGTATTTTTTTAAGCATCCAGTTACTTTAAATACTTTTTAGTGGTCAAAGCACACACGTACCTTTTGTCAAATTGCCTTCACACAGCAGATGCTGAATCAACTGATTTCCTCTACAGGTCAGTACCACTATATCTCTGCTGAATGCATATTCTCAATAAAGAACCAATTTATTAAGTACTGCTGTGGGATTTGTGGACACTTAATCGTGGGACATACACTGACACACTCTTGACCCTGGTGTTTGCTCCACTGTGTTTTTTTTTTTTGTTTTTTTTTTTATAAAGAGAGGGTGCACCCTTTCCTACCACTGCCCTGACTACTCTGCCCACAGGAATTTTGTCACCTCCAATTGTAGCACTGTTAAATTAAATGCTGCAGGGAATGAGGTAAACTATCTATCAGCATAACTAAGGACTGTGACATTAGAAGAGCAATGGATGAACAGGTGGATGGAGAAGTAAATGCATGGTGTCAACAGGTAGTGGGAAGGTTAGCAACAGAGGAACACGAGGAAGGGGAATATGTTTAAAGCAAAAACAAACAGGATGGAGAAGTATGCAAATAATGTTTTTAGAAAAAGTGTTCCAGGAGTTAGAAAAACACAGCCATAGGCAAAGTCAATAGGTCTGATGTATGCAAGAGCTAATGACTTTGCCAATGTGTTTTAGCCACGTTGTACACCTGCATGGTTACTGTTCACCATGACTAAGTGTTAGTGGCACAAAGGAGAGTGTTGTAGAGTGGAGTATTGCAGTGGAGCGGTGATGGGTAAAGTAGATTGGCTAAGAGTGGAGTAGAATAGCGAAGAGGGAAGTAGAGTGGCGAAGAGTGGAGTGTGATGGACAGGAGTATCATGGACTGGAAGGGTGTGGAGTGGAATAAAGTGTTGTGGAGGATTAGAGTGTAGCATCATAGAGTGCAATAGAGAGGAGCAACATAGAATTGTAGAGTGGAGCGACGTATATTGGGATAGAATCAGTAGAGTCGGATGGCTAAAAGTGGAGGAGAATAGTAGAGCAGAGTGGAGTGGCAAAAAGCAGAGTGGAGTGGCCTTGAGTGAGATGGCATATAGTGGAGTGCAATAAACTGGAGTAGAGTGTCCTATAGTGGAGCAGACTGTCATAAAGGAGTACCATAGAGTGGAGGGGCATAGTGCAGAGGGTGTAGAGTGGCATAGAGTGGAGTACCATAGAGTGGAGTAAAGTGGTTTGAAGTGTTGTAGAGTGGCATAGAGTGTTTTAGAGGCTGGTGTGGTAATGCACTGCCTTTACAGATAACATGTTTTCAAATGAAATGACCATTACATGTGCACATGCAGTTTTAATGCTAAATCTATACCGCAATGATTTGTGGAAATGACTTCACTAAATATACTGTTCTGTTTTGACTGTATTCAAATATTTGTTTCCACCACACTTCCAAATTACAAAAACGTGCTTCATTTGTGCTTTCCTAATTCTGATTCATTTAGAAATATGTGAACAGTTAATTTACAAACATTTAAAATTTGATGTGTACTAGAAAAAAATAAACTTTTCTTTCCCAGTATTCACAAGATTGTCACATAAATCCTGTCACTTTGAAGTCAGAGAAAGATAAGTAAACACCAAACTCCCTCTGAAGACAGAGTCGGACTTTTAACCTCTGTGTTTGAACACACAGCAAAGGTGACAAGATGAGAACAAAATTTAAAAGGCTGTTTTCAGAAAGTGAGGACTCATGAAAGACTACAAGGATCAATGGTGAATAAGCTTTCCTCCTGGGAGGAGACAAAG
The DNA here is from genome assembly GCF_031143425.1 of Pleurodeles waltl. Classification (NCBI taxonomy): domain Eukaryota; kingdom Metazoa; phylum Chordata; class Amphibia; order Caudata; family Salamandridae; genus Pleurodeles; species Pleurodeles waltl. The sequence continues at coordinate 1,432,144,139 of NC_090444.1, read as the reverse complement.
ACATGCCAAACAGCCTAAAACAAGAAAAGTAAGCAGATAGCAAGTCAGAAGATGTTAGTTACAAACTGCAAAGCCAGTTATGAACAATGGGTAAAATGCTTTCCCTGGGAAGTTTTCAGAATGCCCACCAGAAGTCATTTCACAACCAGACAGCTTCAACATATAAATGTGAGAAGTACCACTGATAAAGTAGTACTTCAAGTTTTTGTTTTCTGCCTAAAGAAAAAGAATACACAAGGGAAAGGGTGCTTCTATCTGGATTCTTACGAAGACCCTATTTCACAATGAGATCTATTAATCTTGCCTGCTCCACATTGTATGAATTGCCTTTGCGAGTCATTAAAGCCAACATGCTGAAAAGGAAGAGTCAAGTGCATTCACCTGACTCACAGAATGTACCTCCACTGTGAGGCATGCTGCTGGAGCTGACAGCTTCAGAATCATATACATGCTGAAAGATGAATACGCCCATGAAAATAGTTCTCATCTCTGATGCTTCAAGTTCATGAATATATTACCCCTTCAAACCATTCTTTTTAAATTTAAGGTAGTTTGCTCCATTGTTCTGTCTGAGCTACTATGTTACTTCTTTAAAATAAAAATATAGTTTAATTAATTATCTTTTTATATAGTCATTTATAAGGTATAGAAAGAGACATTTTAAAGAAAATATATATTTTAAATGTGTTTTATAATTTCCTTATATTTATTTCACAATAAACAAAATTTTGAAGACGGTGCACATTCTTGATTTTAAATATTTAATCTGTCTGAAATTAGCTTCCTGCTCGTCTGAAAATCTACTATTGGGTTTAAATGGAAGAATTAAAAAAACTTGAATTCCAAAATATTGCATTTTGTAATAACGTGGAAACAGTATATTAGACACAAGTAAGGAACTTTTTCTGTTTAACTATGTGTAGCCTTCTAAATGTACTTTATTCCATAAATTAAAAACATTCATACTTACTCATACATACATACTTGCTCATTGCCCCATTGACTCACTAGAATATTAGTTCATTTCCCTTGCAGAAGACAAAGCCAAAATTTCTGAGACAGAAGTGGCAACACAGGATTCTGACTTAAGGGGGAATGGCTAAATGGGCGCATCAAAAATTTGGACACCTGGGAGAAAAAGCCACTTACAGGTGGGCAGAGATTCGAGGGATGTGCATTCCTCTAGGTTTGATTAAAAAAAAAACTGTAATTTTGCCGTGTCCTATTTATCAGAATACACAACAGAGATCTGTCCCGCAAACAGTCAAACGTCAATTGGGGAGAGGAAAATCACCAGGACAAATATGGCAAATTGATTACATTGGACCACTACCGATTAGTCGCAGGTGTCAATATGCCTGCACCATAGTGGACAGTTACTCTGGGTACCCGATTGCTGTCCCTTGAAAATTTCTGAGACAGAAGTGGCAACACAGGATTCTGACTTAAGGGGGAATGGCTAAATGGGCGCATCAAAAATTTGGACACCTGGGAGAAAAAGCCACTTACAGGTGGGCAGAGATTCGAGGGATGTGCATTCCTCTAGGTTTGATTAAAAAAAAAACTGTAATTTTGCCGTGTCCTATTTATCAGAATACACAACAGAGATCTGTCCCGCAAACAGTCAAACGTCAATTGGGGAGAGGAAAATCACCAGGACAAATATGGCAAATTGATTACATTGGACCACTACCGATTAGTCGCAGGTGTCAATATGCCTGCACCATAGTGGACAGTTACTCTGGGTACCCGATTGCTGTCCCTTGAAAATGTGCTACTCAGCACAATACTATCAGAACTTTGGATTTGTTAATGTTATACTATGAAGTACCACTTCAGGTCCAGACTGAACATGATGTGGAGACCCACTTCAGTCCCTATGAGTATTGCAGGGACTGTCAGGAAACAACCGATGAAAAGTGGGACAATCTCACTCAGATAATTACCTACAACATTACTACCGGTGACGTGTTATTACAGGTCCTGCAATTCTCATGATGTTGGAAAATTTATTAAATTGCGTTTAGAAAATAAAACATCAACCTCTCAAAACATACCATGGGAACACAGTTTTGTGCTTTTACCGAACGGACAGACATTGTAAACACATGACGAATCACATGGCTTGTCATCATCACATTAAACATGTCAAGTTGCCAGTTGACTGGCTGTTCTTGTGCGGAAACCTTATTTTTACCTACATTCCAGCTAACATACCAGGCGGGCCATGTACATTCACACGCCTAGGACTTATGAGGTTTCCATCAAACTCTATACATACTCGTTATCCTAGAGACACTACGCAACTAGATGAAAACTGCGACTCAGATATTCAATTATTATCCCAATCAGAGTATCTAAGCTTAAGTCTTTCTATTGTAGGCGTGCCTGGTTTAGCTGTATACAATACTGGGGTAATTAACAAACTAGCTTGTCTAATAGTTAAAAATATTTCCCATACTTCTATTGCTTTTTCTGAATTTTTGTTAGATGTGCGTGGTACTAGAAAAGCTGCATTACAAAACAGGGCTGCTATAGACTACCTTTTGCTAAAACATAATCATGGCTGTTCTGAGTTTAAAGGCATGTGCTGTTTTAACCTTTCTGACCACTCTAAATCTATCCAGGCCCATACTGATACACTACATACATTAGTAAAAGGGGTAAAACAGATATGGATCAGAGATGGTGGGAATGGTTGTTTCAGTGGTTACCTGATTTTTGACAATTACGCAAAGTTTTGGGTGGAATTTTTGTGGTATTAGCTCTCATTATATCATTATGTTGAGGTGTACAATGTATTCCTAATCTGCTTGCAATGTTTAGGCCGAAAAAGTTGATTTTAAACCTATAGGCTCCAATAGTCATTGGTCAAACGGCGGAATGTAGTGATATTGGTGTTGACCACTGACTTCATGTCACACCACTTTGCACTCGGCTTAGCTGTCCACCGTCACATTAGTGGTCACCAGTTACAGACTCCATTTTGTATTCAGCTTAGCCTTAGCTTCACTACTACATTAAAGGTGCAAGAAGTTTTCTGTACAAAACATGTTATGCAACGGGTTTTCTATTCTGCGTGTTCTTTTTCTCACCGAAGAGCTAGGACATAATGTGGAGGAGTCAGTCAGTCAGCACGATAAGGATGTACTAGAATAATGTTTATGGTACAGCAGGGAACAGCTTAGGCTTGGGAGAGACACCTTGGGAAACTGGCCAGTTCCAACCTGTTTCTTTCAACCTGGACTTAAAATAGCTAGCATTGTTTAATACTTCTTGCACAGCAGGAGGGTTTTTTCTAGAAAGCCCTTTCCTCGTTTAAGATATATAAGAGACCCAGGTCAACAGTGGGGAATTGAGAGACCTCAATCAGGATTTTAGACGTCGAATGCCTAATATATTTCCCGTGAGCGTAGAGTTCTCGCTTTCTCGTTTGAGCCAAACGGGGTCATCGAACTGCTGGCAGGAGAAAGATGAAGCACCAGACAGGCCCTACGGTTATGCATTTTTATTAATTATTTGCTTTGCATTGTGTATGAATCTATAAACATATCTGTATCCTTCCATGTAAATATTTGATGTTTATAGATTGAAGATTCTTTGTACATGGTCTTACTTTATTGTTGCACATTTTAAAAGTACACTCTTCGATTATACAGGCCTTCCTTCACAAGCCTTGCCGAAAGATATAATAAATGTCTTCTTCAGATTAAGAAGTACATTCCAGAGAATCTTTTTGACTACTTTCAGTGTGTGTATTTTGGTTCAGTCAGCAGTAAAGCAAAACAATTGCCCTGCCTTTCTTTGCCAGGAGACCACCACAAACAGCTGACCATCCACCCAATGTCCTTGGTACTACCAATGTAAAAGCTCTTCACTCTTTAGAGATCCAAATGATTCAGTTTCTACTCCTCTTTCGAAGGGTGAGGTGAGGCAAATAATGTGGCAAAAGTGATGGACTGCGTAGTGTGAAAGGAAATTACATCCTTCGGTATAAAGGGCACTCTATTCTCAACACCAATTTGTCCAGGAAGAAGATGATGTAGGACAGCTGGACTGATATAGCTTGAAGTGCACACATGCAGTGAGCTGAAGTAATCACAATAAGAACAACAGTTTTCAGTTCAGGGTGAGAAGACAGTGGACAGCTGTGCAGTGGGTCAAAAGGGGTATAAATGGGACTCATTCCAGGAATATCCAAAGTCTAACTTCAAGGTATTCATTTGAATTGTATGATGATTAGTGTTATGTTGATATATAATCATACGAACATTAGTCAAGACCCAACACTTCACTCTTTGGTAGAAATTATATTTCACTTCATAGTAATATAAATTTCTGGAGAGATGTGTTCCCCTGGAGGATGTTTGTGACTTTTTGTATGGGTACTTACTGATGGTCTAGGTGCTTTAGACAGAGGACATTGGTTCTAGTGAGACCCTAAAACTGATTAATTAGTCAAAACATCAACATCCTGTTCCCTGGTTACAGAATCACATTGAAGGAACACATGCAATAATGTACAAGTTACTTGCCTTTGGTAACGACATTTCTGGTAGAGACATAGGTGGTCATTACAACCCTGGCGGATGGTGTTAAAGCTGCGTAAATACCGCAAACAGGCCCGGCGGACAAAAAAAGGGAATTATGACCCTGGCGGTAACCGCCAACAAAGACAGCCACTTTAACACACCGCCCGCCACGGCGGTACAGACAAGCAGCACGGCGGTTACCGCCAACAGACAGGCGGGAGACAATGTACCGCCCACACTATTACAACCCGCCAATCCGCCACCTTTTCCGGGGCGGATTCCCCATGGATAAAAACACGGCGGAAACAGCTTTTGCTATGGGAAAACGCTTACCTGAACACATCCCACGAGGAAGGAGGACACCATGGAGCCCGAATTACAAATCCTACCTGCCCTGGTCTTTCTGCTCCTCTACGACCAACAGCTACGTAGGCGCAGAAGACACCCGTGAGTACTGCACCTACGACACGGGGGAGGGGGAGGCAAAAGTTAGGGGGACACCCAACAAACACCCCCTCCCCCACCCTCGCATATTACAACATACACACCAATGCAGTCCCAAAAATCACAATAACAACCCACAATCCCCCCGGAAGAATGAAAACACAAAGCGAATTTCGGGCAAACATTGTAATGTGGCAATATACATGTCATACAAAAATATACAGATATGTATATATATCTCAAAATCACTCTTATTTACACATACAATCCGAGAAGTAGTGCAGATATGTACACAACAATGTCTGTGCACCAACAGTCCAAAAATGCATGGGCGAGGCCCACAAACTATACCTGACCAAAATCGGAGAGAACACTGCCGGGGCATCAGATAGAAACACTACAGGCACCTCAGGGGGAAGGGAAGGGGGGGCACCTCAGCCACATGAATACGAAGCCAGATCCACGACGGGGCTCCATGCCCATTGATGTATCCTGGGGAGTGCAAAGCCACAGTCTCTACAGTGGGTGGGTTGCCCACTGTGCCATCCTGGGGAGTGCAAAACCACAGTCTCTCAAGTCTCTACAGTTGGTGGGTTGCCCACTGTGCCATCCTGGGGAGTGCAAAGCCACAGTCTCTCAAGTCTCTACAGTGGGTGGGTTGCCCACTGTGCCATCCAGGGGAGTGCAAAGCCACAGTCTCTCAAGTAGATGCAGTTCTCTACTGGTACTGGGTGGGACTGGTGCCCAGACTGGATGAGTCTCCCCGTGAAAGTTCATGTCCTGTCACTGTCCCAGCTGCACATGGGAGAAGGATGCCTGATGTGGCGGCCTCTTCATTCCTACACGGTGCATGCCCTGTTCAGCGGTGCTTTGCCATGGCGGTCTTAACCCTGTTCAGCGGTGCTTTGACATGGCGGTTCTGGACTGTTCAGCGGTGCTTTGCCATGGCGGTCTTTGCCCTGTTCAGCGGTTCTTTGACATGTCGGTTCTGGACTGTTCAGCGGTGCTTTGCCATGGCGGTCTTTGCCCTGTTCAGCGGTGCTTTGCCATGGCGGTTCAGGACTGTTCAGCGGTGCTTTGCCATGGCGGTCTTTGCCCTGTTCAGTGGTGCTTTGCCATGGCGGTTCTGGACTGTTCAGCGGTGCTTTGCCATGGTGGCCTTTGCCCTGTTCAGCGGTGCTTTGACATGGCGGTTCAGGACTGTTGAGCGGTGCTTTGCCATGGCGGTCTTTGCCCTGTTCAGCGGTGCTTTGCCATGGCGGTTCAGGACTGTTCAGCGGTGCTTTGCCATGGCGGTCTTTGCCCTGTTCAGCAGTGCTTTGCCATGGCCGTTCTGGACTGTTCAGAGGTGCTTTGACATGCCGGTTCTGATACGGACATTGGTGTGTGGCATGACGTTCTCTACAATGGGCATTGGTGGGTGGCATGACGTTCCATCATTGCCCAGCGGGGCTGTGGCATCCGGGCCCCTCCTGGGCTGTGACTCCGGCGGTGGTCTCCTGACCAGTAACGATACTTGGGCCCTCCTGGGCTGTGACTCCGGCGGTGGTCTCCTGACCACTGACGATACTTGGGCCCTCCTGGGCTGTGACTCCGGCAGTGGTTTCTGGACCAGTGACGATACTTGGGCCCTCCTGGGCTGTGACTCCGGCGGTGGTTTCTGGACCAGTGACGATACTTGGGCCCTCCTGGGCTGTGACTCCGGCGGTGGTTTCTGGACCAGTGACGATACTTGGGCCCTCCTGGGCTGTGACTCCGGCGGTGGTTTCTGGACCAGTGACGATACTTGGACCCTCCTGGGCTGTGACTCCGGCGGTGGTTTCTGGACCAGTGACGATACTTGGGCCCTCCTGGGCTGTGACTCCGGCAGTGGTTTCTGGACCAGTGACAATACTTGGGCCCTCCTGGGCTGTGACTCCGGCGCTGGTTTCTGGACCACTGACAATACTTGGGCCCTCCTGGGCTGTGACTCCGGCGGTGATCTCTGGACCAGTGACGACGGTGCTGGCGGTTGTGTCTGGACCGCCGGAAATCATGACGCACTTCTCCGCCGTGACACTCACAACTGGCTGGGCAGATTTCCTCTGGACCTTCCCCACCTTTGTTGGAGTTACAGCTGACTCACCAATCCCCTTCGAACCCATGTCATTTGTTGTCCCACCAGGAGTCTTAACACGGTCCCGTCGGCCACTCTCCAATTTTAGAGCCTTTACAGGGGGTGGGCTGCCAGTGCCTTGGCTCCGGGTCCTACTGCCTGCCCTGGTGGCCGGTGCACTCCACAAACCTTGAACACGCACCAATGGTATTGGAGGCTTTTGGCTGAGGCGCTACGACAGGACTGATGAATTGGAGGGGGGGGTGGGGGCAAAAAGGTCAATTTGACATAGGGACAGTTTCTGACGGACACTGGGATGGGTAGCTGGAGGGGGTCTGGGAGTGGAGGAAGAGGAGGTGGTTGTAGGAGGTGTCACTTTAGGTGTTTTGGGTGCAGGTGCAGATACTGGAGGCTGTCGTGAGGTGGATGAATGTTGGGTGAGTGATTGCCGGCGTTTGTGTACTTTGGGAGGGGGCGTCATAGACACACTGGGAGAGGACACAGGGGACGTGTAAATGGCAGTGGAGGTGGTGAGTGCAGGTGAGCGGCTTGTGGTGCTGGGTGTCCTGGTGCGAGTCCTAGTGCCTGTAGATGTGGCGCATGCAGGTGTGTGTGTAGACAAGACTGGGAGGGAGGAGGGAGAAGAGGAGGAGGGGGAAGAGGAGGAGGAGGGGGACACAGTGGAGACAGTGGATGTTGCTTTGTCTGTATGTGGGTGAGGCTTGCGTGAGTGCCTATGGTGTGTGTGGTGCCTATGTTTGCTTGAGCTACTTGTGTGTGTTGACTTGTGTGCATGCTGGTCTGTAGGTGTGCTTGGGATGGGCTGGGGTACAGGGGATTGGGTCTGGGTGGAGGAAGTTGGAGGGGGGAGGCAGGACACAGGGACAATGGCTGCCATCAGTGCTGAGGCCAGAGATTGCAGGGTTCGCTGAAGGACAGCCTGACCAGAATGAATGCATTACCATGTTGCAACTCTCGTTCTACACCCTGGATGGCATTCACAATGGTAGACTGCCCAACAGTGAGTGACCTGAGGAGGTCAATGGCCTCCTCACTGAGGGCAGCTGGGGTGACTGGGGCAGGGGCCGAGGTGCCTGGGGCGAAGGTGATGCCCACCCTCCTGGGTGAGCGGGCACGGGGCGAACGCTGAGGGGCTGCTGGGAGGGCGGTGCTCGTAGGGGAGGTGGCAGCAGTAGCTGTAGAAGTGGGGCGCACAGATGGTGCCGCCACCACAGGGGAGCTCCCATCGGTGGACGAGTCCGTGTCGCTGGTTGGTGATCCGGTGGCCGACGTGAAGCTCCCCTCGCCCTCCATCCCACTGGTGCATTCAGAGTCTGTGGTGTGGCCCTCCATGGCCATGTGGGATGCAGCTCCCTCGTGCTCCGGTGCCACTGTACCTCCACCTGATGATGCTGATGTACAAGAGGACAGGGAGAGCAGGAAAAGGGGGGGAGACAGAAGAAAGAGTTTTAGTGCATGGCATTCCGCTACCGTTGGCGGACAAGACAGACGCAGCAGCCCCCTGCATAACGCCGTGCTCCTGCCCTCTGCACATGCAATTTCTAGGATATGGCCTACATGGCAATGGTGGACATCTGCGCACATGGATGCCACAGGGGCAACTATACCTCAACTTGGCACTCTGCTGAGGTGGGGTTGAGTGCCACATGGCCTACATTACGGAGGGGCCTTGCCTACCGAATTCGCCCTGGCCTAGGGACACCCACAGCCCACCTCCCCCACCCAGACACCTCCACTGCACGCAAAGTCCGCAGAATGAGGTTGTACTCACCCCCTTGTGTCTGCTGTGATGTCCTCAAGCGCCCATCCAACTCCGGATAGGCCACCGCCAGGATCCGGAACATCAGGGGGGTCATGGTGCGACGGGCACCCCTCCCACGTTGGGAGGCCATCCCCAGCTGAGCCTCCACCGTCTTCTTGCTGCAGCGGCGAATGTCCTCCCATCTCTTCCGGCAGTGGGTGCCCCGTCTCTGGTGGGCCACCAGGGTCCGGACCTCCTTGGCGATGGCACGCCAAATGTCCCTCTTCTGGTGGGCGCTGACCTACATGACATGCACAAGGGAAGAGGAACAGTCATTACCAACTGCACCGTCAATGTGAGTGGCCCCCTCCCTACTCTGGCCATGTGGCCCATTCATTCACATGCATTAATGTTCTATGTACTCTGCCCCCTTCCCTCTTCCACCCAGCCCTCTCCACCCAGGCCTAGCTGGTCCAGAAACCACCACCGGAGTGCTCCCTGTGTACTAACCTGTTGGTCTGGAGGACCGTAGAGTAGCGTGTACTGGGGGAGGACCCCATCCACAAGTTTCTCCAACTCCTGTGCAGTGAAGGCAGGGGCCCTTTCCCCAGACGCAGCAGCCATTGTCGCTTCCAGACCGAGGTCACAGCAGCACTAGCAGTGTAGGTCCTCTCCTGTCGAAGGACAGGTATCTAGTGATTGAACAGATAGAAAATGGCGGTGACGTCCGCGGCGGTGTGCATCATCACCACCGGCGCACCTGTTCATTGGCTCCTGGGACCCATAGGGTCCAATGATAACCAATGCAGCATTGCGCCGCGGTCTACGACCGCCTATCCGCGAAGGTGTGCAACGCCAGCGCAGTTACCCCACAATCCCATTGTCCCAGTTTAGAGGTCAGGAAGCCGCCATTTCAGGGGCCCATATGGCTTCATTTACTACTGCGTCACACATAGCTAGGCCTACACTCAACACACATACAGGAAGGGTCTTGTGTCTGGTGTAGTCTTGTGTGTAACTGTGGGTACATACCTTGAGGAATAGTGACTGGTTCTTCGCTGTTGTCCTTCGTAGGCACCGTCCGCTGGGACATATGAGAAGATGGCGGAATCCTCCGGTGTACCGACCGCTGGTGGACCTGTTGACAATTGAAGAAAGACATGTCATCGTCACCTACAGGTTCGACCGTGCTACTAGCCAGGAACTATGTACCCAGCTGGAGCCAGACCTGATGTCACCGATCCGCCATCCGACTGGAATCCCCTCTGATGTGCAGGTGCTGTCAGTGCTCCATTTCCTAGCAAGTGGGTCATTTCAGACAACAGTGGCCATGGCATCAGGGATGTCCCAGCCTATGTTTTCCAACGTCTTGTCCAGAGTGTTGTCTGCCCTGCTGAAACACGTAAGGAGATACATCATATTCCCTCAGGTGGAGGATCTACCTACAGTGAAAGGTGACTTCTATGCCCTTGGACATATCCCCAACGTCATAGGTACCATTGATGGGACCCATGTAGCTCTGGTCCCCCCCCCCCCCTGCCCCCTCCGCAGGAGTGAACAGGTGTACAGGAACAGGAAGAGTTATCATTTCATGAATGTCCAGATGATCTGTTTGGCAGACCAGTACATCTTGCAGGTAAATGCTATGTTCCCTGGCTCTGTGCATGACGCCTACATCCGGAATAGCAGCATCCCTGATATGATGCGTCAACTCCAGAGGCACCGTGTATGGCTATTGGGGGACTCTGGTTACCCCAACCTTTCCTGGCTATTGACCCCAGTGAGGAATCCCAGGGCAGAGGAACGGTACAATGATGCCCGTGGGCGGACTAGGAGGGTTATCGAACGCACCTTCGGCCTCCTTAAGGCCAGGTTCAGGTGCCTCCATATGACAGGTGGATCCCTATTCTACTCACCGAAGAAGGTGTGCGACATCATCGTCGCCTGCTCCATGCTCCATAATTTGGCATTGCGAAGCCAGGTGCCTTTTCTGCAGGAGGATGATCCAGATGACGGTGTTGTAGCAGTTGTAGCAGCTGAGGAGCCTGTGGACAGTGATGAGGATGAAGCTGAGGAAGAAGAAAACGACAACAGGGAGTCAGTCATACAGCAATATTTCCAGTGACACACAGGTGAGAACATTTTTCTGATTTGACATTACATTAACTTTCACACGTCTACCTCTATCCTGTACCTACATTACACTCACTATTTGTTAATTGAGTTGCACCCTTCCATTTCAGTTTCACAAGTGTGGTAACCTACGTGTCAACTGCTTGCATCCTTCAAGGGCTTGTGATGTGTGACATAGGTATGTTAGCCTTACAATGGGTAACCCATTATGACACTGTGATTGATAATACAAAGTACCAAATCATAGACTGACTCCAGATTTTTGGGTGTTTCAAGGGTGTTTATTTAAGTTCTCATAAAATGATGGGGGGTTGTAAAATGGTGATGGGTGATGGTCGAGGAATGTCCATGGCAGAGTACAGTCTATTAGACTCACAGGTGCACTGGCCATCTGGGCTTTGGAAGTGGAGCTGGGGCAGTTCGAATATGGACAGGGTAACAAAGTGGGACAGTGGGGGGACAATCAGGGTGGTCTTATTTCCTGGCGGGGGTCTTGCCATCTTGCTCTGTCCTGTTCCTGGATCTCAGGGACCGCTTGCGTGGTGGTTGTCCGTCTGCAGGGGGTGGGGTGCTGGTCCTGTGGCGGTGCCTCCTGTCCACTAGCGCCGGCGGAGGTGGTGGGCAGTTCATCGTCCTGGCTAGTGTCAGGGGCCCCTTAGAGTGCCACGGTGTCCCTCAAGGTCTCTTGAATGTCCGTCAGCACCCCTACGATGGTGCCCAGGGCGGAGCTGCTGGTCCTGAGCTCCTCCCTGAACCCCAAATACTGCTCCTCTTGCAGACGCAGGGTCTCCTGCAACTTGTCCAGGACCGTCGCCATCGTCTCCTGGGAGTGGTGGTAGGCTCCCATGATGGAGGAGAGGGCCTCGTGGAGAGTTAGTTCCCTTGGCCTGTCCTCCCTCTGTTGCACAGCAGCCCTCCCAGTTTCCCGGTGTTACTGTGCCTCCGTCCCCTGGACCGTGTGCCCACTACCACTGCCCCCAGGTCCCTGTTGTTGGGGTGGTGGGTTAGCCTGGGTGCCCTGTAGTGGTGGACACACCGCTGATAGACCTGTCCTGGATTGGGAGGTTTGGGCCCGCAGGGTGGGTGCTGTGCTGGTGTTACCAGAGGGTGGAAGGTCAGTGTTGGGCTGTGGCTGGGCAAGGGGAACCGACTGTTCTGAGGCCCACGATGGTCCGGGCTGGTCATCAAGATCCAGTGGGGCAGAGCTGCTGTCATCACTGTGGGCCTCTTCTAGGGGTGGAGTGGTGTTGTCTGGGCCCTCTGGTGTGGTGACGGACCTTCGGCTTCCTGCAGGGGTATAAGTACATGATTATTGCATGTGTGTGTTTCATGGTGTACAATGGGTGGGTGTGCCTTAACCCCAGTGCAGGCATTCCTGTGTGGGGGCTTGTGTGATGATGGTTGGTGGGGTGTTCTGGGTATGTGCAGTAAGCATGCTTTAGTGAGGGGTGACCATGCTTAGTTGTGTCATGCAGGGCTTGGTGTTGGGATGGGTGGTTTGTGTTATGGGTAGATTAGTGAGGATTTGGGGTGATAGGGGAGGGTGTGAGGGTGGGGGTGTGTGATAGCATGCAGGTAGGGTGGGGGATGTGATAGTTAAGATTTGACTTACCAGTGTCCCATCCTCCACCGACTCCTCCGAGGCCCTCAGGATGCAAGATGGTCAAGACTTGCTCCTCCCATGTTGTTAGTTGTGGGGGAGGAGGTGGGGGTCCGCCGCCAGTCCGCTGCACCGCGATGTTGTGCCTGGAGACCGTGGAACGCATTCCCCCGTAGGTCGTTCCACCTCTTCCTGATGTCCTCCCTATTTCTTGGGTGCTGTCCCACGGCGTTCACCCTGTCCACTATTCTCCGCCATAACTCCATCTTCCTGGCTATTGATGTGTGCTGTACCTGTGAGCCAAATAGCTGTGGCTCTACCCGGACGATTTCCTCCACCATGACCCTGAGCTCCTCCTCGAAGAAGCAGAGGTGTCTTTGGCGTGACATGGGGTGGTGTGTGTGAGTGTGGGGTGGTGTATGTGGTGATGAGTGTGGTGAGCGTAGTGGTATGTGGTGTTTTGTGCGTGGATGTTGTGTGGGTGATGGTGTTGTGTGCCTCTGTGTGATATGGTTGTCAATAGCTGTGCTCTCTCTCTCTCGCCTTCTCTCAGAATTTCTGGTTGTAGGGGTTTGTGGGTGATGTGGGTGTGTATTTTATATAGTGTTGGGTGTGTGGGAGTGGTGTGTGTATGTGTATCAGGTGTGTGTATTTGTAATTGTCCAATGTGGCGGTGTTTTGGAGCTGTGTGTGTATTTTGAGCGCAGCGGTGTGTACCGCCAATGGAATACCGCGGTTGAATGACCGCTGCGTGGATTCGTGGGTCGTAATAGCATGGGCGTGTTTCTGTTGGCGTGGAGGTGGAGGATTTGTTTCCTCATGTTTATCGCTGACCTTTGGTGTGGTGGTGTTGTGTGGGTGTCTGAATTTCGGCGGATTCCGTGCTGTGTGTCATAATTGCTGTGGCGGTCTACCGCGGCTGCGGCGGTGTATTGGCGGTCTTCTGCACGGCGGTAAGCGCCTTATACCGCCAATGTTGTAATGACCCCCATATTCTAGAATTTTCTTCGAGCAATACCCCTGCACATCATTAGGTGGCATTGGTCGACTCCGCGAGCGTCGTTGGCGTCGTAGTCCCTGTGATGATGTCGGAAGTTGTACATAGACGCTGTGATCCGGAGAGAGCTACTCTAGTCATTTTCTTGATTGCTTCGACCTTTTTGTCAAATGTTTGGTGAAGTTTTGGTACATTGAGATGTCCCTAAAGACCGGCTTTAAACCTTGCAAGGACTGTCATCGCATGATGTCGGTGACGGATCCACATCGAGTCTGATTGTGCTTGGAGTGCGACCATGACCCAAAGTCATGCTCAGAGTGCTAAATCGCTCCTGGTCTCGCTCAAGAGGAAGGTCTTTGACTTCACCTCATCGCTCGGCTGATGTGATGCAGGATGAGTGTTGATGCTCTAGGCCTCTGCCCTCACAGCCTGCTTTTGGTTCTGCCCGGCGCTTCAGAGTTTCCGGGAGCCAGAGGGACCCCTGCCCAATTGAAGGAATTCTATGAGGCCATGCGCCTCATTTTTGGGCAGTCTGACCCCGCTACAGTGCCTTTGGGCCCACGGGGTTCAGGTGGAGGGCCTTCGGGTTCCGCAACAGCAGCTCCGGCCACCAAAGTCCTCTCTGGATCGGCTCCCGGATCTGTACTGATGCCGGTCGTACCATTGACACCTTCCCCTGTCCCGGTTCCTGATAAAGGGGCTACTCTCTCCCCTTCGAGACTGCGCCACCAGCCATGCCTCCAACATTTAGCTCAATACAAGAGGATCATTTAGCACTTCTCCTCCAGGAAGTCGCGGCTCTCTTGGCCAAGGGAGCCATAGAGAGGGTCCCTGTGTCAGAAGTAGATTGTGGTTGTTATTCCCACTACTTTCTGGTGCCCAAAAAAGACAAGGGCTTAAGTCCTATCCTAACCCTTCGGGCCTCAATCTCTTCCTCAAGAAAGAGAAATTCAAAACGCTCACCCTGGCTCAAGTCCTGTCTGCCTTGGACCCAGGAGACAGGATGGTAGCGCTAGACTTGCAGGACGCTTCATTTCCATATTCCCATCCCATTATATTATATCCGATAGAAAGGTCTCTATCAGATATAATCCTCCAACACGAACTGTGTTTCAAACTGTTGATGACCAGAGATATGCAAATTGTATTTTGTATCACGTTTGTATATATTCACTTACACTACACTAGCACTGTATTGTCTGCACTCTTCTACTGTACAATTTGCACATTGGATGTATTTATTTTATATGAAGAGCACTTGAGGGCAAAGTCGGCCTTATAGCCAAAAAGCGAGACCTGTCAAAACCCATCCGTGAGCGCAGCTTGAACGTTGTCCAAAAAAGACTGTGGATCTTATTCAAGCGTGGTGTCAGAACAACAAAGTAGTGCTGACCGTTCTCCCTAAACAGTCAGTCATATCCAGACCTGATCATATAACATACTTGGCTGAAGCTTGGTCATTTTGAATGGTCTGTGCCAAGCTGCAGCAGAATTGTCCTGGGACTAGCAAGATCTCATTAACAATGTCTCATAGCTCATGGGAGTACAGACCCAGCAAATGGCTAGCACTGACTGACCTAAGAGAGAGACTTGCTAAAGAAAAGATTATTCTCTTCCCAAAAGCCTCATTTGTCTTTGACTCTCTGTCGTGGACACAGGAAAAGAACTGAGGTTAACCCTGGAAACAGATGCCCATATCACCAGGCTCTCAGGAGTAGATTGCTGCATCAGGAAGGCGGAGTAACCTGAAATGGTCTGTGAGGTTGCGCCAGCTGTCTGCACACAGGTGAGCAGGAGCAGAGTTTAGCCAAAGTGCCCTTGAGGGTTTCGGTCAGAGTGTCATTGAATGGGCGCAAGGAATGGATGAGGTCTGTCTGGGCTATAAAACCTTTGAGGATGGTGATTTTCACTTCAACAGAAGGTAACTGTTAATCTATAATCTCAGATTCTTATCTAATGACAAATGTGAATAAGGCCGGCTCTTCCATGGAAAGGCCATGGGAAGACCCCAGCTCGGGTCAAGGGGAAGTGTCCAGCCCACTGCCCTCTTCTAGATCCATTTAAAAATTATCATATTGAGGGGATAATGTAGTGCATGGTTTTGCACTGAAGTTGGGAGCAGACCCCAAAGCAGGTTCATGAGGCCCAGCCGGTGGACTTGCAAGTGGTAACATGACTGAGTGGCCCAAAGGCACCCCAGAGCCCTGAGGGAGCCAGTACTGTGCCAAAGATTCAAAGAATGACTCCTTAAATGCCTCAATCTGTTGTGGCAACACCAACTGCCCTGTGAATTCAGGGTGCATTGGGATTACTTGTAGAACTGGATCTTCTGAAGAGGACCAGAAGCAAGATAAGGGGCTCTTTGACATCTTTGGATCCCGTTGATGACCTGTTGTGGTAATGACCCAAACAGCAGTAATGGGACAAAGTCCTCGACTTTGAGCAGGAGAAGCCCTTATACAACTTCCTGCAGTGTTAGGTGATGTACAGCGTGGCTTTGTATTCCTGATCACTTTCAAGTGCCTCAGGGCACAGTTCTTCCATGACAAAAGGATCTGTCACACACATCTGTTTGAGTCACTTCTGATGAGACTTATACCATGTTCCGTCTTAAAACAACATGTTTATTTAATTCACACTTGAGCCAAAAGCTGGGTGCCCCCACAATTCCCCTCCTGAGGCCAGTGCCCCCCTCTCGGTCAGTGGTCTAGGGCACTGGTCACTCCACTATATAACACAGCATTCCCTATATATAGTGGAGTGACCAGTGCCCTAGACCACTGACCGAGAGGGGGGCACTGGCCTCAGGAGGGGAATTGTAGGGGCATCCAGCTTTCGGGCAGCAATAAAAATGACAAGGTAACTTTTGTGATTAATGTTCCTGCTAGAGAGAAAGATCTGAGTTTTATCTAGTGGCAGATTTGACTCACCATAAAGTAGCTCAGAGGGTTAATATGCCTGCGGCAAATAATAGATTTGAATTTTATGTAGATAGCCGAGTGGATTAGTAAAGTTAGCCTTTACTAGCTCTTTGAAGTAAATTAAATGTATAGAGACATTAAGAGCACACTTTTACTGGGTGGGAGTCAGGGAATCGGAGGTCATTGGGAGCGTCCAAAAAGAAAAAGATTGTTGCAATTAGCGCCACCAGCGCTAAAGCCAGCTCTGTATGTATGGCATATATATATATATATATATATATATATATATATATATATATATCTATATATATATATATATATAGATATATATATATATATATATATATATACATACATACACACATATTGGTGTGTAACACAGCATTCCCTTAGATTACAATATGAGAATAATATAAACAACCCCAAAATTATGGTTTTTTTGGATTTGAAGAGTCAAAGTTGATTTTCAAATGATTTCACAAAAAATACTTACTGTAATAGCCATACAATACTGTGTTCTCAATCTGAATTCTTGTAAGATTGTTTTCAGCCCAGTCCTAATAGAAACATGAAAATTTAATTTAGAGACTAAATTTAATGTAATATCATTAAAAAGGATCAATTTGATTATTTATTGCACGTACAAAACGAAAAAGGGAAAGCTATTTACCTGTAAAATCAGATTTCCTAGAATGGCTATTTTCATCAAGTTCATAAACACAAACTATGTCAGGACGGGGTGAGGAATATGCTTTTATCTTTTACTTCGCTTTACATAGTGAATTCATAGCAACTATTTAAGCACCACTTTAATACAAAAAACGAAAGTTTCCAAAATCCTTTGTGTTCTCAGAAGAGAAAAAGTCAGCAACCAAACAAAACCCAGGCAGTCCATATATAGTCCACCTTTACTGCTTACGCTGCGCCTCTTATCGTCGCTTCTCAGCAGCCACAGATAAGTGTTGCTCCCTTACACTGACAGGGTTTGGGTTTGGGCTATTATATTTCCTTCTTTTGCGGTTATTTTGGGTATGTATAGCCTTGCTGATGGTTTGATATTGCCTCTGGTTTCTTTGGCAAGGTTGGGCAGAATGGGAGTGCTCCGAAACTCCTTGCGTGGCAGTTTGTGGTGTCTGGAGGCGGCTGGAGACCATATGCGCGTTGCGGCGCTCCAACCACCAGATGGAGCTGTGGTGCTTGCTCAGAGCAGCCCCCTCAGCTCGACTGTACACGTCTTCAGAGTTCCTTTTGACAGGAGACGTGAGCCGTGACATCCTTGTGCCCAAACAACCCACCCACCCCTTCAAGCCTGTAGACTTCACGGTCCAGTATTATGGGGTCTGTATGGGCATGGGCAACTGTCTCACGTGAGGGTCATTAATTAATACCCTCAAGGGCTATTTTGCAACTAGTATACTTTCCTATACCCCGTGGGGTCTGTATGCTCATTGTAAGCCTCTATGGTCTTTACTTGACAGGCTATTAATTTCTAGTGCCTTCAAAGCCCACTGCTTCAATAATGCCCTGTGTGGTCATACCTGGTTAACAGCCGTACTTGCACTCTGAGGGACACTGTCCCAGGCTCTACCCAGTGTACTAGTTGGTGCTGTGTCCGTGGAGCCAGAAAACCCTTTGATTGGAGGCCTTCGGTCTCTTCAAAACCTCACTGGAACCCCAGTACCACATTTAAAAAGCTCCACTGTTGCCATATAAGTAGCCATGCCGTCATCAGATAATATGTATGTGGAAAAGGAGGTGCTGTACTTCCTTCCTTGGGATGACTACTTTTGTGAGGTTGTTGACAGCTTTATTCATAGGGTGGCTGCGGAGGCTATTGCCCCCATGGAACACACCTCCATAACAAAGTTCTTGATGGTTATGCGAGAGCCTCTCACCCATAGACTACCCCTGAACAGGTGCTGTCTCGTTCAAAACGTAAACTTCCTGGGGTGGAGCAGGACGCCTTTGGACGCCTCAAATGAGCCTTCCTGGCCCTAACCCAAAACCCACCCCCTCTTCTCACTCCCCCCGGGACCTATGGCTCCTCTGGTGAGTCCCTGGATGGCTCACAGCCTATTTCGCCAGACTTGGGGAATGGTGATGGTTCCCGTGGGAATTCAGATGAGGAGGCAGGCCCTTTGAACCTTGCCACCTTTCTGCACCCACCGACTCCTCAGAGCACGCTCCCTTTGACATGATGTTTGACACGCTGGACCAGGACAACATCATCCACCCCCTGTTCAACAGAATGGGCTCCAGTTAGTAAAGTGACAAAGTATGTTGCTAATCACCTCCGAAAACCCTTGGAGAAAGAGGCACACAGCACTTGCAAGCTGAATGACACAGACCTACTCTGGGTGGGAAAGTAACCCTTACCAAGATGGAAAATAATCTGGCCAAGGTCATCAAGGACCCCAAGAAAGGGATAGACCGTTCCTGATAGGCATGCAGAACAAGCTCCTGGACGCGGTGGGTCCGATGACTAACATATCGAACATGGCTAAGTAGGCCAAGGTTTCCTGCTTCCTAAGCTCACCAGAGGGTCATTTTCTCAGGCAACGCTGATTGCGCCCTCTCTACTGAGATGTGTTGCTCAATACTAATTTTGGTGGTCCCTAAGTTAGGTGCCCTGACGGCATCGGAGGAAAGGAATTGTAGCCCAAAGGAGGACTCTTCAGAGACCCTTTCATCAAAGAACTAGGGA
Source organism: Pleurodeles waltl (assembly GCF_031143425.1). Classification (NCBI taxonomy): domain Eukaryota; kingdom Metazoa; phylum Chordata; class Amphibia; order Caudata; family Salamandridae; genus Pleurodeles; species Pleurodeles waltl. The sequence goes on along the minus strand of NC_090444.1, from coordinate 1,432,124,951 downwards.
AGTTTGTGGCTACCTTCTTGTAGCTGGACAAGGGGCAAACGTCAATCAAGCACATATTTAACCTACGTGTTTTCCAAGGAGTCAGTCATGGCGGGGCCACTCGGCTGGCCACTTCTCCGCACAACTCCCCACCATAGGGCGTTACCACAGGAGAGGTGCTTTCAAGGGCTATACCTCCAACTCCTCCACCAACAGTGAGTGATTGTCTTTCTTTCCAACTAAAAGTGAGGGTCTGCTGCTGCTTTTTCCTTCACATGTGGGAGTCCATCACCACGGACACATGGGTTCTTCACTGAGCTCTATGGTTCACCATGACAAGTGGCACACCTGCAACCAATCTGTTTTTCCCTAGCACAGTGTGATCTCACAGACTAAGAGGTCGAAGCCCTTCTTGAAAAAGAGGCAATCTGTCCTATGCTTCATCCCAACAGCTTTATAAGCAACATCTTCCGAGTCGTAAAGGGCGATGAGGTCTCACTGATCCATAATAAACCTTTGAGAATTCCACGAGTGGCTGGTGTACTGTCACTTCAAGATGGAAGCGATCCGTCTTTTGCAGGATGCTCTCCAGTCATTTAACTGGATTAGACCTGAAGGATGCCTTTCTTACTCTCCCAATCATTCTGCCACACAGGCGCTTCCTTCAGTTCCTCTGGAGGGCTGAAATATTCGAGTTCTTAACACCCCCTTTCGGACTGTCTTCAGCACTTTACTGCTTTACGAAGATCCTCTAACTGGTGGTGAAAATAATCAATCAATCAGGGGGTTCTTGAAGAGCGCTGGCTTGTCGCACTGGGGGGTCTCTAGGCACTGTGGTGGTGCTGCGAGTCTGGCCCCGGGGGGGAGATGGCGGTTGAAAAGCCAGGTCTTGAGCCGTTTTCTGAAGTCCTTTAGCAAGGGGGATGTGCATAGGTGAAGGGGGAGGTCGTTCCATGACTTGGAGGTGAGGTAGGAGAAGGATCGCCCTCAGAGTCGTTCATGGTGGATGCGGGAAACGTGGGCCAGGATGAGGGGGGTTGATCAGAGTTCTCTATTAGGTTGGTGGAAGGTGAGGCAGTTGTTGTATAAGCATGTGGCAAAGGAATCTATGATTGTATGACCCCATGCCATAGAGACGGGGTCAAGGACTTCCTCAGGAATTTCCAACTTGTGTAGACAGTCAAGGAATCTGCTCAGGCTGTCTACTCTGGTTCTGTCAATCACCACAATGTAGAAGATTAATGGAACATGTATTTCTGTAAAACATACTCCAATATGTCTATGGTCAGTTAGCACAAATGCCAGGTTCTGCGATTCCTTACTTCCTTGTTAGAAGAGGGCTGTGGAATTATCTGTTTAGATCACTTCAACGCTGGATAACACCACTGGCAAGGAGGGTTTCAAATGGTATAAGGACTACCTTTAGCTTCAACACATTCATGAGAAGATATTAATATGACCTGACCCACACTAAATGTTCTCTGGTAAGTTAATGCAGGCTGTGATTTGTGAATAAGGGATTTCTCACCATGCAGACTGTGATTTGTGAATAAGGGGTTTCTCAAAAACAGTTTGGGAGTGTGGGTCCACCTTTGCAAAGCTGGGTACAGGGTACAAGGTTGGGAAAGGCTTGGGCTGTTCCTCATGATCTGCCTGTTGGAATGATAGGGAATGCCTGTGATGACTGGCATGGAGAACATACCCTCTATGTAAGATTCCTGAAATGGCAAAAGCCTCTAGAACCACCAGACAATCATATTTACAACGCTGTCTGCATGGCAGATGGCCATTGCCCTCTTTGGTGGACGTAAGGTCGTCACCAGTTTGAAATTCCGATTGGTCTCTTGGAAGTCACCAAGGAAAACTGGGCGTACTTTACTGAGAACCCTAGATTTTTCAGATTCCTTTTGGTTATGGCAGGGCTACTACCACAGGAAGGCACCCACAAACACAGGGCCTTAGAAGGCCAGAGCATGGCACGGAGACCAAATGACAATGTCCTGTAGTGGTAGTTGCAGACGTGAAGAACATGTCCATAAGAGTCATGTACTTCCACTGAAAAAAATGATTGCATTGAATAGTGTCCAGGAGATGAGCCTAAGTTGTTTCTTGAACTTCTGCAGAGGAGCAAACTGATTGCAGGGCTCCAATATCAGGCAGAGTCATACACCCATCCATCCTTTTTCATTACATAACTAGCAGGCACCTTGCAAACAACTAGTACTTGCTCCTGTTATTGACATGCACCTCAATGATCCACATCGCATCTCAAGAACAGTGTTGTGAGCTGATAATTTATTACCAAAGGTAAGTAACCTGTTCATCTGATATAGACTTCTACTTGCAGATTCCTTATCTTAGAATAGATATCCAAGCAATACCTTCCTCAGAGGTGGGCTGCGAACCAAGATCAAACTAAAAAGCCCTGCAGGACCGAAAAGCCAAAGTAGCTGCCTCTATGGACCTGACTATCCAGGCAGTAGTGCTTTGTAAACACGTGCAGGAATGCCCATGTTGCTGACTAGCAGATGTCCAAGACTGGAACTCTGCATGCAATGCAGTGGTTGCAGCTGTTGCTCTGGTGGAATGAGCACGCAAACCCTAAAGGGGGTTCCCTTTTTGCCAAAGCGCAGTACATCTTGATGTAGAAAACAACCCATCGAGAGATGGTCCATTTCTGCATCGCCCGTCCTGTCTTCACACCCACATAACCAACAAAGTTGATCGTCCACCTGGAAGATTTTGAAATGTTTGAAGTAGAACGGCAACACTTTTTTTGGATTCAGGCGGTGGAGTCTCTCCTCTTCATGAGAAGGATGCGGAGTGTATAAAAAGTAGGCACGGTGATAGACTGGCCTACATGAGAGGGCGTTACCACTTTAGGGAGGAAAGAGGCTCTAGTGCAAAGCACCACTTTGTCAGGATGGACAGAGAGAAATGGTGACTTCGAAGAAAGAGCTTGGAGCTCACTCACTCTGCGAACAAAGGTGATGACAATAAGAAAGGCTGTCTTTAAAGAGAGAAGCTGCAAGGGACAATTATGTACTGGCTCAAAACACACCCAAATAAATACCAGATTTATATCCCACTGTGGCATTATGAATGGAGTAGGTGGGAACATGTGAGTGAGTCTTAAGAAACATCCCAACGATGAGAGATTTTAACAAGGATGGTTGATCTTGCAGTCTGAGAAAGGCAGACAGGTAGCCTTTCAGGGTACCCAAAGCAGAGCCGTGCTGGGCAAGAGAAAGGATGAACAGTAAAACCTCAGACAGAGGTGAAAACTCCTTGTGCCCAGTCCGGAGCCACAATAACGACTTTTGCCTGGTTATTCTTGATCTTCTTCAGAGCTCTGGGTAGAAGTGGCACTGGCAGAAATCCAGAGTTTCACTCGAGACAAAAAGCGTTGTTGTGCGAGGGCCGCCTTGGAAACACCAATGCGCAAAACAGCTGACATTGCGCATTGTCTCCAGAGGCGAAGAGATCTAACCAATGCTCTTCCCACTGCTAAAAGAGACCATGCACTACCCTCCGGATGGAAACGCAATTTGTGATTGACCACGCATTGATGGCTCGGTTTGTTTGCTCTGGCGTTCAGAGAGCACACCAGATGTTGAACCACCAGGGCTGCACCCTGACGCTCCAGCCATGTCCAGAGGTGCAGAGCCTATTGACAAAGGGTCTACGACCCCACTCCCCCTGCTTGTTGCATTACCACATGGCGGTGGTGTTGTGCGTACACACCTGCACCACTTTCTCTTGAAAAGAGGGAAAGAAAGCTTTCAATGCAAGCCAGATTGCCCTGAGCTCCAAGAGACTGATGTGGAGCCTGGACTCTACCGGAGACCAGACACCTCTGATCTCCACCTCCCCCACGTGGCTGCCCCATCCCAGCAGTGACACATCTGTCACCACTGTGAGTTCTGGCTGAAGATGGGAGAGGGATCTGCCTCTGACCCAATCGTGATTCGAAAGCCACCACTGCAGATATTGTGCAGTTCCTTCCAAGATCTGGACCATGTCGGAGAGATTCCCTTGATGCTGCCCCAACTGGAACTTCAGGTCCCACTGCAGAGCTCACATATGCCATCTGGCATGTGTCACCAACAGGATGCTGGAGGCCATGAAGCCCAGCAGCCTAAGAGTCATTCTCACCGAAACCCAGGATAGAGGCCAAAACATCGTTCTCATAGCCTGAATATCCTGGATTTGCTTTTCATGAGGTTAGGCCCGAAACTGCACTGGGTCCAGAACAGCTCCAATGAAAGAGAGCGTCTGAGAGGGAGTCAGGTGTGACTTCGCCATGTGTATAGGGAGCCCCAGCAGGAGGTTCGCTGACGTCTGGATGTGGGAGACGACAGCCTGGGGCGAACCTACCTTTAACAGCCAGTTGTCGATGTAGGAGAAGAATCAAACCCCTAGCTGGCACAGATGAGCTGCAACCACTGCCATCACTTTCATGAACACCTGGGGGCGCTGGTAAGGCCAAAGGGTAGCACGGTGAACTGAAAGTGCTCATGACCTACCATGAATCACAAGTAACGTTTATGAGCAGGCAGGAAGGGAACATGAAAGTAAGCGTCCTGCTAATCCAATGGTACCTTCCAGTCTCCAGGGTCCAAGGTAGATAGGACCTAAGCCAGAGTGAACATTTTGAACTTATCCTTTTTGATGAAAAGATTGAGGGACCGGAGGACTACGACAGGAAGAAGGCCCTTGTCCTTTCTGGGCACTAACAAGAAGCGGGAATAATAACCACCACCTACTTCTGGCACAGGGACACTCTCTATTGCTCAACTGGCAAAGAGAGCTGTAATCTCCTTGTGAAGAAGTGCCAGGGGATCCTCCGTCATTCAGTCGTAGGATCGTGGCATGGTTGGAGGAGTGGTCTTGGCATGGCCGGAGGGGCAGTCTACGCGGGGAGGGAGGAACCCCTTTGGACTATTTGCACAACCCACCTGCCCGTCATGATAGATTCCCAGTGGGGGAGGTGATGGTGGATCCTGCCACCAACTGGTCCAGGATGGAGCTACAGACCAGGAAGGGTTGGAGACTGCAGTGGGAGCAGAAGTGGACTGAGCGGACCACTTGATCCCTGATCAGCAAGCATGTGGGATCCCATGTCTGTGGCCACGCAGAGGCTGTACAGCATGCTTGGCACAGTGGCTGGATAGGAATGGACACATTTGGGTGCCCCTTCCATAGCCACGAAAGGGACGAAAAGTAGACTGTGGGGGGCAAGGAGCAGCTGTGAGGCCAAGGGACCAAGCCATTGCCTGGAACTCCTTAAAGCACTCAAGCACAGAGTCCGCTTTGGCTCCAAAAAGAGAAGGGTGCCATTGAAGGGCATGTCCATGAATGACTGTTGAACATCCACCCGAAATGTCAGATGTCCTCAACCAGGTGTGGCACCGTAAGGCCACCATAGACCCAACCATTCTGCCCAGTGAGTTGGTCGTATCCAGCCCACAATGTATAGTCAACTTGGCTGCATCACTCCCGTCAGCAACAGCTTGGGAGAGTATGGCCCAGGTCTCCTTCAGGAACTGTGGCAGCACCTGCGCAACCGTATCCCATAGGGTATGGGAATAACGGCAAAAAAGCATGCAGTGTTCACTGGCCACAATGCCAGACTGGAGGAAGAGAAAAAATGTTCCTAAGTTGATCCAGTCTCTCCGATTCCCTATCCGGAGGTGCAGATCGAAATGCGCCAGAGGAAGAAAAAGCCTGGATGACAAGGCTATTAGGGGTAGGATGTTAGGTATGGAATTTCGGGTCATTCATTGCATGCTGATGGCAGCGGGCGATCGTCTTGTTCCATCCCTGTAACAACAGAAGGATAATAAACTTAGTTTATTATCCTTTAGTAGTTATCGATTTGCCCAATTCCTATGCCCAGTCCATTTCAGGGTCTTGCAGCTGGAATTCTAAAGGGTCCAGGGACCTCTCCACACTTTCCCCATATCGGTACCCATAAGAATAGGTGACATGATCCAACCTGGGGAATGTAGGCCCTGTCGAAGGTGGCATCGGCGTTGAGAGAAGTTGGTTCGCCTCCGGGTCAGAGTCAGGTATAAGTATGGGCTTGACGTTGATTGTGGGCCTGACCTACATTGGCAGCGTTGATGTCTTTTCCAGAGCCTTGGGATGTCACATTGGCACAACGGGCTCCAGTACAGATCTGACAACAGATCCAGAGTGGAACTCCGGAGCTGAGGCCAAAGTCGCTGGCGCGGAACCAGAGGAGACTCCCGCCAACCTCCTGGGCCCGAAGGTGGCGCAGGGGGGTCGTTCTGCTGAAATATGAGGCACATGGCCTCATAGAATTCCTTAGGTTGGGCAGGGGTTGCTCCGGTTCCCAGAAGTTCCGGGAGGCACGGAGTCGGCCTAGAAACATGCTCCGAAGACAGAGGCCTAGAGTGTCGATGCTCTTCCCGCGTCGCATCATCCAAGTGACAGGGTGAAGTCAAAGAACGTTAGGTGTTCTTCAACTTTTTCTTCTTGTTACCCAAATGTCCCAGGGACTTCAAATGGAATGAAGAACAGTTGTGATGGCTCCGCAAGAGGTCTCGTGACCTCCTTCTCGACTGAGATCAGGAGCGACACGAAGTCAAGCGCTGGGCCACCATGAGATTTAGGGACCTCATCCCTCAAGTCTTCAGATTCATGGCCCGGCACTCGGAGCACGATTTCAGGTCGTGGACGCACTTCAGGCAAAACAAACATACAAGGTACGGATCCGTCACTGAAGTCATTTGGTGACAGGAGTCACACGGCTTAAAAGTTATGTTCAGTGACATCCTCGACGCACCCAAAAAAGTATCAAGCATTCGACAAAAAGGTCGAATTCAGTCAAAAAACGACCGAGGACAGCTCTCTCCAGATCTTGCGTAGGCTGGGGCGGAAAGAAAAGAACTGATGTCAGAGCATCGTGGTGGCACCTACATATGACCGCAATGTCATCATTGCGACCACAACACCAACGACGTATGCGGAGTCGACCAACGCAAGGGTACTGCTAGAAGAAAAATCTCTGGATCCAGTCTTGTGTCTGGGGGAAATTCTAAGGTAAAGTATCTGTAACTAGAAGTCTCTATCAGATATGTCTAGCAGTGGAGGTGGAGTGTTTGTGTCTGCTCAACTCACTGAATAGCACATCTTGTTGGGAGTCTTTAACAAGGATTTTCTTTTTCAAAGTAGTCGCTATTTTAGCTGAGTTTATCTCTAAGCACTCCTAATGTTTACAGATAAGAGAATAAAGGCATAGGGAAATTGTGAGGCCTAAGAATCTGTTTCATTCCAATTTAATATTTAATTTACTTCCTTTGCTCACTTCAATTGCCAATGGTAGTGATAGGAAGACAAGGCTTACTCAAATGTCCGAGTAGCGGGATAGTCACTCTACTCCTGGGTGCTGCTGGTAGATTGCTTATAAGACACTGGCCAATCCTCACCAGAGACCACACCCGGGGCATCGCCATGTGTTCCCCAACACTGACCCAGACTGCTGACATGATATACCATAGACATGTATCTGGAGGTCACTGCCCCAACATAAATATGCACCTACACGATTAGATTTGTGAAAAAGGGGAACACACCATAGCAATACGTTACGCTGACACCTGTACCTAAGGGGATGCGGAACAGGAAGGGGGAAAGGAGGGAAGAGGAGGGGATTAGGGAAACAGCATGTTGTAAGACGGATGGGTATATGACATGATTACAGCATACTGTAGAACTAATGCTGAGTTAAAATAATGAAAACCAATAACGTTTGTTTAAAAAAAAGTAAATGTCCAGGTAGGGCTTGGCACATATCCTCTCCTGGTGAAGAATGGCTATTAGAAGAGCCAACAATTTTATGAACACCCAAGAAGTGCATTTTAGCCTGAATGGCAGAGCGCTGAATTGGAAATGGAAATCTTCCACTACAAGCTGAAGAAACCTTTGATGAGCCAGGTGGAAAATAACATGTAGGTAAAGCATCCGGCTAATCTGTGGCAAATAGGAAGTCTCTGAAATCAGCAGAATGACTGATGTAGTATGACCATTCGAAAATGTATCATCCTTATACAGGAATATACTCTACTGTGATTGAGGATGGGCCTGAATTTCCCAAAAGCTTTCCTTATCAGAAAGAGAATGGGGTACCCACCTTCTCCTTCTTTTTCCTGCTTTATTGGACATCAATGCTCTTATTCTGGATCACAAGACATCTTGCTTTATTAGAGCCCTGGGGAAAGGAGTATGGGTGACTCCCAAGCTTAGATGCAAGGATTCAAACTCTATGAGATAGCCTCTCTAGATTAAATTCAAGTAAAATATTTGGTTAAGGGCAAAGAGTAGTTTTTAAAATACTATTTATGAAAACAAATTATACATGCTTCAGAATACTCTGAACCACAGAATTACTATAAACTTGCAGTGTCTACTGCCTACAGAACAATGATAGTGAAAAGTTCATGCGATGTTTTCTTGAGTGCACATGGTAAAGCGTTTCCAGCGGAGCAAATCAGCATTTATCCAAGATTTCATCAAAAATACATCGCCGTATGAGAAAGATAATGCAGGTACATTTTGTACAAAAACTCAATTCAACTCTAGCTATTTCAATGCCTTCAATCCAGTTGTCAGGTTAGTCACAGTAGATAATCTGCTAACTGCTTTCAAGCTAGAAATGAACATCTTTTGGGTGGCTGTGCATGAAAAATCAAGCATGTTGATCCGTGAAGTATATATGAGAAAAGTAATCCTTATAAGGCAGCAATTCTGCAGGCCCACAACGCTATCATCACCATTTGCAGCACAGAAAGAACCGTCTTTCGAGGTTACAGTCTCCCAGTGGTTTGGGCGCATTGGAACCTAATTAATCCTTCAAACAGCTGTGAATTGCTACCATTGAAAGGAGAGAGAAAAGGCATCGAGTTCACGTTATACTGGTTTAACTTCACAAATAATGACTGCATATTGTGGTAAATTGTGCATCTTATGTAGTGCATCACAAAATACAGGCGCGAGGAAAGGGAAAAAAGTTCTAGAAAAACACATATTAAATAGCTCGCCCTCCATACAGTAAAGACAGGGAGAACGACTGAACACATTAAAGAAGATAGAACACTTTATTCTTTTGCTTTATCTGCATAAACAATCACTGGCATGGTATTCCTTGCATACATAACTTGAAAAGTCCCAAAAAATAAAGTTGTTAAAAGAAGATGGGCAACTTGTCAGACAGCTGATACGGTTTTACGCTGCTACTGGTTTATACTAATTTTAGGAATGATCAGCGTTCTTAAGTAACCGAAATGGATTGGACAGCACTTTGTAAATACCCTAAGCAAGTAAATAAAATGAATACAACTTAAACATGGATAGCAAAGACTTTCACCGCTATTTTGCCACGCACTTTGTAAACATATTTGAGCTGGCTTAAGTTAAAAGTCAAGGAAATTTAACTGCCACAAATCAAGCCGACCTTTGTCGAAAGTAGCATCTCAGACCATGGACAGAAGCTCCTTCTCTTAAACTTCAGAAGGTAAACACCAAAGTGATCTTTCTGCAGACTGTCTAGGTCTTGTTCTAAAATGGGTCTAAACATGTAGCTAGTCTTTTTCATTAGAACTCACCGAGAATTCAGAAAGTAAAGTAGGCGAGAGAAAGAGCTTTGACTAATAGCAGGAGACAGGGTTCAGGTGTTCACTGTGTGACTGTTCCTCAAATAAGAGGCAGAAATGCATGGCATGGCGGAGGTGAACTATTTATTTTCCTTGTCCTAAAGACCTTAGAGCAAATCCTAGATGGAAAGGTGGAGCTGTAGTGGCAAGACTTTCTTGATACAGGGTGATGCAGTGGAGTCCTTTTCTGATTTCAGCCCTCAGGAAGCTTAAGACTGGTCAATTGGAACTGGAGTGCAATTCTATGTTAGGACTGGAGGTAAGCATTATGGATTTCCTTCTCAATGTATTAGCTTAATGAATCAAACTTGAGACTACAGCTCCTATGAATCCAGCAAAAGACAGACAACACATACCCACCAAGGACCAACCAGTGTCCAGTTACCTAACTCCCCAAAAGAGCAACAATTCCACTTTGGGATGATCATAGACTTGCTTGCAGCCCACCACGTCCCATTCCTTCAAAACAAACATCTGCAGGATACAGGGATGATGCACACTGCAATTACTTATACTTTTCAAGTATTGCACTTCTAGTATTATATGTCGTTCCTTTGTATTTTTATTTGCATGTGGTATTTGTATAGTACAAACCTAGCCAAAAAGACAGCAGAGTACTTACACGATCCAAGGGAATAATACAGTCAATGAGTGATAGAGGAGAAAGATGCTATTGAAATGTCTACATTGAAATAAAGTGAGGCAGAAATGACTTCAATAAAACAGACAGCAATCTGGAAATCCTCAACCAAGATAGATACGTCCAGGTCTTCCTTTAAGGCCAGACTACCATATCCTGACCTTCTTGTCTCCACTGGTTGAGGCATAACCTTTCCTCTCAAGAAAAAAAAAAAACATGACTGAGGCAATACAGCACATTTTATGCTTGGTCCCGAGAGAACCCAGTGAGATATATTTACATTATTGTGTACACACAATATCCTGGTTCGCTTATGAACACCCCATGCTCATCACATTGGGGTCTACTGTTGGAGACGTAATTCCCCACGGTTTGGTGAGATCTGCCCACTCATCCACCCCAACTTATTTTGACTGATGGCACACTCCACCTAACAACTGCTGTCCAAAACAACCAACATATTGGATACCAAAAGACATCAGCTTGTCACTTTGAACCACCGCAAAATTATCTCAATTGAATGCTATAAGAACACATGCCTCCACGACTACAGAGATCACCAACAGCGACATCTCAATGTCAATGGCTTTACTTCATAAAACAAAAAAGTGCTTGCTTTCCTCAACCATAAGAAAGAGGACTTAGCACTTCTGCAAGAGACCCGCCTTACCCCAAAAGAGAGCAACAAGCTTCAGAGACACTGGGCGGGCAGAGTACTACATGCTAGTTTCATCTCTTAAAGAAGGTCCTCCTGGGAGGGAATGCTAAGATCTAGAAAAATGGGAGCGGGTAGAAATTTTACTACGTAGGTTGCTGTCTTTTAAGTTTTTATGAATGTAGTTACAAATCGGGGAGGGTGCACATATTTACCAAGCTTTGTATTCACAATGCATACCTTATTGTGGTATTCATATATGCCCCTGTTGGGAACAAATCAACATTCCCCTCCCAAACAGGCAGATTACTCACCTCATTTGACAACACCAGAGTCATACTGGAATGCAACTATGGACCCTATCCTGGACAGACCAGGCATACCCAACACAAGTCACAACAGGGACAGATTCACCCTACTTGACCTAATACAAACAGCGCTCTAAAAGAGCATTGGAAAGTGCCCCATCCACGTGAAAGGGGCAACACTTTCACCTCTTAGCCCTGCAATGTCAGAATCAGAACGGAATACTTTCAGATAACGCACAATCTTCTAGAACAACTCATAAAAATCCAAATAATTCCTGGTGGGCTATCCAACCATGATTTAATAATTCACATAGACCTAGACCTAAAACCACCCCTGGAGGATGAACTCTTGCAATACAAAGATGCACAGGACAAACCACACCTATGTTCCCATGCTGAGCTATTCTTCGAAGAAAACAAAGATGCAGTAACCTCTGTGCAGAGAAGGGGTGGGGCCACCACAAGGGGTCTCTTGAAGGACTCCACATTAGCCAAAATACAGCCTAACCACACTACACCACAACTGTTGACAGATATTCACACGCTGACTAAAGAACACAACACTACTGCTCCTCATTGTGACACTCTGTAAGAATACTAACTGACAAAACAGGTCCAACAAATACCTTTTACACAATGAAGGTGGAGAGTTCTCTCTTCTGCCTCTGCCAGAGACATTATGAGAAGGGAGAGAAAGCAGGCCGACTGCTAGCAAGACAAAACTGACAGAGAATCGTCAGGATGATACCTGCCCTCTGCAACACTAGAGGAGGCCTTCTCACAAACCAAATCGATTAGCATGACTGAATTTCTGAAGTATTATGAAACTCTTAATACGTCTACCCATCGCACACAAACACATAACAAAAACAACTTTTTTGAACGACTGAAGTTGCCTAAGCTAAAGCAAGAGCAATCTCACATGCTAGACATTGAGAAATCCTCAGACAAAATGGCTAAACTGACTGACAAAATCACCTCTGCTAAGGCCCCAGGAGAGGACGGATTTCCAGAGGTATTTTATAAGATGACCAAACCACTGTTTGTCCCCCTAATAAAATTGGTATTCAAGGATGCAATAACTATGGTCCACCTCAATGATGACTTTCTAAGAGCCAGAATATCAGTACTTCCTATGCCAGGCAAAGACCTGCTAGTGCGTCCTACTTACAGAACGATATCACATATACCTATGGATGTAAAGATCCTAGCTAAGGTCCTAGCAAAACACCTAACGAAAGATGTTGCACGCCTAATACTCTCTTCTCAGGGGGAGGTTTGTGCATGTGTGCTCCCCATCCAACCATTACATATATTCTTACATTCTTCAGGCAGGTCGAACAAGGTAAAGGATGAGAAAGTTCTCCTATCTTTGGACACCAAAAAGGCAATCGACTGGGTAGAATGGGGTTACCTCTTCTAAACAATGGAAAGGATGGGTATCTGCTAGAAAACCTCACACTAACTAAAGGCATGTATCATAAACGCAACGCATTGGTATTTCAAACCATATTGACATTTTCAAATGCACAGAGGAACCGGTCAGGATTGCCCCCTAGCCCTGCTGCTATTCCTGATAACCATTCAACCCCTTGTGATTGTCATTCACACAAAAGAATATATTCACAGGATTCAAATGACTGCAGGTGAGATTAAAGCATTATACTATGCAGATTACATCTTAATGACCATATCTTAACTCCACCCCCGAATTAGCAACCCCCCTAATGAGCCAATGAAATTATTTTTTCACGTTTTGCACCTATAAAGTTATTTGGTCAGGGGCGGAGTTTGGGGGGTAAATAGACTAAGTTTAAAGAGTTCCAAACTTTATTCCACCACAGAAAAAGGGGGTCTCTACCTAGCTAATATAGAAAGTTAGTGACTAGCCCACTTAGTTTATATGATGAAAATCTATAGACCAACATCTCTCTTAAGTCTTCATCAAATGCCACATTATGAAAAAATGGGGATCTTTTCTTCGATGTGATTACAGGGTGCTTTTAGTACAGCAGGGCCTTAGGCTTATTTACATGTCCTTTTCCCACACTCTAATGCCTAGGTTTTATAGGAAACATTGTTTTACGAGTTTCTCCTCGCATTTTTATTCTAACAGTAAGGAGGGCCTAAGGTGAAGTGTAATGCGATACCTCCCCTTAAAGAATGACGTTATATCCCTGTCCCTTAAAAATGTTAGACATTTCTGGACTGCTGGGTTGAAAAGGTTTACACAGTTTCACCTACTGGCTGAGCAAGGGGGGTTACCTATTGATCGCAATGGAAATGGTTTCCCCTTACCCCCGTGTAGATTGCCTTAATTTAACTAAACTGGTTTTGATTACACTTTATAATACCGATTTGTGCAGTCATTGTACTTGTTGTAATGACGGATATGCTAATAAGGAAGTGTAGCAAGAAAGAGTGGCAATGGAGCCAATGGCTCTAAACCACTTTAAAGGTAACAAAACGCCTCACAACAAACAGCCGATTCGCTGTCTCAGGCAAGACCCAGTGCTTAATTTGAACCAGTGGTTGTCAGTTGGGGCCACCAGCACTCCTTTTTGAGAACAAACACTTTTTTTACTTTTCAGGAGCAAGAGAGGGAAAATGCACAAACCTTAAAGAGGAGGAAGAAAAAGACTGAAAACCCGTCACACAGAGAGAGCACGAACCTGCTTGATTGAGATAAAGGGTCACAGAGTGTCTGGCACTGGATTAAAGAGGACTGAGTTGGATTCAGGACTACGCAGCCTTGGTGTTCGGCGCACCGGCCACGGGTCTCACAATAAAATGTTTCCTAACGACAAAGAATGGTGTCTTAGGCGAGACCTAAAAAGTAACATCCATTTAAAAAATAAATATTTTATCACATCATTTTTTAAACAGTGTCTATAAGATCTTGAAAACTGCTTTATCACACAGCATCTATGCAGGCATAATTATGATTTTTCTTCTTAAGGTGAAATAAAAAAATATGTTGATATCCTTCTGTGCCTTATCTTACATACTCTAATGCTTTCACAAAATCATCCGTGAAAACACCCAAAACACGGAGAATTAACTTCCACTTATAGCAAGAACTCAGCAAGGCAAAAAGCAGAAACGATCTTGTCAACAAACAGGCAGTGAAGAGCCTTACCTTAAATGTGCCATTTTGATTTTTCATAAAGGAAACCAGAAATATGTCTACCGGAAGAAGGGCGGAGGTGATGAGTGCAATTGCAAGAGCAGAAATTGATGTTATAGTAGAAACAACTTCACTTTCTCGTTGACTTTGGTACTTGCGAATATATACCCAACAGAACGCCAGAATAGCCTGAAATGAGAAAGAACGCATTTTAGTTTAGCAACTTATCAAAGCAGTTCACCATCACTGGTAGGTTTAAAAACATCACAAAACTATGTGAGTGCTAGAAAACTGTTTGTCACATTATTTTGTGGCCTCAAGATTATCATTCTAGTTACACTTACTAAATGCTCACAAATGCTGTTGCCTATATCATATCTCTGACCACTGTAATCGCCCGGTCGAAAAATTATTCTGTTTGATGTATATCTTCCCTTTTTCAGCAAAAAAAGCTAGCAAGAAAGGGGAAATTATAAAGGTAAAGAGGCAGACTGGTTCTGAAGTAAACAGCAAGTACCAAAGAGAACCAGCAGTTTGTAACCTCTAGTTGTATCACGCCTTATTTGAGCTCTTAGCAATACAGTTAATCAGGTACCGGACCCAAAAGGGCTACTTCAGAAAACCAAGAGTCACTCAGAAAGTCCAGTCTTCTAATAATCATCTTAAAACTATAAACATGTAGTGACATTAGACCTATGAAATACGAAAGAAACCACTGCAGTTTGTGGAAGTAACTGAGAGGCTTTTTAAGGCATGAGTACAGTTGTCCACATTTCAAGAGCCCTCTTGGTAAAGTAAATGGAACAGTTAAAATTCCTGCCATTGCCATAATAACGTTGCTTATAAATGCCAGCCTCTTTTTATTACGTCGAGCGCGCAAGCGCTTTGACTTTTTGCAAGTATTGTGAGCTTTTAACCATGCCAATCACTTTCATTCCTTCTTGGGCTTGCCTTTCAGAAATCACTTGATGTAATTGGTAAATGCTTCACATTTGTCCCGCCTTGAGGCTGTTTTTGTCACACCTTGCAGACTGCCCCTGTTACAAGGAATATTGCACGATTGCAGATATACTTTAGTGTGGGCTATCTATTTCTTTACTTTTGTCTCTCCCCTTCGTGCTGCATGGTGGCCATGGTGCTCACAGTGCAAACAAGCACAACATCTTGAGCTCGTTGTCTAAATCCTACCTGTTTATTCGGAATATTTTGTACAGATACAATGCATTTTTAACTTTCCTTCCACCCTTGTGAAAATAAGATAAGCCTCTTTATTCAGTATATTTTTTATGCTGTTGCGCTCCACATACACCAGCAGACACCATGTAGTCTGGCAGACACCACATACACCAACGTCTGAGGGCACAGACACCACCTGTGCCAAGTTGCCCTGGGTACCCATGCTAACAGACACTGCTTACATCCGGCGGCTTTTGGTACAGAGGCACCAGGAGACGCCACTTACATCCTGGGGCCGACAGACACTGCCCACATCCGGTAGCCGTAGCCGAGTGGGCAGACATCCCAGTAGGGACACTGGATGCCACAGCCCGGCAGCCACCACCCTCCCTTCTCCCCTCCTACTCCCACCCATGGCACTGGCTCCAAGACTCCATTGTGAGCTTCAACGCAAAGCAAACTATGAGTGCAGACTTCCGTCTGGGGTGAGTACAGTGTGAGAGTGAGTGAAAATGTGTTACTGCACAATATCAGTCTGTGACCTGACATGTGACTGACACTGCCCCAGCTCAGCCAGAGTTCCACAGCCAAGTCTGACATATGAATGACACTTCCCCAGCTCAGCCAGCCTTCCATAACCAAGCCTGACATGTCACTCACTATTCCAGACTCTGCCACCTTTCACTGTCAAGCCGTACATTTGTGACTGTCTCTTCCTTATGCATTGACCTTTGGGTGATCGGTCACACGTGACTGACATTTCCCCAGCTCAACTAGCCTTTCACAGTCAAGCCTGACATGTGACTGACTCTTCCTTATGTATTGACCTTTGAGTGAACAGTAAGACATGTGACTACCACTTTCCCCAGCTCAGCTAGCCTTTCACAGTCAAGCCTGACATGTGACCGACTCTTCCTTATCTATTCCCATGGGTGATGACATAGATCTGTTTCCAAGTTATTTTGGTCTTTCATACGTGACCGTGGCATGTGAATGTCTCTTCACAAGCCCCGCAAGCCCTGCATTGCCAAACCTACTGTGAGTGGCTCTATCCCAGCTCTGTCGGCCTTCCATAAATGGCCATGGCATGTGAATGACTTCACTAGCCCTGTAAGCCAATCCTAATGCGACAGACTATCCCAACTCTTTTGGCTTTCCGTAGTGACCAGAGCATGTGACTGACTCCTCACCAGCCTTGCAAAACCAAACCGTATGTGACTGGCTCTATCCCAGCTCTGTCGGCCTTCCATAAGAGATGGTATGTGAATGACTCTTCACCAGCCCAGTAAGCCTTGCATAGCCGACCATAATGTGACTGGCTCCATACCAGCTCTGTCTGCCTTCCATTAGTCACCTTGTCATGTGAATGACTTCACCAACTCTACAAGCCTTGCACACCCAAACCTGACACATGACTGGCCCTTTTCCGCATATATTTGTCTTTCTTACGCAAACCTGACTCGTGACATTTGCCGGACCCACTGCAAAATATGTTATACAGCAATAGGTCGACACACGCTGCCCCAGCTCTAGCAGGCTTTCACAGTTGCATCTGACGTGCCCTGTTGGCCTCTCAGATGTCTGCATGGTGTGACTGACTGTCGCGACCAGTCGCCTACGCAGGGAAGCGTGTAAGGAACGGGTGTTTTGGTGCGACAAGTGTGAGCTCACAGAAGCTGTTCACCCAGCTGCAGCGCTTGTAAGCTTGCCAACCTCAAACCTCCACCCAGCCCCCTGTCTGTGTATCTTCTATGCTCGAGAATGTTTCCTGAGGACGTCGGTCCGTCCAGCCTACTGCACAGAATTGAAACAGCCGGCGATTTGTTGAAAGAAAAATGAAATTTGAACACTGGTCTAAATTATACTTTGGATTTTCGAGAGACCAGGGCGAACAGAAAGTGCACGCCTTTTAGGTCGGGGTAGTGACTGTGGATGCCGTAGGTATTTGTTGTTTGTAATTAGTATTTTCTGAGATACCCGGAGCACAACATAACATAATACAATGTAGCACAGCATAACACAACATAGCATAGGGTAACATAACACAACGTACTATAGCACAACAACACACAGCATAACACTACATAGCATAATATAAGCCAACATAGTATAACACAACATAAGGACAACATAAGAGAACACTGCCTAGCGTAACACAATACAGGTTAGCATAGCGTAACACAACATAAGACAACATAGCATAGCATAACATATAGCTTAGCATAACAACAAAGCATAACATCAAACAACAAGCATAGCATGACACAGCACAACATATCCCACATAATTCCAACACCACACCACATACATCCACTCCAAACCAAAACACATGGGTAAAAACATTGTCATTTACAACGCCATTAGCTCCAACTCTAGCAAATGTGTGACCAATTGCATTACAAAGGCTTGCTCTAGTTAGACAGTCCATCCACCATGCTCAGTAGAAACTTGGGGGCATAAGACTATTTAATTTTCGACGCAAAATGTATTTTGCGCTGAAAAGGGGCACTTTTCTGAGCGCAAAGAGCAGTTTGCGCTGCTTTGCTCCATTTTGCATCAAGGGCATTACGTGGTTGTACCTTGGTTGGTTAGAGGACGCCCCCATAGTTTTTGATGCAAAGGCCGTCCTACTAAGAAAGCCAGATTAAGCTTTGCATAAAAAACCAATTCACCGAAGGAAGTTTTAACAAATAAATATTTTCATTTCTCCAAACATTTTACACATTGCATCTCTGTTGCAGTGCACAGCGCTCTTACAATGTGTGGAATGTTTAGAAATGGTCTAAGCATAGGAGTTTGAACTGGGAAGTATGCTTTTAGTAAAACTCCTATTCTAGACAGCATGAGCACATTTATGCATCTGGGTGCAAAGATTGTGCATGGCGAAAGTCAGGCTTTTGTGAACCAACGAGGGCGAGCAAAAAGCAGAATACATATGCAAATAAATTGGCTGCATTCTCCCCCATGCGTATTGCAGCATCTCTGCTTGCTGCATTGCACTGAAAACGAATATGTCTACTAGTATGCATGCCTGGCCTGCGCAGCCTTAAACCTTGCACTCTTGGGAAGTTGATGGCAATTACATTTTTAAAATGTGTCATTTCCTTCTCCTTACTGCATCTCATTTTTTGTTTCCTTAACTCCCTTTCTTTGTCTTTACTGGTCTGTGTATCTACTTCCCCTCTTTCAGTTCTCTCTACCTCACCTTTGTCTACCTCATCTTTCTCTCAATATATCTAATATCCCTCACTCAACCTCATTTTCCTCACGCTCGCTCATAACCTTGACCCCCTCTCTATCACTAGATGTGCTTGCCTACATCTAGATTACTCGCAATCCTCCTCCACCTTAAGTGTGTCTACCTCACACCTTTCTGTACCTCACCACTTTCTCCATCTGTCCAGTTGTATCTCTCCTCCAACTACTTTACTGCTCACACAACCGAATTTCTGTCTTTACCATTATATATATATATATATATATATATATATATATATATTTTGTTTTTTTTAGATGCTCCAGGGAACTGACTTACTACGTGGTTTGAGCAGTCCAAGGCTCTTTAAAGGGGATGCAGGTGTGAGGCATACACAGGCTCAAGACTCAACATACACACAGATTCTGCAGTAAAATGACTATCCAGGCAAATACTTAAATTTTACGAAAAAAATATTTTAATGTAATCCCACAAAGCATAGAATCAACCCACTAAATAATCCCCACAACCTCATAAGATCAGCATGCTAACACAGTCCCAGGCAGAACCTCAGAGAACCCCTGTTCCATCTAGTGGGACTGATTATTCCCCATTCTATACGGGAGGCGACTCCCATATGCGTCCCAAGCTAGTTCCCATGCAACAAAGTCCATGTCTCACTTAAGAGTCAATGCTAGTAGCATTTAGGTGTTAAGTTCGGGCAAGTCCCCACAGCCTGGAACAATCTAACCGGACCCAATGGAAGTCAGCAATCCCAGGACGACTGGGGCGCTCCTTCGAGAGCTCCAGTTGCTAATGACCCATAACTTCTTGAGGTCTTCAGTCTTTGGATGACAGGAGTCGGTGTCAGAAATCCTTGCCCAGCTCCTGTGGCGATTGGTAAGTATTCCTCCTGGCTTTCTTGGCATGTCAAGGAGAGGGCAACAGTCCTCACTTACAGTGGCTCTCATCCTGGTGACACAGGAGTGGCTAACCTTGGCATTCACATAGACAATGGCCCGCACTTCACGGTCACCCCCTTCCAGATCATATGGGGGTGAGTGACTTGGGCTCACACACCTGGACGACAGGCTGCAATTCAGAGAAACCTCCCTCGCCCTCCTGGTCCCACGAGTGTTGCAGACGTTCATGCTCACACAGGCAATAGCTCACAGTTCACAGTGGCTCCCTTTCTGCCACACCTGGGGTCACTGACTTTGGGTGGACAGCCTGCATTCCGGAGGCGGTCCCAACTGGATGGTGTCTCATATTTTGATCATCAGTAAGCACTCGCCATGATTCCCACTGAGCCTTTCTCCCTCCAAGTACATCCTCCTCCTCATAGAATCCACTAGTATTGCCAGGGAGTCAAAAGGTTGGTGCTCTAGGATCAGACCAAGTGGTTTTGACTTCCTGCATGATGGTCCCTCACCCACTAGGGAGACTAGCAGACCATTGTTCCTAGTCCTGGTTCCTGCAGCAAGAAATTGTGCTGATCTTCTATTCTACAAGTGCTGCTGAACCCCTTGTTGGTCTTATAAACCCACCTTTATTTCCAATTCCATGTATGTGATTTAGTGTCAGATCCTTCGAAGTTCCGGTTGCCAGTGTTGGCTCTTTTGAAGTGCTCTGTCCTCTGCACTTCCCTTTGTCAAAGAGACAGTCTGTCTGCGGAGGATTGGCTCCAACTCAGATTGACCCATAACAAAGGCCAAGGGAGTAACAATTGTGCCTCATAAATGTTTAAAGGCCTACATATTCGACTCCATCAAGATTCCCTGGTCCATTGCCAATCTTATCAGTCACAGCATCTCCCCGAAAACCAGCCCAGGATCCACTGACCAGTAACTCTTCCAGAAATCAGAGACCTTTGAAGGAAGGGGAACAGAGCATCCTCTGAGCACATCAGTGTGTGCGCTCAACCCATCCCTAAAAATGTCAACAATCCACATATCCTGTCTGGGGTTGCAGCCCCCACCGCTCCTAACCCTCGCCAGGCCCCATGTTCTCAAAATTGAACCCCTAGGACTCCATGTTATGTGTCTCTCTTCTTCTCTCTTCTCTCCCCTCCCGACTCACTCTCTTTTCTCTCTCCCCTCCCTCTTTTCTCTCTCCTCCCTCACCCCCATACCCTCTTTTCCCTCTCCCCTCTCTCACACACACACACACACACACACCACAAGCTGTCAGTGCTATACGCTATCCATGCAGTCCAATGGTGAGTTAAGGACCAAGCCCCAAAACGTTACATGCGTGGGTCAGTAGGCACCACTCCAGAGATACAGGTAAAAAGGTCTGTTCACACTATTGATCATTATGAACCACAAAACAGGTAAGCTGTCATCATGTTCTATTTGTCACTTAACTCATGGTAATGGCAGTAGCACTCTATCATCACAAGTGTAGCACTTGGCGAGTCACTCCTGTCCCACAAAAAATAGCCATTTCCATAAGACAGGCCTAGGCCCACCCATGACAAAAAAATCATTAACAGGGATCCAGATATCAATCCAACTGGGATACTCAGCTCCTCACTACCTAAACTCTCAATGTATCTCCCCAATTAGTTCACTGTCTAACCTCTCTTTTCTCCCCTTCTACCTCTATTCCTTTTCCTTCACCTCCCTAAACAACTTATTCCTTTCTAACTACCACTATTTCTCTAACTATACCCCTTTTTTCCTCTGTCTTCAACTCCTCTCTCTTTCTCATTTTCTCTCTCTCACACAAACACATCGCTTTCTTTGGACCACCTTCCCGAGGTTTACTCATCCCCCCACTGCAACTATTTCTCTCAAACTCTTTCTTTATAGATCTCTCTACCTCCTCACCTCTTCCTCTTACACTTTACATCCATATAAACTCCACCTCTTTTACTCTTTCACACATATTTAAACTTTTTCCGTTCAACACCACTTTTCTCTTTTTACCTTACACCCTTCTCTTTACCTTTCTCACTTCCTCGCTACTCTCCTTAGCTGACCTGTTTTCTATACTTTTAATTTTTCCCACTCTTCCTTATATCTTTGTTTTTCCTCAGGTCTCTGTGCCTACCTCTACCTCTTGCTGCCTTCACCGCTCTCTAATTCACATCTATTTCAACATTAATTCTCTGTCTACCTCAACCTTAGGAGCACTGTATTCCTCTGCTGCTCTCTACATTTCCTTCTCCCCATCTCTCGTTCTACTGCATTCTAAAACTTTACCCATTTCCCGACCTCTCTTTTTCCACCAAATTCCTCTTTTTATATTTCCCTCTGGTTACCTCACCTTTCTCGATTTACTTTACTTCTCACACAGATTCGCATATCTTTTTATATCATCTGTCCCTACCCAATTCCCCCTCTACTAGGTCATGGGCGTTTTGGGGACTATAGATGCTTGCTTGTTCTGGTCGATTCTTGTTGTAATTTGGTGTAGCAGTGGGTGTAGATAGGGGTTTAGGTTTTCTAGAAAACTTAGCATTTGGTTTAAGTTCTTCTAATTTTAATCATCATCCAAATGTTCTTTGCTGTCAGCCTAAGACTCATCTCGAGGTATGTTTTATTCCCATGGACTAGCTCATTGTTACTCTGTAAGAACTGTACGGCAGAGTCACCTTTTTTCTGCATGGCCATGCTAGAGTTTCTGCCCTTTTCCTGACCACACCTTTGTTGGTTTTAGGACTCTGCGCTTTACGAAAGCTAAACAGTACTAAAGTGTCTGTGCTCCCCTTCTACAATATGTGCTGTACATTGGAACTCCCTATGTGCCCTCGTTAACTTCACTATAAGCCTTCTGTAAATCGTACCTAAAGTGCACCTATGGGATTGAAAGTTAAAGGTAATATGTCAGTTACATTGTATATTTACACCAGTCACATATGTGACAAACATCTAACAGAAGCACAACTGTGCTCTGGCTAGGCTGTGGTGTAAATGCACTGAAGCTGTACATGGCAGGAAAACGTTGTTCGCCTTGTAGAAAAAAGCCTAATTTGATATAATCATAAATTAACCTTAGAGGGCGCATTGTAATTACACATGGAATGATATTAATATAAATATAGAAAAAAGGAACGCTACATAAATGGGTTAGTTAGCCCTTCCTGTGAAATAAAAGCTAAAAGCTATTTCACTCTGAAGACATGGCTAGACTTTTCCCTATGGCTTAGGTGGGGCTAACATATTTATTTCCCACCTCTGATTACAAAAGGGCTTAAAAATATTTACAAGTTATTTCCTTCCCTGTTGCTTTAAATCTGACTTAATGGTGAAATCAGAAGGACCATAGATGTTAACTGGTGACCACTTAGCAGACATTAGCTATCTGGGAATGGACAGGAACAATGGGCAGAACAAGAGGCTTGAAGATCTAAGGAGACAAGACGCAGCCTCACTGCTGAATTCGAAACTGGGGAACCAGGTTTGCATGCCGACAGAGGCTCAACATCTTCTGATTATGTGCAAAACCTGAACTTGTGAAATAGTAATATGGTGCTTATGTACAGTGCTTTAAAGCGTTTGCGCCAAGCTCACACTTTATAAAACTGCAAAATAAATAAATAAATAAGCCAGATTTAGCACTACCTTGATGGACTTGTGGAACTGAGATGCTGTTCAAAGGACCCTCCTAGTCAGCGTGCCTCGTGATAGTACTGGTGAAACCAATTCTGCCACCTATCACACTCTATATCTGGAATCCATCTCCGCATCCAGAGTCAATAACTCTGGCTCAGAGGACAATGGCTTGACTCTGGGTCCAGAAAAGGCCTATGGGGGTTACCGGCTGACCACTTAGTAAGGGTTAGCTATCAGGGTGTGGGCAAGAACAGCTGATCGAACAAAGGACAGCTTTAGCGCTACTTGTTTTGACCGGAGAGAAGATGCCAGGGAAGGATTCTCCTATAAAAAAAGGTCAAGGCAAAGAATAACATTAAAAAACACACATTTTACAATGAGATGTAAAACACTGGGGGTGAGGGGTCAGTGCAAACTAATATTTTATTTTGATTTTTCAGGGTCACAGTCCACGTCGGCTGAGAAGCAATTACTTAAAAAAATATGAAATATTACAATGAAAAACAAAATTCCCCAAAGAACTATCAAGCCATGTCACTGGTTATTGGAACAGATCAAATGGTAATTTTTAACCTAACACATTTCAGAAATATCAGAAGCAGGGGATCTCAACAAAAATCATAGCAGTATTTTATGTTTGACAAGCAAGAATGAAGTGTACTCAGCAACAAGCGGTACAACCATAGTTAAAATATACTATTAAAAAAATGTTTACAATGAAAAAGATAAGCAGCAGTCAAGGCATGCTGTAAGCGACTAGTTAATTGTTAGATCTGACAGCCTTCGGGTGGTCTGCCCTCAACTTTTTGCCTGCCACCATTAATTTTTCTGAACTCGTTTTTGCTGGTTTTAGGACTCTACGCATTTTACCATGGCTGACCCACGCTAAAGTGCTTGTGCTTCCTCCCCTAAACAGGGTAATATTGACTCCTACCCAATTGCCAAATTTAATTTACTTATAGGTCCCTAGTCAAATGCACTACGTGTGCCCAAGATCTGTAGATTAAATGCTAGTAGTGGGCCTGCAGCATTGTTTGTGCCACCCAGATAAGTAGCCCCTTAACCATGTCTCTGGCCTGCCAATGCAAGGCCTGTGTATGCAGTTTACTGCCACCTTGACTAGGCATTTAAAACCCCTTGCCAAGCCTCAGACTCCCTTTTTATTACATTTAAGTCACCCTTAAGGTAGGCCCTATGTGACTCACAGGACAGGATGCAGTGTACTAAAAAGGAACGACATGTACCTTTAAGTTTTACAGGTCCTGGTAGTGAAAAACTCTCAAAGCTGTTTTTCACTAATGTGAGACCTACTCCTCTCATAGGCCAGCATTGGGAATTCTTTAATATAATTTTAAGCTGTTATTCTCGATCAGAAAGGAGTAGCTATTTTATGTTTCATATCTTTAGAAGAGTAATGATAAATCCTCTTTACTGGTAAAGTCGGATTTAGTATTGCTATTTTAGAAATGTCCCTTTTAGAAAGTGGGCATTTCTCTGCTTCTACTGCTCTTTGTGCCTTACAGCCGGTCTCCACTACACGTCTGGACTAGGTGACAGCTACACCTTCCACATTTCCCCCAAGACAGCCACAAACACAGGAAGGGTAGGTGTGGCTGAGCACCCATCTACATACACCTGCATTTAACTGGACTGCTTTTTCTGGAGGGACTACTTTTCTGTTTGTTGCCCTTCTGCTCACTGACTGCTGGAAGGAATCTGCTTTTCCTCCAAGGGATCTCTTAGTGCTTATTGGTTTGCCCCCTGTTCCCTGAATTCTCAGGGCCATCAAAGACTTTGAATTCCTACCGTGGGATTCCACTCTACGAGGAGTCCGGCATAATCCTGCATCTACATTGCTCCTAAGCTGGGTCACCACCTTGTGTGGCTCAACCACAAGAGCTTCGCTGGGATAGAACGTCAACAACTCCGCTCCGAACCAGCACGACTGAAAGATCAAGTGTATCGCAATAGTAACGCCTCCTGTGATTGTTACCCCTAGCGCCGCTGCGCAGAAAGAAGCCTTTGCTGTGCAGCTCTGCGGGTTGCCAGGACGAGGACAGTCAGCGTGTCAGCACTGCCCACTGCTGTGAGGAGCTTCAACTCTGTGATCCGACACCAACCAAAGCAACGCAAATCCTTTTGGCTCTGGAAAGGTACTGAGATTTCAACCTTTAACGAGAGGTCTGTGCGCTCGCCTGCACACTTACGGGCCACTTGCTTGCCTGCACGAGCGAGTCCCGTTGGGCCCATGCAGACACATTGACAGCTGCCACTTGAGCACAACAGGTGCCATGTGTACCAAGCAATCCCTGGTTGGGATTAATAACGCTTTGAAACCTTCATTTTGCACTGTGATTCTCTTGTGCTTTCAGCATAATAACTGGAGAAGTATTCATCAGATTTTTTTTTTTCAGATTGGTTTTTACACAGATAAATATTGTCTATTTTCCTAGCCTGCTGCGGACTCTTTTGTGGTGTTTTCACTGTGTTACTGTATGTGTTATTGCACAAAAACTTTACACATTGCCTTCTAAGTTAAGTCTACCTGCTCTGTGCCAAGCTATCAGAGGGTGAGCAAAGGATAGTCATGTGTTGTGACTTACCCTGTCTAGGATCGTGGTTCCTACTTGGACAGGGTGGATACCACTGCCAACTAGAGACCCAGTTTCTAACATTAATTAATTTAATTTTCATGGTTAACTGATAAATTGATCAGCAACAGCTGCAAATATGTCATTTACAAGGCGGCATCAGTACGGACTGATTATATGATGGAACCACAATTTACTTCATGCACTAAATACTAGTTCACACTCCGAGCAATGTCTTGGTAGCACTTGCAGTTTCTGTTGTTGTGACCGTTGTAAGTTAGTACAAATGCAGATGAATATTATAGTTTACTATGGTACTTGGAGCTGGGTGAGCAGTTTTCCTCATCAAACATGAAAGGCTGCTGGGGTATAGATCTGGAGAACTGGAACTGAACCATTCACTTATAAACTACTGCATTTTATTTATGTAGGAGACAATCGCTCACCTACTTATTCCTGGCTATACCAATTTAAACTAGCCTATTGTTTGCAAAGATGCATTACAAATTCAAGCCTGGCAACACAAACAGTGTTTGTAAGCTGGATGTACCTCACCTTTCTGGGATGAGAATCTCAAACCTGGGGCAGGACAATAGACCACAGACAAAAGAAACAGATTGAGAACAGATAAACAGATAGGAACTGTTTTATGAATAATAGTAATGTTACAGCAAAATCCAACAGCCACTACACCACATAAAGTCCCTAAATATGTATAAACGGTTGTTAAATTGTAAACAGATCACTACAATCATAGTATAACAATAGATCAATGCAACCACAGAGAGAGTAAAACATACAGGTTAGAAACTCCAAGGGGAAATATTTTTGTTAAAAATTAAGCTTATGGTTGGCAGAGTTATGCACCCTGTGCAAGCAGGAACCACAATCCTAGTCAGGGTAAGACAGATACACAATGTAAATTAACCTGTGGTTAACCTCTGGCAGGTTGGCACAGAAGTCAGGCTTATTTTAAGAGGCAATGTGTAAAGTATTTGTGCAAATCATCCAACAGTAAAACACCGAAAACACCACAAAAAGACACCACACCTTGTTAGTAGAGCAGAGCTAAATTGTATGAATAAAACAAGACCAAAACAACAAACATCTAATGCATAGAAGTTGAGATATGAATTTGTAAAGATTTAAATGCAATATAGTGCTTATAGTGCGATATAATGCTTAAAAGCATAAAGTGCCAACCAGGTGTATCTAGTCGCACTAGACCGGGGTAAGTCCAAACATTCAGGCTGACCGCGGTGGAGTGCAGGTTTGATAGAGTTTTACCTTCTCATAATTGAGCCATGAGTCCCATTCACAGAGAAAAAGTTCACTGCGAACAAGGAACGCGTCACTAGTGGTGGTTAGCAGGTGCGACGAGTCAGCCGGGCATGTGGATGGGCAGACTGGAGCCTCACAGAAATGAGTGGCGATGCTTGCTGTGCAAAGAGACAAACTTGCAGCAGCTCGTGCTGATTCTTCATGCTAGCGACGTGGTTCCGGTGCGAGGGGGGGCCTTTGCCGTCACGAAGAGCCCAAAAGCTTGATTTCAGGAGCCACAAAACCACTTTCAAGGTCCCAGGACTGAAGGGGCGCCACTTCAGTATCAAAAGTTGGTTGAAGACGGATCCAAGAGGTGTAGCGGGTGAGTTGGAAGTCTTCTCTGTCCCTGAGACTTCAGAAAACAGAAGGTAAGCCAGCAAGCCCTTAGAGTCACTTAGGTTCTTGGTTGAGAGATGCAGGTTCAGTCCTACTCACTCCCAGGCAAGGAGAGCAGCAGCAACAAGGCAGGCACAGCAGAGCAAGACTCCAGCAGAGTGACAGTCCCTTCAGCAGCACAGCATAGCAGCTCATTTTCCTAGCAGGATGTCCTCATGTCCAGATGAGTACAGTTTTGGTAGTGTCATAGGTCCAGTACGTATACCTACTGAAGTGCAGGAGACTACAAAGAAAGGTCTTTGAAGTGCACAGAGGTTCTTCTTTCCTGCCTTGGCTCCATACCCACTGCAGGGTGTATGCAGCCCTTTATATGCAGCAGGACCCTGCTATTCATGTTTAAGTTTCAGCCCCTCCCTCTCATCCTGCCCAGGATGGCCCATCAGCATGTTGATGGCCTATCAGTGACATCCATGTCCCCTCTGTGTGTGGCCATCTAGAGGAAATGCACAAGCCCGCTGTCTCCCCACCCCAGATGCGTATTGGAGACAGACAGTAGGTACCAAATATTCAAAGTAAGAAAATGCCAAGGTTCTAAAGGTGGCATTTTCAGAACTTCAATTTAAAAATAAGACCTCACCATAAATTGTGATTTTAAATTGTGAGTTCAGTGACACCAAACTTGACAAACTCATCTCTTCCACATTGGGAATTACACTTATAAAATGTAATACAGTAATCCCAATGTTATCCTATTAGAGAGATAGGCCTTGCAGTAGTCAAAAACGAATTTGGGAGTTTTTCAATACAAGGGCATGTAAAACTTAAAAGGACATGTCCTGTCCTTTACACTGATTGCACCCTGCCCTGTGGGTCATATAGTGCCTACCTTAGGGGTGACTTATCTGTATGAAAAGGGAAGGTTTAGGCCTGGCAAGAAGTTTATCCTGTCAGGCCGAAGTGGCAGTTTAACATGCAGGGACAGGCTCTGCAATGGCAGGCCTGAGACATGGTTAAGGGGCTACTTAAGAGGGTGGTCCAATCAGTGCTGCAAGCCCATTAGTAGCATTTAATTTACAGGTGATGGGCACATGTAGTGCACTTTACTAGGGATGTATAAGTAAATTCAAAGTACTAATTGGGGTTAAGCCAATGTTACCATGATTTAAGGGAGAGAGCACAAGCACTTTTTGCACTTTACCACTTCTAACCAGTGCTAGAGTCCTAAAGACAGCAAAAACAAGGTCAGAAAATAGAGGGAATAGTTCAAAGGTTGGAGGGAAGACCACCCTAGGGCTGTTGGCTTTAACAGTTTTCATTTATAGAAATATGACCCAAAACACTAAATGAATAGAAACGACATATAGGATGCAGGAAGGGAAGAAAAACCCTCAAGCCAATAGCTGTGCCCTGTGCCTTAGAAGGCCATGAAGTTCTTTGCTGGTTGAATGCTGCTTAAGACCAGGTGTAGGAGAACACTGTTAAAAGGAAAAGACACAATTTTGGGGCTAAGGCTATAGAAAGTGGAATGTACCAGAAGCATCTTTAAACAGGTGTATAGTAAGATATTTCAGCTGATCCTGGAACGTAGACCGTAAAAATGTGCTAATTTTAGAACATGATGCTTTATCTGTTGGAGAAGAGGAGATTCAATTTAGGATAGCTTCTTCTATGGCAAGATCCTTTAGCCACTGTAGTAAAGTGGAGCGGTGCATGGCAGGTCCGTAAGCAGTATTTGGCACCTACATTTCTTTCAGCTGTGATCTTCGGGTGAAAATGAAATTGTATGATTCCTGTACGACAAGAGAAGCCACAGTATAAGTCAGTCTGAAAGTTGTCCAGTAGATTGTTTCTTAGTGGGAAGCTGGAGATTTGTACCTTCAATCAATGTGCACTGAAATGTCCTACTAGAGATTGGTTGGTATCTAGCTGAAACAACTGAAACAGGTACTTCTTTATTAATGGTTTGGTGTAAAACGCCTTGTGGTCACTGGAGAGAATGTCTGAATTTACAGAGTAGTTGAAGATGGTTCAGGACTTGAAGCAAGTATTTGTGGAAAGTTGGAAGTCTGTCAAAACTCGAGGTGACAAGTGTCCAATGGGAATAGCTGGGATGCTGGCCTTGACCAATTCCTGAATTGGCGGGTGGGGGAGTTACAGAGGTTGCCACAATCTATTATATCTCCTTAGTGGTTTGAGGATGGACATAGGTTTGAGACTTATTTCTGAGGAAGTGGTCAAGGGCTATAGTTTTCATGACAAGACAGTCTGCAAGGGACCAGGAAGGTCCTAGGGGTAGCAGTGCAAGTCAGTATGGAGAATTCTGAAAGTTTCCTACAATGCTACTTCTAGGGGCATTATGCTTTGGAACTCCAATGGGATTAGTAGTATTTTTACTTTGATGGTCAATTTCTAGATTGTAGTGCCAAGCTTGAAGTGGAGCTTCACTTATGTGACAAGGTTCTGCTTTCTGTCTTCAGAGTCCTTATTTTTGAGTTGAACCAAGGTGTCTTTGGTTAGTAGTTCAGGCATGAGGAGTTCTTAAGCAGTATGGTCTGCTGAAGCCTTAAGATATCCTTGAATTCTGGAGGTTATCTTAAAGCTTCAGCAAATGTATGTGTGTTTTGGATGGGCAGGATGAGGAGAGGAGAGCATTGGGTGAAATGAATTGAAGCTTGTCTTTAGAAAGTCTTATTGCTCATTGATATTGCAAAAGTGAAGTGAATGTTACTGTTCAATGAGCTGAGGTGGTGACTTCTCCAGTCACTCTGGTGGCTTTCTAGGTTTGATATATGTGTTGTGCGAGTTTTGGCTGGTCAAACCAAATGTTCAGGTTTACGATGAAGCAGAGGTATTTGTGTG
Source organism: Pleurodeles waltl (assembly GCF_031143425.1). Classification (NCBI taxonomy): domain Eukaryota; kingdom Metazoa; phylum Chordata; class Amphibia; order Caudata; family Salamandridae; genus Pleurodeles; species Pleurodeles waltl. The sequence goes on along the minus strand of NC_090444.1, from coordinate 1,432,094,525 downwards.
TTTCAGAAAGGTGGAGGAAAGTGCTGTGAATGCCCAGCTGTGTTGTGGACCCTTATATATCAGTAGGAATGAGCAAGTGAAGGTGGGGTAAGTAAGCAGAGGATGACAAGTGATTCACATTGTGTAGGAGCAACCTCTTGCAAGCCACAAAAGAAGGGCACCCAGATTACAGAAGCACTTTGAGATGATACTAATGGTAGAAAACACTATGCAAATGCAGATAACATAATGTTTCAAGTTGACTGGATAGTAACCAAAGAAAAAAACATTCTTTGTAGCAGCTTTTGGAGAGATTTGCACTCATCATATTTTCAGATACTCACTAAAGATGACTATGTTCTTTCAGTGCCCACCACACACTAGCTAAGACTTAGATACATCTACAGTGCTTTTTACTCATGTGACTGAGTTGATTTTTTAACATTTTTATGTACAGATTAGCCAATACATTCAGTTGCATTGGAGCAGGCCGGAGGTTGCTGGGAGACGGAGGCACATAGGAACTGCAGGGGTAAGGCACAGCAGTACACTGAAAGGCTTCAGGTGAACGTGTGCACACAGAGGGGCTGCAGAGGCAGGTGGAGAAACAACCACCATCATACACCAACAAAACAACCACTACACATAAGCTTACATCATATGCAAACACAGCCACCATTATACTCCAGCTCACCTCTGACATCCAAACAAACCCATTGTCATTTATCAAGTCCAGATACCCATCATCATTCATTGACAAACTCAACACCATATGAAAAAAATACACAAGCAAAAATAAAATTTGGAAGATGTAAAGTTTACTAATATGTTAATACTGGCTTCATCTAAAAAAAAAAAAAAAGTAATGAAAATTCACAAGTTAAGGTGCTAACTTTACCTCATGTCACAACGTTCCCCATAAAAGTCACACAAACTTAAGAAGGCACTACAGGAACATATTAAACAGGCTTCACCTGTTAACCAAGAAACCCATTTGTCTGTGCTTCCTTAAAATTATGCTGCCTTTTGATATTAGCAGTGATTAGAAGGTGGTGGTGCCATACTAAACTATCCTGCTTTAAACCAAAGGGAAACATACTTAATTATGGTGAGGAAATGGGGTGTATTATAGGGTGTCCTCAGAGGAGGTGCAACATAAGTTATGGTTTCTTTTCCTCATAAATAATTTTCATTTGTTAAAAAAAAAAAAAACACTGAGAAAGCCCATCAAATAACCACAGTAAAAGTGAAGCTATGATTACAAAATGAATCCTAAAAATCTCTGACATCGACCAGTTATTGGTAGCTTCGCAAACCATAACACATCTCGGACTATTCTTGAAGAACATTGAGCTTGCATAATATGTACTAGGCACAAATGAACTCTTTGAACTCAAAACAGAATGGGATGACAAACTTCAGCTACTATAGTAGGTATTTAATGGGATGGTAGGCCAAGATGTGAGATTGTGATTGAGGATGTAATATCTGTGTGAAACTCATCCATTTTTGTATAAAATACCCAAAATCCAAAGGGTGTGCACAGCTGTAGTTGGCTACAGTGCTTGTCCTGCTGTGCCCAGTCTTGTTGTCCAGAGCCTGCATGCAGCTCAGCCATATGCCCACCTACCCTTTATTGCTGCCATGATACATTCTGCACAGCCTTTGAGGGTGAAAAGTGGGGCTAGAACACAGGGCCAATGTCTAACCTCCAATGCAGCTAACCACCGCTGTGAAATGACTGAGTGCCTGTGGCTACGCCCTGTGTCCAACACAGTTTGCAGTTAATATCCACTACGCATGGCTGAGCATAGTAGGATGGACCATAGGTTATTGACTGTGACCAAGCCCTGAACTCAGCCCACAGGTAACAAAACCCTTTCGTACATGCTCTTTGTCCACATGCAACTGGAGTTGGCCACACAGAATGTTTGCAGCCAGGCCCAGAAACCAATGTCCTGTGTAGAGAACCCTGCTGTGCATAGGGTTTGCCTTGCCACCATATCTTTTATCCTACCTGCCATGCAGTGAATCCAATGTGGAGCCAAAACTCATGCTGCACCATCATCATGTAATGGCAAATCTTTTTTTAAATGTGGAGCGTGCTCTGTGCGCAGGACCTAGCTTATGGCCAGTCCCCATGTCACGCCTTGAATGTGAGCAGCTACCTGAGCAGTATCCATACTTAGGAACTGCACACTGTGCTCTGGGTGCAGGTCCTATGCCAACCCAATGTGTCCTCAAACCACTACAAAGAGTGTGCGGCCAAGCACAATGGGTTCTGGGTGCACACCATGTGCCACCCTCAGTGGCACTGATACAGATAAGTATGGCCTTTTACCGTGTGCAACATGCTATGGACAGAGGGTTAAGCCTGACCTAGGATCTATACTGTCCACTGTCTGTACTGGCCACTGCGCTGAATCAACTGCCCAAGGTTTTAGGGTGTGAAGAGAAGACCCTAGGTACAGGGGCTAGCATCGTGCCAGGCCCATTGCAATACCCAAAATCAACAGTATTCACTGCACGCAGTCTTTGACCATACATAAGTGCAAAGTTATTTTTTTGCTGTATTTTTCTTCTAGGTTCCCACAAAAAACATCAAATTAATTTTAAAATTTGCAGATCCAATTCCGGGTCTGCAAAAAAAATATTTATATTTTTATTTTAGGGCGGTGCTCTTCTGGGATCCCTCAGCATCCCCCTTGGAGTCATGGGAGTGATCCTGCAATGCCCCTTTCTCCTTCACTATTCCTTAGGATGAAGGCTTCAGTCTCTAGCATTCTCCAATTAAAACAAATACAAAAATAGTGTTGCTGCCAGTCAAAGATTGCCCAGATCCTTGAATCTTATGGGCATCTGCAGATTTCTCACTGGACAGAAGAAAATGTTCCTCATCCAATGGGGTTTATTTCCAAAACTTGCAGAGGGTCCACAAATTAGGGAACAATACATATAAAAGTACCCTTTGATTAACCATTTATAGTCTGCCCAACGCCTTTATGCACTGGCAAATACCTTGAAGACTACTAAGAGTTTCACACTACCAGAAAAAAAGTCCCTGTTGTAGTATGCATACTTGTAATTGCACTTTTCAGACTTCTCTCTAGAAGTCTTTTCTACAGTAGAGCGCAAAAACTTCTACTGGAGTTAAAATGGAAAACATAACTTGTTTGATCTACACCTCCCAATTTAACAACTGCACCTCTTACCTTCGACATACACATGGCTAAACTCATTAAGCTTATCAACTTATTTAAACTTGCCTGTTACAAACATGCAGGCAATACCTAGATAATTCTCAAATGGATAAATGTGTCAAACCTTGGTACAGCTGGATTTACAGAATGCCCACTGTGGTTCACATCTGGATGCTACAAGCTCTTCTGAAACAAAATCCCTCAATTACTGGGATTCTGGCGCTGGAACAATTTTTCAGCAATCAAAACTGATAGTATACAGCCATAGAAAAAAACCTTACATCTGGGACACCATTGCCATTAGTCACCCCTACTTTGAGAAGAATCTGTAGCTTCCCCTAGATACAAACCTGCACAATTCACCAAAGAAAATAAAGATAATCAGCATCCACTTCAGGGGGTCATTAAAACTTGGCTGTTTCAAAACAGATGACTCGATCTCCAGAAGATCATACTTGTTCGCTGGTTTGGTCAATGGCACAAATAAAGTTAACTGATACACCAAAAGAAAACGCAGCAGAACCAGAGGTTGGGCCTTGGTACACCTTTGTCACATTTATCAATATGCTTCTGGACAGTTCCTCTTGTCCAAGTCAACAGTGCAAAATTACTGGAGGAATCTTGTTTTGTGGGTTTGCACAGCCATGAGCAGTCCAAATATAGAGAACTGGCCTGTGGAATATACAGAACCCATGAATTGTGTCCTCTTGTCATAGAAATTAATACACAAAGATGCTGAGGTGTTAGAAATGGGGTCTCTAGTTGGCAGTAGTTTGCACCTTGTCCAAGTAGGGGCCCTCAGTCTAGTCAGGGCAAGGGAGTCACACAGCTAAGATAACCCCTGCTCACCCCCTTGGCGGCTTGGCACAATCAATCAGTCAGGCTTACCCCAGAGGCAATGTGTAAAGTATTTGTAAAAACACACAAAGTGGAATCACCACAAAAGTAATTCACACCAGTTTAGAAAAATTGCCAATATTCATCTGAGTAAAACAAGACCAAAACAACAAATATTCAACATTCACAAGTAAAGGTACACATTTTCAAAGATTAAATCATAGAAATAATTGCTTAGAAACACAATAGCTCCAACTAGGGCTATCACAGTGCCTTAAAGGAGTCATTCCCAAGCCACTTGCCAGTGAGTGCGGTCTGGTCACTTAGTCGTATGGTCCCCAGGTACGGTACATTGGAAATCGATGAGGAAACGTTGCATGGAGTCCGGGAGGTAAGGCGTCACTGGAGCTGGTGTGACGTTGTTTCCTTACTGGTTCCTTACTGCTATCGGGGAGGTGAAGCGTGGGTCCCATACTGCTAGGCAGTGGGGGTGAGGCGTCAGTTCCTTGCGGTTGCAGGGGAGGTGATGTAGCGTCAGTGGTGAGGCATCAGTTCCTTATGACACAGCAGGGGGGGTCGATGAATCCAGCATGTCAAGATGCCAGGCATAAACTTTTCGATCACACCACTTGGCCACAGGTAGTGCAGTAGAATCAGATGCATGTGCCACGGACGTTGCATGGCACTCGGGACTTGTGTTGTGACGGAACTTTGGAGGAGCTGTGGCGGCGTGGGGCCTGTGTTGCAGAGCATGGTCGTAGTACTCAGCAGGGACCACTGCTCCGGTGCAGGCAGCGGTGCAGACTCGGACAGTTCCGAAGCCACTCTGGAGTCGATGTGCTTAGTTTCTTCTTGGTTGCACCAGAACTCACTTCCAACGGCCCAGGAACTGGCTTTGACACCACTTGGCAAGTCAGGACTCTCAGCAAGAGAGCCTAGACGCTGGTAGGTGAAGTCTTTGATGGCCCTGAGACTTTGTAACAGGAAGCAAGCTCAGTACATGCCCTTGGAGAACCTTGGAAAGCAGGATGTAGGAAGTAACGTCCAGCCCTTTCACTCCCAGGACAGAAGCAGCAAGCAGCAGGCCAGCACATCAAAGTAACAGGCAGAGTGGCAGTACCACAGAAAGCATCCAGCTCTTCTTCCTGGCAGAATGTCCTTAGTCCACAAGTGTTCTAACTCTGTAGTGTCAGGGGTCAAGTACTTATACCCATTTCTGTCTTTAAAGTAGGCAAACTTCAAAGAGAAGTCTTTGTAGTGTATAAGTCCCTGCCTTTCCCTGCCCTGCTGCCAGACATACTCCAGGGGGGTTGGAGACTGCTTGTGTGAGGACAGGCACAGTCCTATTCAGGTGCTGAGTGTCAGCTCCTCCCACCACTCCGGAAGACCCATCAGCCTGGTGATGGCCCATCATGATATGCAGGGCACACCTCAGCTCCCTGTGTGTGACTGTCTAGAGTGACTACACAAACAGCTGAACTGTCATCCTGACCCAGACGTGTATTCAGCAGACAGGCAGAGGCACGGAATGGTTAAGCAAGACAATGCCCACTTTCTAAAAGTGGCATTTTCAAATTTACAATTCAAAAAACAATTTCACCAAAAGATTAATTTCTAAATTTTAAGTTTAGAGACCCCAAACTACCAATGGGAAAATACACTTACCAAATATTTCAAGGCAATACCCTTGTTACCCTACAGGAAAGACAGGCGTTGCAATTGCTAATTGAGCAGTATTGTATTATCAGGACATGTAAAACACCAGTACATTTCCTACATTTTAAATACACCACATCCTGCCCATGGGGCTGCCTTGAGCCTACCTTAGGGGTGGCTTACATGTAGTGAAAGGGAAGGTGTGGGCCTGGCAAGTGGGTGCACTTGCGAGGTCAAAATGGCAGTTTAAAACTGCACACACAGACATTGCAATGGCAGGTCTGAGATGTTTATAGGTCTCCTCGTGTGGGTGGCACAATCAGTGATGCAGGTGCACTAGTAGCATTTGATTTATAGGCTATGGGCACACATAGTACACATTACTAGAGACTTACTAGTAAATCAGATCTGCCAGTCATTGATAAACCAAACGTCAATACATTTTAGACAGAGAGCATATGCACTTTAGCATTGGTTAGCAATATTTAAGAGCTCAGTGTCCCAAAGCCAACAAAAACAGGTCAGAAAAAATAGGAGAAAGAAGGCAAAACATTTGGGGATAACTGGGGAAAATAGGCCAGGTCCAACAGGAGGTAATAAACTGTGGCTGTGTGTGTCCTTACTCTCCACAACACTCAAGCTACATATGTTTGACCCCATGCTGCAGATTTTCTACACAGAGTCCAAAGGTCATAAATTGCATTCAACACACGCCACAGAGGCCAAACTGCCACAAACACCCTTCCATTCAGTACAGCAAAAGGGATCCCAAGAACCTGATGAAACAAATGGAATGCTCTGGGACCTTTGCAGATTACGAAATGCTATACAGATCACACTTAAGGCAGGTAGTTGTTCAACTATCAAAAAGTACTTTACGCCTTATAAGGGGTAAGGAAAACACTATATAAACTTCAAAACATTACCTTATGTTTCTATAACTAAAGTTAAAGATGGAGAACCAGGAGGCTCACTGTATATAAACCTCATAGGAAAGGGGTAGAATTTATGGACCAAAAAGCACAATATCATTTCAAATGTATTAAACATGTATTTCTTGGTGGAAAGCACTCCCGGAAGGATTTATGTAATGTGTATTTGTAAAGCACCCGTGAAGGTATCCTGGTGCTGACAACGTCTGTGTGCCTAGCTTTGCCTATAGTAGGTTGGTTAATGGAAAATCCAGGTCTTCAGCTTCCTGCGGAATTGAAGATGAGAAGAGTAGGCTATGAGGTTGTAACGCTATTCGTATTTAACAACCAGCTCTTGACCGCTGACTCCATTGTGATTTTTAGCTTAGCTTTATACCCCATCGGGTATTATTCTGCGCACAGATTGTGCAACATTTTTTTGCTCTCTTTCTCACCAAGTGTAATGATATTTGTGTTTTGACCACTGACTCCATGTTGCACTTACCCTAGCAGCACACCGTCACATTAGTGACCACCAACTTTATTTTGCCGATTGACTTTATTTTAGCATTAACCACCGCCACATTAAAAGCTTCAAGTAATTTTCCATGCTCACGTTATACAATGTGCTCATGTTTTTATTTTGCATGTTTGCGTGTTCTTTTCCCACCAAGGGCTTAGGCTGATCAGAATGTACTAGGACGGCAAGGAACGGTTTTGTTTTGTTTCAGGGCACCTTGGGATTTTGGCCAAGTCCCGGTGTGTTCTTTTCAAAGCTGACCTAAACTAATCAGCATTTTTTTAATAATAAACTTATGTAGCGAGAAGGAGTTTCTATAATTCTACTCTCTAGTTTGTTCAAAGTAAAAGAGGCCAAGACCAGATGGGCTGGGGAGTGATTCAGATCTCAGACATGCTCAGGATGCTGAGTAGTGTCATCCTTCCCTTGAGGATAATTGATCTCTCTCTCTCCACGATCGACTCTGGTGATCTGATGCTAATAGGAGGGAGATGAAGCAGATGTGCCCATGCCTCATGGTGATGCATATTTTTTAATTCATTATTTGCTTTGCATTGTAATATAGATACATGTATTTGCTGTGTATATTGCAGCGTAGAATCATTTGTACATGTTTTAATTTCATTGCTGTGACCATTTTAAAAGTGTGCTTTCAGCATGCTGACCTTCCTTTACGAACCTTGCAAAGTAAATTAATAAATGTCTCCTTTAGACTAAGAAGCACATTCCAAAGATTTAGGTCAGTGCAGGAGTGTTACAGCTCAGTCATTAGTGAAGCAAAACACCAAGGCAGGGACATAACATGGAGCAGTGAAGGAAAGATAAGGATGTACCAGAGAATGTTTATGGGATGGCAGGGAACATTTTGGTCTTGGGAGCACACCTTGGGACGTGGCCAATCTCTAACGTGCTCTTTCAACACAGACTGCAACAAACAAACAACAACTTACAGTATGGAAGGAGGGTTTCTCGAATTCTCTTCTCCAGTTTGTTAAAGGTATTTAAAAGGGAGGCTTGATGACTGGGGTTAGATCTAACGCCTTCCGAGAGGAGGACACCTTTGCCCGGTTCATTCCCACTGAGGGTGGTTCTATCTTTCAGCAGTCACCTGGGTTCCCGACCTGAAGTTGGCAAAGAGATGATATCCATGTCGACCCCAATGGTGATGCATTTATTTTTTATTCTTATTTTTAGCTTTGCATTGTGCATGAATGTATAATCACTATATGTAGATATATTATCCATGATTGAAGTAGTGTATTTTCATTGTTTGTTTCGAGGATAATTATTATTCTACTGCTGTGATTAATTTCAGAAGTGTATTCGTGTTGCTGCATTTGACTTGCACGATTTCCCTATACAATCCTTGAAAAGTGCCTCAATAAATTTGGTACTCAAACTAAGAGTGCTGAATTATTGGTATTCCTTTCATTTTGTCTTGTCTCAGTCTGAAGTACGGCAAAACAGAGGTGCAGTGGGGGACCGTTCCAAGCTTTAGGAGTGATCTTAAAGAATACCGGTCCTCATGATCTGATTCGGTGTATGCATGGGATGTGTGCAAGTAGGAGTCCTGTGGAGAGAAGCTGTCTCGGTAGTTGGTGGAAGAAGATGCAACTGTACAGGTAGATGGAGCATAAGTTCTACAGTGCAGTGAATATATGTGTCAGGATACAGTGATACGGTCAACTAGTGTGGTCACGTCCAGTTTGCTGTTGATGATTACTCATGGATTCTTGGCACTGTTAAAGGGTGTGGGTCCAAGTTTGGTGGGCCAGCAGTTGGAGTCCCATGGCGAGGTGTTCTTGCTAAAGATCATAATACAGTCTTGTCTGTGTTGAGCTTGAGACAGATAACTTTCATCCAATGATCAACTTAGGTCACACAGGCAGGGTGGGTGTCATGTGCATGGGTGACATTGCCAGAGGGATCATGTATGCGTTGAAGAGGATGGGGCCGAACAATAAACCTTAAGGCACTCTGCAGATAAATTTGCGAGCTTCTGAGGAGTAAAGTGCCAGGCTGAAGCTTGTGTTCTATCCATTAGAAAGAAGATCCAGTGAGACCAGGTCCTTGGATGCCAATCTTGTGCAGGCACCTAATGAGTATGGAGTGAGAGGCCGTGTCAAATGATGCAGAGAGGTCAAGGAGAAAGAGGGATAATGTGTCTCCTCTTTCAAGGATCATGCAGATGTTGTGTGTGGCAGTGATGAGTGCTGTTTCAGTATCGTGATCGGCCCTGAATACGGACTGTGGGACATAAAGGATCTGGTGGTTGCTGAGTAGATCGGTAAGACATTGTTTGGTTAGTTTCACTAAAATCTTCTACCCTTATGTTAGAAGGGACATGGGCCGAAGTTGGAAAGTGTGGATGGGTGAATGGATTATTTCTTGAGCAGGGGCATGAGGGTGGCATGTTTCCAGGTGTCCGGACTATGGCCAAGTTGATGAAGGTATTGAAGATGGGTGTTAGTGCTTAACTGATTGGTAGGGGTTCTATGATGAAGGCGTGGAGGGGGCAAGGGTCAGAGGGGGCTTCCCGAGTGGATGGTGTCCATGGGATCAGCAAGTTTGACAGTGGTGACAGCGGGCCTCAAGGTCAGGGTTTGTTCTTCAGCTGTGATGGGAAGTTGAGTTGTAATGGTGAAGGAGGTCCAGTTGACTATTAAAGTTACTGTATATACAGGTGATTTTGTTACAGAAGAATTCCAAAAGCTTGTAACAAAAGTTTTGTGAAGGGTGATGTTGGTGTAGGTGGCAGAAGGCGCAGTGAAGTCTTTGATGTCGGAGAAGATATCCTTGCTGCTGATAGTACCAGCGTCAGTGAGATCTGCAACAGCAGTGCGCTTGGTGTTCCTTACCTGCTGGGGGTAGCATTTTAGGGCTGATTTAAAGATGTCTTTATCTGTGGAGTCTTGACTTGCACTCCAGTTGCTTGCAGTGGCATTTCGTCATCCTGAGTTCCTCTGTGTACCAATTGGACCCTGCCATTAGGCTGCATTTGAGGGGAGCCAGGGTGACAGTGCTTGCAATGATACAGCTGTTGGCGTTCTTGATGGCTTTTGGCAAGTTGATGGTGCACTCAAACCGGTGAGCCAGACAGGGCGGAAGTCCACTCCTGTTTTGTCATGCTTTTTCAGCTGCGGCGGGCAGTTCCAGCAGTGACACGCCTGTGTTGGAGTGGGATGGGTATGCTGAAACTGACAAGTGCATAGTATGTCCAGGTCATAATTGCTGGCTTGTAAACTGTGGTGTTTCAGATTAGAGAGAAAAATCCGATCCAATAGGTGTCCAGCAGCATGGATATGTTCTGTAACATGCTGGATGAGGCCAAGGTTTCCCAGGTCCTCTAAAAGAGTAGTAGAAATTTGGGTGGTTAGGTCTTCTAGGTGAAAGCTGATGTCACAGAAGAGGATGAAGGTACTGGCTTTGATGATGAGGGATGCAACAAAGTCTGTGATGTTGCTGGCAAAATTAGTGTGGGGTTCTGGTGGTGTCTATATGAAGGTTCCGCCCAGGTAGAAGTTGGCTGTGATGTGTATTTTGAACATGAGGTATTACATGTAGCTGGTGGCTGTGTCAAAGTAGGTGGTGCTGCTGCTGATGGTATCCGGAATTGTGCTGATGGTGTTGCCTGGTGATCCTGTAGTTGGGCAGGGTTGGCTGTAGCAATGACCGGTGCAGAGGTTGGGTTTAGCTATGTTTCTATGAGGAAGAGCAGCTCCTGAGCATGGTCATGCAGTAGGTTCCCTACTTCTGTTGTGAATGTGGTGAGCGAGAAGGTGTTGAGGAGCAAGTATTCAAGGGTGGCTTGTTGTGTGGGTGGTGTTTGAGTGTGAGCATGTGGATGATTTGTGTGTGAGCAAGTGGGTGCTGGGTGCTGTTGGTGCAGGAATGGTGAGTGTCGAGATTGTATGAGAACTTGCAGGACGCATGTGAATGCTCCTTCCATGTTGTGTGATAAAGTATGGCAGCTGTACAGCAAGTGGCGGCTAAAAGCAAATTAGAGTGCAATAAGGTAGCTATGGGTGGGGGGAAGAACCAGGGTTTCTGGAGCTGGGTGCAATCCAGCTGTGTCTGTGCTGTAGCTGCTATGAGGTAGGTCCTGGGGGAGCTCAGGGTGCAGTGAGCAGGTTACCACTAATGCCACTTCCTGTACATATGGATGATAGGAAATCAAGTACTTTTGCTTTGTTTCTTCTCTTCATAATAAAAATAACAAAAAAAGAATTATGGGCCGTTTAGGAGTGGCTAATACCGACATTAAGAGGGTCCCTGAAAAGGCAGGGAGAAGCACAGGATGCCATGGACATGATACAAGTGAGGTCAATTCCTCTGCGGGTGGATGATGTGAAATCCAGTGATGTAACTTCCTGTGCTGATGGATGATGAGAAATGAAGCCCTCTTGCTTGGCTTTTTCTTTTCACATTAAAGATAACACAAACACATTATGGAACGTTCAAACTATTAAAGGCGTGGACAACAAAGGAAACCAGTCTTTTTCAAATTAGAAATTAGGACTCCACGAAAGGCACATCCTCAGATAGTCACTTTGTTCTTATGCGGCGAGTCCGGGGGGGGGAAGACACACCATGTGTGCCCAGCATACAGGTAGCCCTTGCTATTTCGGTCGTTGACCTGCGATTTTTTCAGAAAAAAAATACATTTTAGCTTTGTCCCACTTAAAATGTCTTCTATCGCAATACCAGCTAAAGAAATAGTTCATTCCTCTAGACCGGTTACCTAAAGGCCCCTCATAGGTGTTGGCAAAAATGGCTCATGGTAAATGAAAATAAGCAAGTTCATCCGGGATGCTACCCAACCGAACTGCTCTTCGGTACATCTAAAATACCACTTTCAAGGAGTTTCAATTTACCACATATCATAAACGTAGATGGACTCGGGTGTGGGACTTTATAGTCACAGTAATACAATTTCTCTGGCCCCAGTTCTCAGTATAGGATAGAGGTGAAAGATGGAGTGAGCGGTCCTTGACCTTATCTGCTGTATTGGAGCTACCCCAACTAACATTCCGACGTTAAGTACTACTTACCAGCAAAAGCAACCCAAAGATACACCAACCGATCACAACCTGGTTGTAGGGCACAATGCCCAACACCATCGCCTCCGCCATCTTCACTTACTTCCTGCAACACAGCCTGCGTGCCGTTGTTGATAGGTGGCGCGTGACCCACGCGTCACCGGGGCGTGCGCATTCTGTCACGGTGGGTGGGGAGAGCAGGAGCCGCTGACAACTTCTAAATAGGACTGGTGTTGCTGGCGAACGTTATCGCGTGTTACATTGTATTGTTTGCCTGTTAGTGCTACGGGACGTGAATTTATTTTCAGGCGACATTGAACGGAAGGAAAGGAAATTAACACGTTGTGGAAGAAAAATCAAGTGCTTATACTGAAGAAGGGGAAACGCTGTATAAATACAAGATAGCTCTAATATGTCTCGGTCCACGCTTATAGGCTGAGGTTAAAGGCGTAGGATTCGTCAGGTTTCGGAAGTGTTAGAATAACGACAGTATTATCTTGAATCAACAGATTACCATATGTCATGTCGTTGGTGGTAAATACTTTAAACGCGGGCTTACGTTACGTTGTTAAAATTAGAAGTGGGGAAGCCGAGCTAATTGTCTGGCTCGGCTCTTAAAGACCGTGCACGAGCCGAGTCCTGAAAATGTTTGCCCTGTCAATCCCACGACATACACCACATTAAATATGAAATATCTTCAGAATTGAACAACGTATTTCCTTTAACATGGGAAAGCTATGAAAGTAATAAATCACATTATAGTGTTGAACTGATAAGTACTTATTAAAAACAATAGTTTTTAAACAAACTTGGAACAATTCTGCTCACTGGTTTGTTTCAGTGTCCTTAAAAAATCCTTGTTTGCTAGTGGTCAATCCTTGCTCTTTGTCCCACCTTTTCCACAGTTGTACACTCCCCTGGAGCATGGCCCTGGTACTTGTACCCTTCCACTTGTGCCTTTGTAGCATGTGCTTAGGAATTACTTTTTTCTTAGGCTAATAGCATTTGACCAGAGCGCTGGATGTTTCAATGGATCCAGTCTGTTTCTGTTAACAGGGCTCTCGTCAACCGGATCACTGCTCCAGGCTTCCCCTACAAACTGGCTTGTGAAGATTGTTCTTTACTCAAATCTGCTTTAAGTCGCCCAGCGCATGCTATAAATCCAGCAGAGAGTTAACACTGCCAGCTGCTGTAGAGCCCTCCACAAGAGACATCCTGCAGTCTTGTCTCTGCGGAAGGGTCGGCAATGTATTTTAATTTTATCGGGTTTTTCTTTTCAGTGGAAACAGCAGCCTCAGGAAAGGCAGCAGCTCATGGAAGTCATTTTCATTCTGGGTCAGAGGAATAGTTCACAGGCTTTGTGCATGCCGTTATCTCTGTAAAACTGCTCCTCGCACACCCCTCACCCCCACCCTCTCTCCTCCGCACATATATCACACAAGACTTTCTCTGACCTGGCCACGTCTGCAGGCAGATGTTTTATTTTATTGTATACACTCTTAACTGGCGTTATTCAATGCGTCTCACACAGAATATTGGCTGATTATAACCCATTAGCACATTATAAATAAAGAACAATGGTGGCATCTGGCAGTGAGAGAGGCCTGACCTCTGGCAGCAGTTCTACATTTTGGACCAGCACGAACATACCCAGAAAAGGTCACTGTGGCACACATCGTACTGGGATGGGCTCGCGTGCGCTTGTGTGAATCTGGACAATGAGGTATTTACACCCCAGCGAGTGTCCAACACTCCACCTCAGCTCTCCCCGCCCCAGACACCTGATGAATGTTGTACCCCTAACTTCTAAAACAGAGGTGTAACAAACCCTTTCAACACCCTTTACTGTCAGAAGGACTAAAGTGAAGTGTGAGAGTTTGTGGTTCCAACTGGGTCCGTCTGTCTCTAGCCCATTACCTGATTGCATTAGCCACTACACAGTCTGACACTTTTAAGTATGGACTGATTGACAGTGTACAAATGTTGGCAAAGCAAGGTACACCGAAACAACCACATGTTGCAGCACTTTTCAGAGTAGACACCCTATATAGAGAATGTGTGTGCAACGTGTTCATGTCTGTATATGGCCACTGACAAGTACGTTTCCTGAACGTGTGTGTGCTCATAATACAACACTACACAATAGTCATCTGTGAGTATCTATAATTTTAGGCTAATCGCATGAAAATTGCCAGTTTTTATTTCACCTAACTCTTCTCTTTTCTTCCACCTCGGTTATACCCCACTATTTCCTGTCTTGTAGATGTGGTTTAGCACTCCATTGGGCTCTGTGGTCTTCCCAACGCTTTTTGAAACACTAACTCATTGACAGAGGAGCAGTGGGTCAGGGCTGACCCCCGATTTGTTGTTGACCTGCACTGTCAGAGTGTCTGGGGGGGTCTTTTCAGCGCCTGGCAGGAGAACTTACCTTTATAGCACACCAGCAGGAGGCCACTGGGATGACCAAGGTATTTTATGGGCACCAACAGATGAAAAGCAGGAAGTAAAAAGTCAGTGCAAAAGCCCCTTAGGAAATCAGCTGTTTTGTTTGTAGTTTGTGGTTGGGCAATCTCTACTGCAGCCGCGCAAGAACACTTCCAAAGCTGCTACGAAGACAAGAACCTGCAAGTGCACACGTGTGTTTGAAGCATTTGCTGTTTAGAGAAATGCATGAACCATACACCAAGAGCCACCCTGATAACACCCGGATCATCCCATTAAAGCACCCAAGAAGAGGGCACTTGCTGTTCACCAGACAATGAACAGGGTTTACTTCAAGCGGGGATTCATACAAGTGATTTAATCGGACTGGAAATATGTGGCGAGTGTTAAGTGACACTGCAAGCTCTTTGTTTTGAAAGATGCATATTTTGTGGCACTTTATCAAGCACAGGTAGAGAAGTGTGGCTCAATGGTTAGAGTGGCAGACCCTGATGCAGAAATCTGGCCCGGGACCAGGGTTCAATTCCCGCCTTGGTGGGTCTTGGACTCAATTTCCTCGGACCTGATAATTCTTGCATCGGTGCCTAATCTAATTCATGGGTTCCACTCTGTAACTCTGGGCAACTGCTTGCTTAATCTCCACAACGGCCCCAACAGCACTGGGATGCCTGGCTTCACCTTGGAGATTGCCCATGAGTGGGCACCTCACAGGGAAAAGCCAGGAGGGGTTCCACAGTGTTATGCGTACAGCGCCTTGAGACCCTAATGGGTGAGTAGTGCACTATACAAGTACGAAGATTACAGTTTATAACTTACAGGTGAGCACATTACTATCTTGAGCAAATTTATGTAGCCGGTGTTTGTGCTGTTTTCGGCTTTAGTCACTCTGAAAATTACTCTTGTGAGAAAAATGTTTGCGTGGCATGATAGTGTTACCAGGCAGCCCCACGCATTGTAATATGTAAGTTGTGTGCTGTCACTGCAGAAAAGCTAACACAACACATGTGCCTCCGAGTATCTTTATAGCTGTGTGCTTGCCAAATCGTTACAAAATTATCTCAGATGAAACTCATTGGTTTGTTACAATAATTAAATGTAATCAAAGCTTAATGTAATGCTTTTAACTTCATTTCAGGGTGTGCGATGGAGCAAACATTAAGTGAAAGCCTTTGGAAATGTTTAAGGGTTCTGTGAAAATAGAATCCCAAAGTTATCGGTGTTTACGGAGACGGTGTAAACATTACCTAAACTCACTGCAGATGTCCAGGACTAGGTAGCATTTTTAGTAGACTGACAGCTTGTGTTCGTCCTACATACCACCACCCTGGGCAGTCTCAGATGTGCATGGTTTCCTTTCCTGCTCTATCTGCCACTAAATATAGTTTATCCTTCAAGTTAAATCTTTTCCCAGCCATGGTCATGTACAGCAAGCAATATTCAGGTGTGAAGTTTGAAAATTAACTATTTTAATAGCGGTCGCTGCAGGTCCAGAGAGAAACAACTTTAAAACGACTGGGACTCTTGAAGGGGAGTGAGAGTTAGGACAGCTAGGAAAAAGCTGGAGACTATGTGCGATCGTTCAGTTGTGCATATTAAAAGAAACCACTGTCTGATGGAGGTGCACCTGAGGTGACTGTGATGCACAGTGTCAGTCTACGGTCCTCCCTAAACCTTTGATTTTCAAGGCATCCCCCCTGTGCTGCCTCAGGATTTTCCAAATTCTACTCTAGCCTTGTGTGCTTAAAGCGGGTCTATACTGGCTCGAGTGACATGGTGGCACTTTATAAGGCACATATGAAGCACTTCACATGGGGGTTCAAAAGTGTCCAACTGAGGAGAGCTACTTCCTATGTATGTTTATGTGACATTACTCCTTACAGACTATCTCTCTCCTTTGAACACACAGCACATTTTCTACAGCAAGTGACCAAACAAATAACAAAACATGTACGAATACAATTGGTTGTCACACACATGGATTAATGCTTTGCTTCTGTTCCTCTTTATTTCCATTACTCTTGCATTACCTCCTCTTGTCTTCCTCTTCCCAGCACTTACTTAGAAGGCTGTTAAATCGGTGGGTAGGCCAAGGTTCTCTTTTTTTTTTAAAATCAAAACATACAGTGTAGCCCACCAATGTCCCACTCCAGTCCCAAACAATCTACCGCACTCCAATCTGCCCCAATCCAATCCCAAACAATCTACCCTCCACAATTGGCACCCCACCTTAGAACACCACTGTGAAAAAGTAGCCCCTTTCTAGCATGGTTACCCCCACTTTTGGCCTGTTTGTGAGTGTGTCAGTGTGTTTTTACTGTCTCACTGGGATCCTGCTGGCCAGGACCCCAGTGCTCATAGTTTGTGGCCTAATGTGTGTGTTATCAGTAGTGCTTGACTGTGTCACTGAGGCTCAGCTAACCAGAACCTCCGTGCTTATGCTCTCTCTGCTTTTAAATTTGTCACTATAGGCTAGTGACTTCATTTACCAATTCTAATTGGCACACTGGATCCCGCTTATAAGTCCCTAGTATATAGTACCTACATACCCAGGGCATTGGGGTTCCAGGAGATTCTTATGGGCTGCAGCATTTCTTTTGCCACCCATAAGGAGCTCAGACAAACCCTTCCACAGGCCTGCCATTGGAGCCTGTGTGAAATAATGCACACACTATTTCACAGCCATTTTCACTGCACTTAAGTAACTTATAAGTCACCTATATGTCTAACCTTCACTTGCTGAAGGTTAGGTGCAAAGTTACTAAGTGTGAGGGCACCCTTGCACTAGCAAAGGTGCCCCCACATAGTTCAGGGCCATTTCCCCGGACTTTGTGAGTGCGGAGACACCATTACACGCGTGCACTACATATAGGTCAATACCTATGTGTAGCTTCACAATGGTAACTCCGTACATGGCCATGTAATATGTCTAGGATCATGGAATTGTCACCCCAATTCCATTCTGGTATTGGGGGGACGATTCCATGCATCCCCGGGGCTCCAGCATGGACCCCGGGTACTGCCAAACGAGCTCTCTGGGGCTTCCTCTGCAGCTACCGCTGCTGCCAACCCTCAGACAGGTTTCTGCCCTCCTGGGGTCTGGGCAGCCCAGTTCCAGGAAGGCAGAACAAAGGATTTCCTCTGACAGAGGGTGTTACATTCTCTCCCTTTGGGAATAGGTGTTAAGGGATGGGGAGGAGTAGCCTCCCCCAGCTTCTGGAAATGCTTTGAAGGGCATAGAATGGTGCCCTCCTTGCATAAGCCAGTCTACACCTGTTCAGGGAGCCCCCAGCGCCTTCTCAGGCACAAAACTGGACAAAAGAAAGGGGAGTGACTACTCCCCTGTCCATCACCACCCCAGGGGTGGTGCCCAGAGGTCCTCCAGTGTGTCCCAGACCTCTGCCATCTTGAATGCAGAAGTGTGAGGGCACAATGGAGACCTCTGAGTGTCAAGTGCCAGCAGGTGACGTCAGAGACCCCTCCTGATAGGCTCTTACCTGGTTAGGTAGCCAATCTTCCTCTGAGGGCTACTTAGGGTCTCTCCTGTGGGTTTCTCGTTAGATAACGAATGCAAGAGCTCACCAGAGTTCCTCTGCACTTCTCTCTTCGACTTCTGCCAAGGAACGACCACTGACTGCTCCAGGACCCCTGCAAAACCAACAAAGTAGCAAGAAGACTACCAGCAATATTGTAGCGCCTCATCCTGCCGGCTTTCTCAACTGTTTCCTTTTGGTGCATGCTCTGAGGGCTGTCAGCCTTCACCCTGCACTGGAAGCCAAGAAGAAATTTCCCGTGGGTCGACGGAATCTTCCCCCTGCTAACACTGGCACCAAACTTCTGCATCACTGGTCCTCTGGGTCCCCTCTCACCTTGACGAGCGTGGTCCCTGGAACACAGGAGCTGGATCCAAGTGACTCTGACAGTCCAGTGGTCCTTCTGTCCAAATTTGGTGGAGGTAAGTTCTTGCCTTTCCACGCCAGACAGTAATCCTGTGTACTGCGTGAACTGCAGCTGCTAGGGCTTCTGTGCACTTTTGCAAGACTTTCTTCGTGCATAGCACAGCCCAGGTCCCCAGCACTCCGTCCTGCATTGCCCAACTCGCTGAGTTGACCTCCGACTTCGTGGGACCCTCTTTTGTTGTGCTGAGACGACCGACGTGCTCAGATCTTCTGAACGCCTGTTCAGGTGCTTCTGCGGGTGCTGCCTGCTTCTGTGTGGGCTCTCTCTGTTGCTGAGTGCCCTCTCTGTCTCCTCCAAGGGTAGACCTCCTGGTCCTTCATGGGCCCTGGCAGCACCCAAAATCCTCAACCATGACTCTTGTAGCTAGCAAAGCTTGTTTGTGGTCTTTCTGCGTGGAAACAACTCTGCATCCTCCAGCACGCCGTGGGACATCTTCTGACAAAAGGAAAAGTTCCTAGCACCTTCCGTTGTTGCAGAATCTTTGGCTTCTTCCACCCGGAGGCAGCCCTTTTGCACCTTCATCCGGGGTTTAGTGGGCCTCTGCCCCCCCGGACACTTGCGTGACTCTTGGACTTGGTCCCCTTCCTTTGCAGGTCCTCAGGTCCAGGAATCCGTCTTCAGTGCTTTGCAGTCAGTTGTTGTCCTTGCAGAATCCCCTAGCTCGACTTTACTGTCTTTCTGGGGTAGTAGGGTAACTTTACTCCTACTTTTCAAGGTCTTGGGGTGGGGTATCTTGGACACCCTTAGTGTTTTCTTACACTCCCAGCGACCCTCTACACACTATACTAGGCCTGGGGTCCCTTCATGGTTCGCATTCCAATTTGGAGTATATGGTTTGTGTTGCCCCTTTGCCTATTGTCTCCTATTACATTCTATTGTGTCCTACAGTGTTTTCACTACTTTTTTAAGTGTTTTACTTACCTGATTTTGGTTTGTGTGTATATTTTGTGTATATTACTTACCTCCTAAGGGAGTCTATCCTCTGAGATACTTTTGGCATATTGTAACTCTGAGTATTGAGTTTTCTTATGATATAGTACTATATGATATAAGTGGTATAGTAGGAGCTTTACATGTCTCCTAGTTAAGCCTAAGCTGCTCTGCTATAGCTACCTCTATCAGCCTAAGCTGCTAGAACACTACTAATCTACTAATAAGGGATAACTGGATGTGGGACAAGGTGTAAGTACCATCAAGTACCGACTATAAGCCAGGCCAGCCTCCTACATCTCCCCATTCCAAATCTGGTATTGGGGAGCCAATTCCATGCATCCTGGGGGCTCCACCGCGGACCCCCAGTACTGCCAAACCAGCTCTTCTGAGGCTTGCACTGCAGCTACAGCTGCTGCCACCTCACAGACAGGGTTCTACCCTCCTGGGGTCTGAGCAGCTTAGTCACAGGAAGGCAGAACAAAGTATTTCCTTTGGGAGCAGCGTGTTACACCCTCTCCCTTTGGAAATATGTGTTACAGGCTGGGGAGGAGTAGCCTCCCCAGCCTCTGGAAATGCTTTGAAGGGCACAGATGGTGCCCTCCTTGCATAAGCCAGTCTACACCAGTTCAGGGACCCATTATCCCCTGCTCTGGCATGAAACTGGACAAAGGAAAGGGGAGTGACCACTCCCCTGTCCATCCCCACCCCTAGGGGTGGTGCCCAGAGCTCCTCCAGTGTGTCCCAGACTTCAGCCATCTTGTTTTGCAAGGTGTGGGGGCACTCTGGAGGGCTCTGAGTGGCCAGTGCCAGCAGGTGACATCAGGGACCCCTCCTGAAAGGTCCTTACCTGATAAGGTAGCCAGTCCCCCTCTCAGGGCTATTTAGGGTCTCCCCTGTGGGTTCTCTTCAGATTCTACTTTCAAGTTTCCAGCAGGAATCCTCTGCAACTACTGCTTCATCCTCTGACCTCGGATCAACCTCAGCCTGCTCCAGGAACCGCTGTAACAGCAACAAAGTATCCACAAGGCATACTTTTCTTCTGAAACTTTAGCTCCAGCCAGCAACTGCAACAGATTCCACGGTGTGCACACTCTGAGGACTCCCTGTCTTCACCCTGCACCAGAAGGACCAAAGAAATCTCCCGTGGGGTGACGGAGTCACTCCCCTGCTCACGCAGGCACCTTCTAAGTCGACGACCGGATCTCTTGCACTCCTCTCACAGTGACGAATGTGCTCCTTGGAACACAGAGCCTGGACCCCATCAACACAGACTGTCCTGAGGTCCTGCTGTCGCAATGTGGACGAGGTAAGACCTTGCCTTCCCTCAGAACGACAGTACCCCTGTGCACCGCGTCTTCTTCACCTCGTGAGGCCTCTGTGCACTAGTGGCAAAATTCCTTCATGCGCAGCCTGGCCCAGATCCCCAGCACTCCATCCTACGACGCTCAACTCGCTGAGTTGTTCTCCGGCGGTGTGGGACCTTTCTTTGTAGTGCTGCCCCCACCGCATTTTGGGACACCCGGGGGTGCTATCAGGTGCTCTGAGGGCTCTCTGAAGTGCTGAGAGCCCCCTCTTCCTCCTCACACCCTCCTGGGTCCACATAGCCCCTAGTTGACACAAAATGCGACCTTACCAGAACCACGGCTTGTTGGAGGAATCCAGCGCCAAAACTGGCCTGCATCCAACTTCACGACGTGTGCCATCCTTTGCAGGAACCCGCTGGCATCTTCCTAGAGTGCATTTCTTCAGTCTTCGTCCAACCAGGGACTCTACTTTTGCACCCTCATCTGGGTTGGCAGGGGCTCCTGTCCTTCCTGGAACTTCTTTCGACTTCTGGATTTGGTCTCCTTCTTTTGCAGGTCTTCCGGTCCAGGAATCCACTGTTTGTTGTTTGCAGACTTGGTTAGTTCTTGCAATAATTCCCATCACGAGGTGTAGTGTGTCCTAGGGAAACTTGCAGTACTTTACTCCTGCTTTTCTGTGCTCTGGCGTGGGGTCATTTACTTACCTTTACTATATTCTTACTCTCCCAGCAATTCTGCACACACTACACTTGTCTAGGGCGGAATTCGTGATTCGCATTCCACTTTGTTAGTATATGGTTTGTGTTGCCCCTAGACCTATTTTCTCCCATTGCATTCTATAGCATTTCCTATTGTTTGCACTATCCTATGTGTAATTACTTGTCTTATTTTGGTGTTTAGTGTATATATTGGGTATAATATTTACCTCCAGAAGGAGTATTTCCTCAGATATTTTTGGTACTGTGTCACCCAAATAAACTACTTTTATTTTTGGTAACAATAAGTATTGTCTTTACTTGTGTATAAGTACTGTGTAACTATAAGTGGTATTGCATGAGCTTTGCATTTCTCCTAGTTCAACCTAAGCTGCTCTGCTATTGCTACTTCTATCAGCCTAAGCTGCTAGAACACTACTGCTTCACTAATAAGGGATACCTGGACCTGGCATAAGGTGTAAGTACCCAAGGTACCCACTACAAACCAGGCCAGCCTCCTACAACTACCATACAAAAAAGACTATAGGTGGTACATCCTTCTCCGTTCATGCAGCCAAACTATGGAATTCATTACCCCCAACTATAAGATCCACAGATAACTATCTTGTCTTCAGAAGACTACTCAAGAGTTGGCTCTTTCCTTCATAATCACCATACTCAAACAGCAATGGACTGCGTATGCCTGTGTTGATAAATAATTTTAATCTGAATATATGTATATTCTAGATTTGTATAGCTCTTTAGTAAATATGTATCGCTACTATGTCATAACAATAAATTACACACATACTCTTTAAACCTGTTTACCAAATGTGTATTTACTCACGATTAAAAAATGATATGCATACATTTACTCTCTTGTAAGCTTTACTGTGTCTACCCATCACCATCACCATATGTCATGTCTCAATCTATCCTCTGTCCCCACTCTGACTCATCCCAAACCCATTCTACTACTTTCATCTCCAAAATAACCCTGCCTAAGCGCTTCCCTCCTCTTCCACATCTAATTAACCCAAACCTCACTTTACTACCATGATCTCCAAAACAACCCTACTAAATTCTCCCTCATTTATCTCACCTTGACTCATCCAAATCCTCTCCTGCTACTATGATTTCCCTAACCCTTTCCACAGACTCTTCCCTCCTCCATCTCTCCTTTAATCATCCCAAGCCTCATTCTATTACTATAAACTCCGAATTAACACTTCTGGATTCTTCCCTTCTCTATCCACCCATTACTCCAGTAAATCCAAATAATAAACTCACATATCATCTGCTAAAATTAACTCATAAAAAAAAATACTAAAACTGAACTCATATTTCCCTATACTAATCCATCACTAATTCTTCTTGGGTTCCGGAGTAGCGTGCTACTCTCTGAAAAGTGCTTCGATGCCTCGCCAGGGGTAGTACGCGCTATATAAATACTATTACAATTACCCTACTCCAATCTGGCCCACTCCAATACAAAACAATCTACCCCACACCAATCTGGCCCACTCCAATACAAAACAATCTGTGTCACTCCAATCCAAAAAATCTCCCCACTCCAATCCAAAACAATCTGTATCACTTCAATCAAAAACATCTCCCCACTCCAATCCAAAACAACCTCCCCCACTCCAATCTGCCCTACTCCATTCTCCCTCTCTCCAATCTGCCACGCTCCAATTCAAAACAATCTTCCCCACTTCAGTCAAAATCAATCTGCCCAACTCCAATCCACAACAATCTGCCCTACTCCAATCTCCTCCACTCAAATCCCAAACAATCTGCCCCACTGCAATCTCCCCCACTCCAATCTTCCTCCCTCCAATCTTCCCCACTCCAGTATGCCCCACTCCAATCCAAAACAATCAGCCCCACTACAATCTTTAACACTCCAATATGCCCCACTCCAATCCAAAACAATCTGCCCCACTCCAATACACAACAATCTACCTCACTCCAATCCTGCCCCAAATCAGAGGAAAACCGTAGCCCAAACTATTACCTCATCCAGTTCTCCCACAGTTAAATCATGTGATAACAAGTAATAAGGCCCATTCAATTATTCTTTCAAATTTAGTTTGCCTCCTTCAATTGGTTGCACTGTGTATCATGGCAGCTACTATGCAGTGCTAACATTGTAATGTATGAGGGATCTATTGTTAATTTCAAAAACACAAAGAATCAGCACTCTTTAATTTATTTCCCTCCTGGATTTATTGAAAAGAGAAAGCAATCTTTTTTTTGTTTTGTTTGATTTTTTTTTTCACAGCAGCTCACTTTTCACTAAATTCTTTATTCAGAACTCCAAATGCTAGCATGACCTATTGGCTTTGTCTGTGTTTGTTTATAACAAGATAGTATTACATTTCCAGTGTGCATTAAATAGCACAGAAGCTCAGCCTTTGGTGTGTGTGGCCGTTCACCAGTGGCACTTGAATTAACAATAGATGTTGTAGCACCCAGGATAATGTGCTGCATGTCGAAATTCTTATAAGGTCCTAAAGCCGAGACCTATTGGCTAAGCCAATGCTTGTTCTATAGCTGGAGTTAGCTTAGCCTTCTGGGTTGCGAACATCTACCCCATCACCAAATTACTTTTACTCTATTTGGCTTGCTATGTTTTAGTGCAGTTATTTAATTATATGTTTCCAAGATGGCTGCATTGTTTCTAGTTAGGCCAGTGTTTTAGTTTCATATAATCAGTGCCACTGCGCTAAGGCTTCAATATCAATCGACAAAGATAAACAAACTGTAGGTATTCACATTAGGTACTTTTCCTATTCACGCCTTCAATGGAATTGTTTACATAAATCACTATCCCAAGCATGTCTTGTTATCTATTGTTTGGGAACAGACCTACATCAGGGGTCCGAGCAGATCTGTATAAATGCACCTCACTTTGACAGATAGAGGGATTCCGACCAATGCCATCGCCTCTATCGATGCTGCACATCACCTTGACGCTGACCCAGTCTTCGTGTCCCTACGGAGTCTGAGCTAGAGACCTCATTCCAAGGTAACAAGGGTTAGGGGGCTCTTCTCATGGACAAGGCATTGGCAGATTAGGTTTAAAACATGTAGCTCTGTTTTAGGTTAGAGATCAGGTTCATCATGCTAGGGTATTAGGACATATTTCATATCTCATGTCACTTCATGACATTGCAAGATGATGGGAGTCTTTGTATTAATGATGCTTGTCTTCACAGTTCTCTTTCTTGCATTATTCATTATTTTAATCATTGCAGCCCATGCAACTTATCGTAGATTGCAGTTTTGTAAATAAAACCTATTGAAAACTTTACTGCATCTCCTTCATTGCCTGTGTGTGTTTGAGACCTGTTGTTTATGTGAGAAAGGGGTCATCTCCGTTTAACCACAACACTCCCTGAGATGTCGCACTCTTGAGTCCATGCGTAAAGGCTGCCACAAATCACCTTTTACTGTTTATGTTCTTGGTGAGGTGCTGCTTGTGAGCCAGCAGGGTTGGGATGACAGTTGCGGCATGTTGTAGGACTGGCATAGTTGCCTACAAACATAAGTACTCTCTTGCCTAGAGCAAGAGTCAAACTACGACACACTCAAGTTTTTTTTTCTTTGAATTCTGAGACTTGTAACCCTGTTTTATAATGAAATTTACAAACCTACAATTTCCAGAGTTCAAAGGAAAAACCTGGACTGGAGCAGCATGTCGCACATGGACCTGGGAAACTTGGCAGGGCTGGTCGGGATTAATGCAGGCTTTCTGGTTTCACTTTGTACAAATCATCAAATGATAATTATTTGTCTCTTCTTTTTGCCTCAAATGTTAATGGCTTGTTTTACCTCTTTATGAATGAACATAGAACAAGATTGGTAGGCAGAAGCCATATGAAAGCTTGGCTCATTATGGACGTGAGGTTCCAGCTGGACCATGAGCTGAGCCAGAGCTAGCCGTAAGGCTCGATCTTTCAGCAGCTCGCCCACCTCTAGTTAAAACTGATGAGATTGAGAGGGCGAGGGGTTGAGCATTGGGGGAGTTGAAGCAGAGGAGGGGCTTGACCTTTTAAGTGAAAAGCACTCCTAGTTAGTGTTGAGCGAATTAGAAGTGGCAATTCTGCTGCTATATTACTAAGAGCTGCAACTCCTAGAAATGCAGTGGATGTCTATATCAAGTGAGCTGGTGTAGCATAGTGAAGAACCAGAACCTTATGGGCCTGGCGGCGCAGGGTACGCCTGAAATCTCCTTGGATTCACCTGCCTCAACTAACAGAGACACGGGACACTCTGTCAGGCGTAAAAGATCAGATTTATTAGCTGCAGCTAGTACAGTTGTCCAAGAAGTACACAAGGTATGTTCTCAGGAGACTGCCACTTTACTTTGTGGCGCACAATCTTATATACCGTATAAAAACATTTATTAACTACATACACTCCCAGAACACATAGAAAGGAGCCAGTAAGAATGATGTAAAGATAGAACAGAGTCAATAGAAATGTCGGAAAACAAGACAGAACAAAGTATCAAGTGACTTAAGGTTGCCTCCCCTCCAGCTGTGTTTGTCACCCCTCCCTTGAACTTAATTCATTAACCGATCCACAACGAAGTTTGCATGTGGTGCGATAAGTTTGTGTGCGTTTGGAAGACAGTTGTGAAATGAGAGAATACTAGCAAAGGACAGCGAAGGCCAGACGATAAGATAAGATCGGCGGAGAATAGTGTGAGCCTACAGATAGTTGAAACAAGGATTAGAAAACCAGACAGGGATTAGTGTACTCGGTCAGACCTTAATACCAGTCTTGTAAAGATAGAGGCAGAAGACTGTTTTGAACACCATGTTGCAGAATAAGCAGAAAAGGCAGAATGGACTTCGTTCGCTGTGCTGCCTGAGTGAAGGCAACATAAAATGGCGGCGGGCCACAAAATGGCGGGTCGATACGATCGTATTAAAAAATCGAATTTCCTCAGACCCTCCTTTTGCCAGAACTCAGGCAAGATACACAAACTCATGTTAATCTGAGTCGATGTCTATGGCCATGAGGTCATCAAGCTGTTGCTGTACCATCATTTTGATATTCTCTGCTCTTTGTGACTTGGGTTTGGGAATACATGCAGTAGCACATAGGTTGCAGACGGCAGGACCGCAGTGCATACAAAGACAACAAGAGAATATAAAAGCTAAAATTACTCCAAAGAATGTCAATACCTTCCAACCCCATTTGGACAGTAATCCCCAAAACCACTCTGAAAAGGACCAATCTCCTTCGTCCTGATGAATCGACTCGGAGATTATGTGTAACTTAGAGATAGCTTGGTATACTGTCGGAGCGTCATTAGGTATGAAAATACAGCAACTTGATCCGATCAATTTGCATACTCCACCACGGTCCGCAAGAACAAAGTCTAAGGCAACACGGTTCTGCAAGGTCATAAGACGATCAGCCTGTAGTTCAGCTGTAATGTTACTTAAAGCTCCTACAGTGATGTCTATGGTGGTTTCTACGACACGAACCAATTGCCTTATATTTCTGCTGTTGGCCATTGGACCCCAGAAGGGAAGAAATCCTTTGAGGAAATCTCCTCCCTCTTGTCCTGCTGTGTCTTTCGAATCCACAATCCCTCTGCCATATCTATTTTTATGATGGTTCGCAGGAGCGGTGTATGTAGGGGGAAGAAGAAAGGCTATATAACAAGTACCAGAAAAATCAGCTGGCAACCATGTATAAGCCCTATCGTGGCAAACGAAGTATGTACCTTGAGATGGTACTAACGGCGGTGAATTCAGGGCTGAATAAACATATGTATGGGAACATAAACTTTCTCTTTGTCCGGTGTTTGGAGTTCTTCCATTTATTTGCAGACAGAAATTTCCTTGTTGGGGTATGACCCGTATCGGAGGAGATTTTCCTTGCTCAATCTTATCATTGAGGCTGGAAATGTAATTAGTTATGTTCCAATTGGTATATGCTTTTCTTTCATCTATGGAAGCTTCACTTTTTTCCATGATTTTAGCCATAGCTACCATTCCCTTTATCAATAAACTATGACTGAAATCTGAACCAACACTATGTGAACTGACAGGTTGTTTAATTTTACTTTGATATGCATTATTGAAAATGACAAAATAAGCCCAAGCGGAACCTTCATAGGAGAATGGAAGAACTAAATATGGCATTCCTTTTTCTACCGTATGTGGTATGAGTCCACACACCCAACAGTCAGTTGTATTGATCACTAACTGATGTTGATGTAACAACTGGACGAAGGAATTGTTAAAGTATTCAGTTCTTCTGATGAGTTCATGCTGGGGAAGAGTGTGAAATAGGTGCGGAGAGATAGTAGAAGAAGATGTAGAGGTAGGAGAAGAGACAACTTTTTGCTGCAGAGTAATAATGATCCAGTTTACAGATGCCAAAAGAATACACGACAATATAATGACGCATAGAGCAATACTACAACGACTACATATTTCTTTACAATTATTCTTTACATTTTTACTTTCTCTTTTATCTAATGTAGCCTCCATCTTTCTAAGTGGATGCTCACGGCAATCTTCCTCAATCACTGTAGTCACGATTATCTACCGTCCTATGACACTGTGAGGTCCTGCAGGCCTATTGCCACTTACTCAGGTCGTGACTAAGACTCCTACCGTGACCCTGCAACCGGGATAGAGTACTACATAGGAGAGAAAGTTACAAGTTCTTTGGTCTTGGTCTCAAATTATAGCGTTCCTGTCCAGAGGCAGTCTGGTTTTGAAACAATGTTCCTGGATTTGTCGTGTTCAAGCGACGATGCGATGGTATTGCTTCTTGAAGGATGTCGTCGTCCTCTTTCTCAGAAAGTGTTCCAATTAGACGCACATCACTGAATGGTACAAATTGCGGAACTTTCTCACTTTCAGAGTCACTGATGCCTCTACGGACCCACTGATCGAAAGGCAAGGGCAAAGGCACTTTCTTGCAGTGCACGGCATGCACCCAGTTTTTCTTTCCTTCGACTTTAACTGCTGTTCTAGTGGTCAAAAGAACCAGGCGTGGCTCTCTCCATCGGGGCTCCAAATTTCTCTGTCGTTGGAAATTTTTCGTGCAGACCCAGTCACCTGGTCGGATGGAATGACCTGGGTCTGTAGAAGCCTCTGGTAGAGCACTCTGAACCTGTTGATGAAGAACACGCAATTTAGTTGTAAGGTCATGCAAGTAGTCAATCAACATCGGGTATGGCAAGTCTGAGTATTTCTTAGGGCGAGGAACTCCCCATACATTAGCTGGGCGACCAAATATCACTTCGTAAGGGCTAAGCCCCAAACGAGAGTGTACTGCTGTTCTGGTGGACAGAAGAGCCAATGGTAAAGCATCAGGCCAATTAAGTCCTGTGCTAGCTTGCACCTTAGCAATTTTAAGCTTCAAGGTTCCATTGTAGCATTCTACTAAACCAGCCGACTGTGGGTGATTCGCCGCGTGGAACTTCTGTTTTATGCCAAGACCTGCACAAACTTTTTGCATGACTTGACCCACAAATTCGCTCCCATTGTCACTCCAGACAATGCGCGGCAAACCAAACCTAGGGAAGAATTCTTTCAAAAGTATTTTGGCAGTTGATAAAGCAGTATTGTCCTTCAGAGGGTAGGCTTCTACCCATCTAGAAAAAGCACATACTACCACCAGAACATATTTGAGGTTGTTGCATCGTTCCATGTGAATATAATCGATCTGCAACACCTCAAATGGATATGTTGGAGGAGCAAAATGACCTGCTGGAGTTGGGGTTCCCTTTCCCGGATTGTACATCAAGCAAACAATACAATGTTTTACTACATTATTTGCACACTTTGGGATCCCCTCATTTTGCCACACTGGAGCCAGAAGTTTACATATTCCTTTTGCGCTTAGGTGAGCTGGACCATGTGCCATAGTAACTACAGGTAGTACATAAGCATCTGGTAACAGCCAACGTTGATGTTCTGATAATTCAACCCAACATCCCATCTCATCTAACATTCCTGTACTTTCCTTCCACTTTCTCAACTCATTCTCCGTAGCCTCTCCTTGAATTGATTTCACACTCTCTACTGTATCTTCACACATTCCCTTTTCTCTTACGCAGTTTGCGGGACCTACAACATACATTCGACTTGTGTTGTCTCTTGCTGTCTTTTTCGCTACCTCATCTGCAAATGCATTTCCTCGACCAACATCGTCCACAATCTTTTTGTGTGCACTACACTTCACAATCGCTATCTGAGTAGGCATTGTAAGTGACTCAAGAAGTTCAGTCACTAATTGACCATGTTGTATCTTAGTACCATGGGAAGTAAAGAATCCTCTTTCCTTCCATAAGCGCCCAAAGTTAAACGCTACACCAAAAGCGTATTGGCTATCAGTGTACACGTTTACTCTTTTTCCTTCGGATAACACACACGCTCTAGTTAAGGCAATCAATTCAGCTGCCTGAGCTGAATTATGTCTAATGCGTGCTGTCTCCACAATCGTATGCAAAGTAGTAATAGCGTAGGCTGAAACTGTATCTCCATTCGGGAGCTTGAAACAAGAACCATCTACCCATAGTGTTCCATCTGGATTCACTAATGGCGTGTCTTTTAGGTCAATTCTACCCTTAGTCTCTTCTTCAGTACGGAGAAAACAATCATGCTGTTCAGAGACATCTCTCTCTTCTGGAAGAGGCAACAAAGTAGCTGGATTCAGGGTATTACATCGTTTGATGTGTATGTGACTAGCCAAAAGCGTCAGCTCATATCCGGACAACCAAGCACTCGTAAGATGCTGTGTTTTTGTCCTATTTAGTAAAGTATCCACTGCATGTGGCACCATAACAATGAGAGTATTATCTAGCACTACTCCAGCAGACTGTCGAATAGAAATTGCTGCTGCCGCTGTCGCCTTAAGACAACTAGGCAATGCTTTAGCTACTGGATCTAACGTAGCTGAGAAATATGCGCATGGTCGCTGTTGGTCTCCAAAACGCTGCGTTAAGACTGACAATGCACAACCCTCTCTTTCATGGACATAGAGCGTAAAGGGCTTACTGTAATCAGGAGTACCCAATACAGAAGCAGAACACAAAGCAATACGCAAATCAGTAAAACTCTTCTGACACTCGTCAGTCCACGGAAGAGGCTGAGGCGTATCTTTTAAAGTTAGCGCCAACAGCGGTTTAGCCAATAAAGAGAAACTCGGAATCCACTGTCTACAATAAGAAGTAATGCCCAAAAAGGCACATACCTCTCTTTGTGTGGATGGCACTGACATTTGTGCAATTGCCTGAATTCGTTCGGGGGTCAATCGTCGTCCCTCCTTTGACAAGAGATGACCCAAATAAGTCACCTCGCGACAGACATATTGTAATTTAGAAGGAGAAACCTTGTGATTCAGATCAAACAAATGACGCAACAGTGCAACGGTCAAGTTTTTGCAAATCTCCTCTGAATCAGCGGCAACTAATAAGTCATCCATGTACTGAATGAGAGCGGCACCGGACGGTAAGGAAAAGGCATCAAGATGACATTTTAGAGCTTGACTGTAAACAGAGGGACTTTCACAATAACCTTGAGGTGCGCGTTTAAACCGGAAGCTTCGGCCTCCGAGGGAAAAACCAAAAATATCTCTACTCTCTTCGGCGATGGGAATACTAAAGAAAGCATTCTTTAAATCGATAACTGAAAACCAAGTCGCTGTAGAAGGTATCATCGTCAACAGAGCAGTGATATCTGGGACTACAGGAAACTGCGGTACGACAATCTTGTTTACCTCCCGAAGATCAATTACAAAACGATAAACAGGAGGCTGAGAAGGATCAGTGCGTTTAAGAACCGGAAGAACAGGACTGTTACATGTATTTCCTCTCGTTTCCTCAACCACACCCTTCTGAATCAAATCATGGACAATTTCCAGAAGTGCTTTCTCACCTTCAGTAGAGATTCTGTATTGCGGAATACGTGGCATTTCAGCATTGGGTTTAAGAGTAACAACATAAGGTGGGATCTCAAGACAACCAACGTCATTCGGACCCGTAGCCCAAAGCGTTTCGGGAAGAGAAAGCAATTCAGGTGGGAATTGATCTTTTGATAAGTACATTGGACTAGTCATTTTCTGTCCTAGAGTGAGGTATACACCAGAAGGTGAACAATATATCGTAGCATGCATTCTTTTTAATAGATCTAAACCCAACAGATTTTCACCACAACCATTCGTCAGAAGAAGCGGAGCTTCTAAATCATAAGGGCCTATTGAAACAGGCAAAGGGCAAGAAACTGGATTGCGAACAGGGGCGCCAGAAAATCCTACAGATACATTCGTTAAGCCAGACAAAGGTGCGCCAGGGAGTTTAGAATGAATGATAGAGCTTCTCATGGCACCAGTATCTAAAAGAAATGGCTCTGAAACACCCATTGTAGTGACATTAACATAAGGTCCATTCTGATCCACTGGAATTGACGTAACCCCCTTACTTTGTCCATGGCTGTCCTATTCAAAATGAAGACTTTCATTCCCTCCTTCAATATACTGATCCTCACTGTAATACTGTGTAGACCTAACATTTTGCTGGTCAAAGTAATTTCCGGAATTTGGAGGAACAAAAGAACGCTGCCCTTGGGTTAACACACCTCGACCTCTACCTCTATTTGCTGACTGAAGACCACCACGACCTCGTGAAGCAGATGTTGCTCCATTACGCTGCAACAATGTCGGACAATTGTTCTTAAAATGACCTTCCTCCCTACAATAAGCACATTGATTGGGACCTAGCAAAGGTCTTGGAATGAATGGTTCAGGCTTTTGATACAACCTCTGAAACTGCGGAGGCTGTTGAAACTGAGGCTGAACATAATGAGGAGGATAAGCCTGTTGCAAGAGAACTTTAGTTTTTAATTCTTTCGTCTTTTTCTCTTGTTTTTCCCTTTCTTCTTTGTCTCTATTTTCATAATATTGTGCAGTAGCCAATATCTGGGCGGAAGAAGAAACTGCCCATGAACTCTCGGAGTCTTTTAGCTTGTGTGATAGTTCAGGAAGCAAGTTATACTATATTGGGGACCCTTCTTGATCCATCTACAAGCAAGTGAGTCCAATTTTTCTCGCTCTTCGGAGTCTGGGAATTGACTACGAGACTGTCTTCGAGAAAAAGCTGGAGACACGTTTAAAGCTTCAAAGAAAGGTGATAAGAGACCAGAGACAGTATCGGTAAATCGCTTACGCGTAGATGGAGAATTTGACATAAGGATAGGGGACAAGGTATTAGGTGAATTAACTAAAGGAGCATTAGGAATTGCCAAAGGAGCAGAAGGCAAAGGAGTTAAAGGCAAAGCTGGCATAGGCAATACTTGAGGAGGCAAGTGTGGAAAAGCTGGAGCAGGCGGAAGCACAACTGGCGGCTGAACAGGCTGTAACATCGGGGGTGCATTAGCACCTTGTACATAGGGCGGAGGCAATTTCAATAAGTGGGACATTAAGGAATCTTCCTCAAAATCTTTTCTTTTATCAAGGGAAGAGATAGGCAACGTCGGATAGCATTTATCTATTGCCATTCGATGCTGTCTGTCTGAAATTTCCATTGCATTATCTATTTCATCATCTTTGAATTGCTGAGCAGCCTGTATAATCGTCATTCCCTGTGTTTTCCTATCTCGTTTCGCTTGTTTAATTTCTCTCTGTTTGGCTTCCTTACGCCAAAGGCGAAAAGAGTCAAACATTGCCGGCCGGGCTTTTCTTTTAAATAACGTTGCTTCTAAATTATCTAGCACATCAGTTTCGAAACTACCGTTTTCTGGCCATTTTAAAACACCATCTTTCTTTGTATATCGGGTCCATGTCTTATTAAAGGCAATAGGACCAACACCATGTTTAGAATAGAGCTCATATGTGGGAGTTCCAACCGAAGGAATCGGATAGGAGTCCTCAAGCTGGGAGTCCCTATTACAACCAAAGCAACAAAGTTTTCCAAACTTAGTCAGACCAGACATCTCGCGATTATTACTGGCTGTTCACAAACATCAAGGGGGTAAAACTTTCAGTTTACACAGCACAAATGCACTTACCCCTCGGCTTTGGCCACTGCAATGGCCAAATCTAAGGACCTAAGGACAAAACAAAGACCAAAATTTGTGGGCGCGACCCACCAAATACTTAACTAAGGATGTCTTCTTACACCAACAGAGGCCCGTCTATCGTCTCGCTTTACCATACATCATCAAAGAAAGGGCCAAGGCAGGGCGGCAGTCAGGGCAGCAGTCGTCAGTAGCCGTCAGGAAGGAGTAACCGCGCGGAAAAAGACCTTCGGACCACTTCGACATACAGGGGTCGCTTGACGTGGCTCGCGATTCCTCCAGAATTTTCTTGCGGGGTTCCTCACGACCTTCAGGCAGAACCGGTACCGCTGAAGCCGCCCCACGTTGGGCGCCAGTTGAAGAACCAGAACCTTATGGGCCTGGCGGCGCAGGGTACGCCTGAAATCTCCTTGGATTCACCTGCCTCAACTAACAGAGACACGGGACACTCTGTCAGGCGTAAAAGATCAGATTTATTAGCTGCAGGTAGTACAGTTGTCCAAGAAGTACACAAGGTATGTTCTCAGGAGACTGCCACTTTACTTTGTGGCGCACAATCTTATATACCGTATAAAAACATTTATTAACTACATACACTCCCAGAACACATAGAAAGGAGCCAGTAAGAATGATGTAAAGATAGAACAGAGTCAATAGAAATGTCGGAAAACAAGACAGAACAAAGTATCAAGTGACTTAAGGTTGCCTCCCCTCCAGCTGTGTTTGTCACCCCTCCCTTGAACTTAATTCATTAACCGATCCACAACGAAGTTTGCATGTGGTGCGATAAGTTTGTGTGCGTTTGGAAGAGAGTTGTGAAATGAGAGAATACTAGCAAAGGACAGCGAAGGCCAGACGATAAGATAAGATCGGCGGAGAATAGTGTGAGCCTACAGATAGTTGAAACAAGGATTAGAAAACCAGACAGGGATTAGTGTACTCGGTCAGACCTTAATACCAGTCTTGTAAAGATAGAGGCAGAAGACTGTTTTGAACACCATGTTGCAGAATAAGCAGAAAAGGCAGAATGGACTTCGTTCGCTGTGCTGCCTGAGTGAAGGCAACATAAAATGGCGGCGGGCCACAAAATGGCGGGTCGATACGATCGTATTAAAAAATCGAATTTCCTCAATAGGGGCCCGCTTTCTGGCATAATCAGCTTCTTCTGTCCATCTGCTAGGTGAACATACACATCACATCACTTTTAACAAGTGCAAGAAAGAGTAATTTGCAGCTCACGCTCCAATTAGGAAAGAGTTGAAGCCTCCGCTCTTTAAAGAACACTACATAACAGTACATTAACTGCCCACAACTCACCTTCCTCTCTTTTTGCTCGTTGGCTTTGAGCTTTTCTTTGAGCATTTACAGTGCTCCACTGCTTTTTAGGTAGGTTCGCTCTATGGAAATAACACATTCATACATAGATGTGCTGTATGCATTTAGCATGTGTGGTTGTAGGACTCTGTTTCTATGAGTCTGATTTCTGAGTTTACCATACCACAAGAGCGAGGATGACAACAGGTATTGCTTGCATTTCTAAGGCAGGAAGATGTACATCCAAACAGTGAAGTTAGGAGAATGGAAACACAGCTATTTTTAGAAATTGCTTGTAGACTTTGGTCCTGATTTATTTTTTGACTGGTGGTCTGTTTCTCCGTGAGGGAGATGGAATAAGTTACTCCATTGCACTGACGGAAGTGCCGCCCCCTAAATTAAAAAACAACCGCCAAGTTGGCGGTCATTTCTAAAGCATTGCCAGGATCCGCCATCATGGTGGTTGCTGCCAGTGCTGTTTACAGGTTGGTGCATGGTTTAGTCAACATGACGGATCTAAGCACCGGACTGCTTTCCTTTTTTTTTAAAAAGAAAAAAAAATCCTTATGCGAGAATTAAAAACAATATATATATAACAAAAAATGCCCTCCTTACAGTAAGAGTTCTCTCCCATGGAGAGGGGAGCATTTAGAAGTTTTCACTGACTCTTACTGCCAGAATTTTCCTGACGGTGACAGGCAGTAAACACTGGCCTCTAATTTCGCTCATCTAAATTTGGTGGGCTGAATTAGAGGTTTGCCTCCGACTGCCCTTTCTCCGTAACTAAGTAGTCTCTGCCATGAACAAACCTAAGGTCTGCCCTCATATAAATTTGGTGGGCAGACAATTATCTTGGCAACATAAATATTCCATCACCATTGCAACAGAGTATCTTTACTGCCAAGATATAAATCAGCTCTATTTTAGCAGGGGAATGCTGAATAGTGCACTACCATTTGGTAAAAGTTAGGAGTAAATGGTGGGACAGCCTTTATCAGGGAAATGGAAGTCTTGTAGCCTGACACCCAGGACATGTTGTTTGAGGACAAGCACAGCAAGCTTTTTATGTGTATTTTGTCCTTCAAACAAGTAGGCCCAACCCACTGCAGGCAAACCCTTTTGGCTGCCAGTTTACAGGGAAGGAAACTGTCTGCAGCTGAGGTAGCATTTAAGTCTGTATGTTAATGCTGTTTGTACTTTTATTTATGGTTCATTAATGTAAAGCCTTTATTATTAGGGTAAGCACTCTAAATAAATGTTGTAAGGTCACACTGAACTGCTGACAGTGGTTCCAGTAAAAAATACATGTACACAGGTTTGAAAGGTTTAACAATGTGATGCTATGTATCATGCTCCCAGAATACTCTCTGATTCGATGCAAATGTTTGGAGAAGCTTGTAAACAAGACTGATGATTCTTTGCTTTCAAAATAAAAGTTTAAAAAATGTAAGTTGGAAAAAAAAGGTTTTGCTAAATTACTGTGAAATGTTAGATACTCTTTCTTTGAAGCATCATTTAGTAAACTGTGTTTATGCATTCTGGTATTTCCAAAAATATTCATAATGGAAAACCAGTGTAACCATTTTCAACAAGATTATGAGAAACACGAAAATAAACACTGGCAAAGTCAGCTGATCTGACGTTGATGGTCAGTCTTTTGGCTTTGTTAATGCATGTCTTCTTTTGACATGGCTTTTGTAACACTTTATTGTTGTGGGACCAGCCAGGCCCTCACCATTCTAACAAACATTGGCAAAATGTAAAATAAAATTTAGTCTCAAAAAGCACACATTGCCACAATAGTTCCTGGCACTGAACAAAACTACTTTGTGTGCTAATATGATCCTTAACCGAAGAGCAGAATGCTATCACTCACAGTAAAGCCAGTTTATAGATGTATAGAGAGAGAGAAACAGAATTTTAATAAATACTAAGGTGGTCATTATGACATTGGCGGTTAAGTTACAGCCACGCCGGCCATGCCTGTGATCCCTCCCATAGACAGGCAATGTACCACACCAACCGCCAGCTTGAACCCAGCAGTAGCCACCTACAGGAAGGTGGAAGACATGGATCCGCCCACCATATTATGACATAGCACACCTCCAGGATTTCCGGGGCGGTAGCAATGACACCAAAAGCCTGGCGGGAACACATAATTTAAAAGAAGACACTCACCTCCAGGGACACAGAGGAGTCTGCGGCCACCATGGAACCAGAACTGCAAGTCTTCCCGATGCTGTACCATGCCATGGCCTTCCCGGAGCACCAACGCCGATGAAGATGACAAGGGTGAGTACAGCCCCCTAGCACACAAGGGAGGAAAGGGGGAGAGAGTGACACACACACGCACAACACACACCATACACACAGACCATACACCCAGAACCAGCTGCAGAGTAAATCAACAGTAACAGGACCCATGAGCAAAGAAGGCCAGGACACACAGCTCTGTTCCAACCATTGTAATCATGTTTGATGACAAATCACAGAACATACAACTGCATATGTACATACAGGCCCAAATGCCAGTTCAAAGTCATAAAGACCCACAGGGCAAAGTCCAAGCCCCAACATGACTTCTGACAACATCGGGACTCCACTGCTCAGGGGCAACATGTTGGAAGTGGGCAGGCACCTCAGGGGGTAAGGGGAGTGCATCTCATTGTGAGGGGGCTCCTAGCCCACTGTTTCTTTAGGGGACCCTTGCCCACTGGATACTGAGGGGAGTCCTTGCCCACTGGTTCTGGAGGGGGTCTTTGCCCACTGGATTCTGAGGGGGATCCTTTCCCACTGGATACTGAGGGGGCTCCTTGCCCACTGGATACTGCAGGGGCTCCTTGCCCACTGGATACTGAGGGGGATCCTTGCCCACTGGTTCTTGAGGGGACCCTGGCCCACTGGATACTGAGGGGGCTACTAGCCCACTGGTTCTGGAGGGGACCCTTGCCCACTGGATACTGAGGGGGCTCCTTGCTCGCTGGATACCGAGGGGGCTCCTTGCCCATTGGTTCTGGAGGGTGCCCTTGCCCACTGGATGCTGAGGGGGCTCCTTGCCCACTGGTTCTGGAGGAGACCCTTGCCCACTGGATACTGAGGGGGCTCCTTGCCCACTGGTTACTGAGTGCTGTCCTTGGCCACTGGTTCTGGAGGGCTGTTCTTGGCCATTGGTTCTGGAGGGCTGTTCTTGGCCGTTGGTACTTGAGGGCTGTCCTTGGGCTTTGTCTTTTTTGGTGCCTCCTTGGGCTTTGTCTTTGTTGGGGCCTCCTCGGGCGTTATCTTTGTTGGGACCACCTTGGGCGTTGTTTTGTTGGGGCCTCCTTCGCCTTGGCCTTGAGAGGGGTCTCTATGGCCCTTGGTTTTGGGGGTGGCTCCATGCTCTTGGTTGTCTGTTTGGGAAGGGGTGGCACTTTAGCTCTCTGTTTTGTGGGTAGAGGAGTGTCCTTGGGGCAGGGGGACAGGTCGCACTCATGTGCCCCTAAGTGGCTGCTGGAGACTTTGTGGGTGGTACAATGTCAGACTGCGTGCTGGAGGTACTGTCCTGGGGAATGGGACCGTCCTCTTATGGGCAGGATGGGGGAGGGAGAGGAAAGAGGTCAAGGCAGGCAAGGAAAAGCTTCTTAGGGCCAATGAGGTGGGAAGAGGGATGGGAGTGGAGGTAGAGGGAGTGGTCGTAGGAGAAGTAGGTGTGCTGGACTTGGATGCATGGACAGTGCGTGTGTGAGGTGGATGTCTGTTGGGGGTCTGAGTGCGAGCATTTGTGTGTCTTTGGAGGGGGGCAGACAGGATGAGGGAGGACAAACAGGGCTGACTGGGCCAGGGCCTGAGGTGCCTGGGGCGAAAGAGATGCCCACCCTCCCGGGTGAGCGGGCAAGGGAAACTCGGTTGGGGGCTACTAGGAGGGCGGTGCTGGTACAGGGTGGAGGTAGAACCTGTAGTTGTAGTGGTACCGGAGGGGTCCACCACCACCAGGGACCTCCAATTGGAGGAGGAATAAGAGTCAGTGGTATCACCTCCTGTCCCCGCTGTGGTGCTCCCCTCGCCCTCCATCCCACTGGTCCCTTTGGGCGATGGATTCTGCCTCCCGTGAGATGCAGCTCCTTCACTTGCCAGCGCCCCTGCTCCTTTGCCAGATGATGTTAATTCACACATGGACAGATGCCAAAAGGAGAGAGAGAGGGAAGAGAAAGAAAGGGAGCACAGGGCCAATCATAGCACCAACAGCACAGAGGGCATACACATCACTGTCACACACTGAGACTGAGAATGGGCCTCATGGAACACACTGGCATTCCATTGGATAAGTATCACAGCAGGAGGGAGTCAAACACTGCCAGCTACACACCCACTGGGACCAACTAAGCCCTGGCTGCCATGGAAAACCAACTACCTAGCTATCAAAATCATGCATTTTACCCTATTTACCTAAGCTGGACCACGCAGCAATGTCTAAGCTGGCATATTGGGGCATCCAGTGATTAGTACCCTGCACCCAAATCCCATGGCAGGCAACAGAGATGGTTGTCAAACATACTGTACTTGCCCCCTGTGTCTGCTGTAATGCCCTCAAGCGCTCATCTAACTCAGGATTGGCCACCGCCAGTATGCGGGCCATCAGGGAGGTCAGGTTCTGACGGGCACCCCTTCCTCGTTAGGAACCTGTCCCCAGCTGGGCCTCTGCGCTCTTCCAGGCCCAGCATCTCAGGTCCTCCCACTGTTTTTCTGCAGTGGATGCTCCACCTGCTGTAGACCCCAGGGGCTGCATTTCCTTTGTGATGGCACACCACAACCCCTTCTTCTGATGGGCAGTGACCTGCAGAAGAAACACAAACATTGGGACACATGAACAAGTCAATCAAACCTGTTACCCATATGGCCTACAAACGGCATTAGCCCCTCATCAGGCACACACATGACCTGTACCCCTGCATTAACACTGCCACCAGCCATACCCTGCCCACCCCCTACCCCAATGAGACACTGCTGGCACACTCATATATCTCCAATGCATCTGTGTCACATTCAGCGTACCCATGATGTACTCACCGGTTGGTCTGGAGGCCCATACAACTGCCCATACAGGGGTAGGACCCCATCCATGAGCCTCTCCAACTCTTCTAACGTGAAGGCTGGGACCCTTTCCCCTGTCGCACATGCCATGGCAGGTTCCAAACACAGGTCACAGCTGCATACACAGTGTAGATGTCGTCCTGTGGAATGTCAGGAATCAAGTGAAGTGGTAGAAAGAAAATAGCGGCGTTGATCATCATTGGTTCTCCATACTCCATAGAGGCCCATGTTAGCCAATGAGGAATTGCACGTATGTGCAGACCGCCTTCCGACATGACGCAAACGCTGGCGGAGTGAGGTCACTTCCACCTTTCCCTGCATACAGGACAGGCAATTGCCATTTCTAATGCTAGTACACATGTACAGATTTAAAAGTGCGTCATTGTAGTCGAATGTACTCACCTGTACAATTCCAGTGTCTTGGTAACTGTCTCTGGCGCATGCTCTGTGTACATGCCCTCCCTCTCTCAGTGAGTTCATGGTTCCTGTTGTCACTCCCTTCTTACTTTTGGGTCCCTTGGGTACTAACCCCTGCGGAGGAATAGGATGAGGAGGCAAGCACCCACATACAGACCCCTTGTGGACTTGGCTACTCTGGAGGACAGGCACATGATACTATCCTATCGTCTGGACAGGGTCACAGAGCAGTGTGCACAATTGGAGCCTGATCTGCTACCTGCTATCCGTTGCACCACAGTAATACCCCCCTCTTGTGCAGGTACTCTCGGTGCTCCATTTCCTGGTAACTGGCTCTTTCCAGGTGACAGTGGGCTTGGCTGCAGGAATGTCACAGCCAATGTTCTCTATTTTGCTTGCAAGGGTTTTGTCTGCCATGCTCAAACACATGTGCAGCTACATCACATTCCCCAAGGTAGATGATTTACCCACTGTGAAGGCAGGATTATGTTCGATGGAACATATACCACATGTAATTGGGACCATTGACATGTCCCAATTGCCTTAGTCCCCCCGGGCCAAATAACAGGTTTACAGGAATCAGAAGAGTTTCCACTCACTCAATCAATGTCCAGATGGTGTGCGTTGCTGATCAGTATATCTCCCACGTCACTGCCAAGTATACTGGGTCGTGCATGATGCCTTTGTCCTGAGGAATAGCAGTGTCCCACAGCTGATGGGACAATTACAGAGGCACAGAGTGTGGCTTATACCCACTGTCTGTCAGTGTATGCCTTCAGGAGTCGTACCCCATGCCATTGTGCAGGACTAATGTGTTTCCCTCACTTCCTGTGGTGATTCCGGCTACCCAAACCTGTCCTGGCTCCTGACCCCTGTAAGGAATCAAAGAACAGGGGCTGGGAATAGGTACAATGATGCTCATGGGTATACCAGGAGGATTATTGAAAGGACATTCGGGCTCCTGAAGGCTAGGTTCAGGCACCTCCATCTGACAGGTGGATCCCTATGCTACTCCCCTGAGAAGGTCTGCAGGATGATTGTTGTGTGCTGCATGTTGCACAATTTGGCCCTTAGACGGCATGTGCCCTATCTGCAGGAGAAGGGGGGTGACAATGCAGCTGTGGCAGCAGTGGGCACTGAGGACAGTGAGGAGGGGGATGTGGACAACAGAACACATATGAACCTGCAGTACTTCCAATGAGACTCAGGTAAGACCGTTGAACTAAACATTTCTCAATTTTTGTGTTGTGCTGTGTGGCTCTAGCCTTATGCTAGTCATTACCTTTGCATCCCACCTGACTGTCACCTATGCCATCTCTTATTGATGTTGCTGTGGTTACAACAG
Source organism: Pleurodeles waltl (assembly GCF_031143425.1). Taxonomy (NCBI): domain Eukaryota; kingdom Metazoa; phylum Chordata; class Amphibia; order Caudata; family Salamandridae; genus Pleurodeles; species Pleurodeles waltl. The sequence continues at coordinate 1,432,052,853 of NC_090444.1, read as the reverse complement.
TGTAATACTGTGATGTGTACAGTCTGCTGAGACACATTTGTAGGATGGATCAACATGTAACTGGACATTTACAGAGGTTCATACAGTTCATAACAGTTTGATACATTGTACATTACCTTCAGATAAAGCTCTATTACTCAAGTTGTGTCCAAGAGTGTTTATTATTAATTGGTATACAATACAAAGTGTAATAGAGTGGGGAGATGGTTGGGAAAAGTCCAGTATAGGGGACCAGTCTGTTTGTGGCACAGGTCCAGTGTCCAAAGGGCCACAGAAAGGGGAGCAATGGCAGTTCAAAGTGGACAAGAGTACACAGTGGAACACAAGGGGGACATTCTGGAGAAGCTTATTTTCTAGCGGTGGTCTTGGTCTTGGCAACTGTCTCTGGTGTCTGTCTGGGCCGCAGGGACCATTTGCGGGGTGGTTCACCTGCTGTGGGGGGAGGGGTGTTGGTGGCCTATGGGTCCTTTGGCAGGGCCAAGGCCACTAGCAGCAGCAAATGTGGAGGGCTGGCCATATCACCCAGCACCCCTGCAATGGAGACCATGGTGGTGTTCAGGGCCTGCAATTCTTGCTTGATCTTCTGGTGGTCTTCCCCCTGCAGCTGCTGGTTCTCCTGCATGATGTTTATCACCTGACTCATCTTGTCCTGGGATTGTTGGTAAGCCCCCAGGACATTAGTAAGTGCCTCCTGGGCAGTCGGTTCCCTTGGCCTGTCCTCCCTCTGGTGCACAGCTGTCCTCCCACCGTCTCTGGCCCCCTGTGTCTGTGTCCCCTGAACGGTGTGCCCACTGCCACTGACCCCAGGACTCTCATTGTCTTGCCTGTGAGTTGTGGACTGGGGTCCCTTGTGCAGGTGGGCACACTACTGATTGTCATGTCGTGTGGACATTGTGTGGCTGCTGTGGTGGTGGATTCTGAGGGGGAAGGCTCTGTAGTGGACTTGGTGTGGGCTGGGTTAGCCGACTGACCAGTGGTCCTTGATGGGCGAGGGAGTTCATCCAGATCCAGAGCTCCTGGGTTGCTGTCTTCACTGGGAGCATCTTCTGGTGGGGGTCTGGATAGCAGTGGCACCTCCTCGCTGCTGACATTGGCTGGGGCACTTGTGGGGATGTAAGTGGTGAATTATGTTATATGTCTGTGACATATTCTGCATCACTAGCTTCCCCTAAATTATTGCTATTGCCCTGCCATCCTTTGTTTGTGTATGGTGATGGACTGTGGATTGTTAATTCTCC